>NW_028270188.1:15935277-16251640 GCF_037043375.1 Chiloscyllium plagiosum
AAGCCTCTCGAGTCTGTTGCAGAGGGATAGGAGGAGACCATTCAGCCTCTCGGGTCTGTTGCAAATGGACAGGAGGAAGCCATTCAGCCTCTCGAGTCTGTTGCAAATGGACAGGAGGAGGCCATTCAGCCTATTGAGCCTGTTTCAGAGGGACAGCAGGAGGCCTTTTTGCTTCTTGAGCCTGTTATTCAGTAACTACCAGTTTTAAAATACTTATGGAGAAGAACAGTCCTGACAGAAATGGTAAAGTTCTAAATTGAATCAGGCCCACTTTCAACGTTTTATATTGGCAATTTCAAAAGCTGCTTGGGAGAAGCTCGTGGCAGGAAAGTGGGAGGCCGTCACAACTGAGATTACAGAGTCTAGATAGAGTATGTTCCGGTTCATGAACAATGCAAGGCCGGTCGGGAATGCTGGATGGCGAGTGGAATTGCGGTTTTGTTCAAGAAAAAGACGGAAGTATATGATAGGTACAGACAGTAGGGATCGAGTACATCCATCGAGGAGTACCAGGGCTGAAGGCTAATACTCAAGAGGGAAATCAGGAGGTAAACTGGGGGCATAAAACACCTTTCGAAAATAAGGTAAGGGACAATGCAAAGAGAATCTACCAATACATTGAGGTCAAAAGAGTAACTAGGGAGAGGACAGGGCCCTTTAAAGATCAGCAAAGTGACCTATGTGTAGAATTATTGGAGATTGGTGAGATACTACATAAATATTTTGCATCAGTATTTACTGTGGAGAAGGATATGGAAGGGAGAAAACTTGGGGAAATGAATGGTGATATCTTGAAAAGTGTCCATGTTACAGATGATGAGGAGCTGGCCGTCTTAAAATGCATTAAGGTGCATAACTCCCTCGGATCTTTTATGTGACTCTAGGATAGGCACTTGGAAGTTAGCAAAATAAAGGGCACATAGGTTAGTCTGATCTTAGTGTAGGAGAAATTGCTGGCACAACATCAACTGCTCAAGGGCCCGTACTGTGCTGCACTGTTCTGTGTTCTATGACCTGATCAAGTGTACCCGAGAATCTGATGGGAAGCTAGGGAAGCCATTGTTGTATATCTGGCTGAGATATTTTTATCATGTACAGCCACAGGTAAGGTTGTGCCATTGTTTAAGAACAGTTGGTAAGGGAAAGTGAGGAAACTATAGACCGGTGGGTCTGATGTCATTGGTGGGTAAGTTGTTGGAGGGGATTCTGAGGGACAGGATTTACTTTGGTTTGAAAAGGTAAATTCCGATTAGCGTTAGTCAACATGACTTTGCGTGTGGGAAATTTTGTCTCACTAATTTGATTTAGTTTATTGAAGAAGTGACGAATAAGAATGATAAAGGCACAAAAATAGAACTGTGGAATAGAAAATGGACTTTACTAAGGCATTCAAAAATGTTCTGCGTGGTAAACTGTTAAACATGGTTAGATCACATGGAATACAGGGAGAGTTGTAGATAATTCGCTCAAAGGTAAGAGATGAAGGTAATACTGGTGCGGCATATTTTATTTGGACTGGAGGCCTGTGACCTGGAGTGTACCACAACGATCTAATGGATTTTGTCTTTTATCTAAATAATTTTTACACTGTATACTCTACATCCTTTGAAGTGATTAACTATCTGGATATAAATTGAAGTAGGAACGTCGGTCCGTCAATTTGTAAAGAAGTCAACAAAAGTATACACTTATTTCACGAGTTTACATCAATTCCTTTTGAAATGCTAACCGTTATTTTATTTTTCCAACTAATGTGCTCAATGTCACGTCCATCCACGTTGTTCTTCACCTGCCACGTATTTGCCCATTCCCTCCAATTGTCTTCACCTTCGAACTTCTTTATATCCTGATCACCCACTCACAATCTCAATTTGGGGCCATCAGCCGATTTGGAAAGATTACATACAATGCCCTTGAGCAAATGTTTAATATGCTTTCTGAATAGCTGGGGTCCAAACATCAAATCCTGAATTATCATGCTAGTCAATGCTTTCCACTCCAAAATATATAGAACTGTTTATACTGATTCACTTTTTTATTTAAACTCTCCCATTCTCAACCCATGCCAGTATATTAGATCTAGCTGTTACACACTGTTATGGACCAGGACAGACCTCCTCAAATCATTTCAAGGAATTGGGCAGACCCAACCTTTGCTCATTGACTTAAGCAGGTTTAGGGTGGATATTCCAGGAATGATGCAGCTGCATGAAACACAAGAGGATAGCAGATAGAATAACGTAACTTTCTGAACAACCAACAAATTATCTCTCAACTCTGGATTCAACCCAGTGAAACTCTTCTGCACTCCATTTAGTGTCAGTACATTTTCTCTCAAGTAAGGTGGCTTAAACTTAATACAATACTCCAGGTGTGGCTTCACCAGCACCCTGTACAGCTGCAAAATAGCTTACCTGATTTTAAATTGAATACCTTCAGCAACGAAAGACAACATACCATTTGCCTTCCTCAGTACTTGCTGTATCTGCAGACCAACATTGTGTGATTCATGCACATTGACACCCAGGTCCCTCTGCAGAGCAGCATGCTGCAACGTTTCACCATTCAAGTAACAATCCTTTTTACTGGTATGCCCAACAAAACGGATGAATTCACATTTACTGACATCGTATTCCATCTGCCAGACATTTGCCTACTCACTCAAAGTATCTGTGCTCCTCTAAAACGTTTCGTAGATCTCTGCACACGTTGCTCTGCCAACTATCTTCGTGTCATCTGCAAACTTTGACAAACTACGGATGCTCCCAACTCCATAATCGCAGTCCCAACACTGATCCCTGAAGCACGCCACTAGTCACTGATTGCCAGATATGAATAGCATTCATTTAGACCCACCCTTTGCTTCCTGTTGGTCAACCAATCTTCTATCCATACTAATACTTTACCCATAACGCGTTCCATTTTTACCTTCTGCAGCAGTCTATTGTGCGGCACCTTGTCGAAGACCATTTGGAAACCTAGATACACTGCATTCACTAGTGCCTAGTTGTCTACCTTGCTCATAATTTCCTCATAAATTTCCAACAGACTTGAAAAGCATGATCTGCCCTTCAGGAAACTATGTTGTGTCTGCACAATGGGCCGATTTCTATCAAAATGCCTGGCTATTTCTCCCTTGATAATACACTCAAACATCTTCCCCATTACACAGATTAAGTTAACAGGTTTATAATTCCCCATGTTTTATCTGCCAGCCTTTTTTAAACAGTGGCGTCTCATTTGCTGTTTTCCAATCTGCTGGGACTGCCTCATTGTTCATTAAATTTAAATAAGAAATACCACAATTGCACTTGATACTTCTCCCGCTATCTTTTTTAGTACCCTGGGATGCATTTCATTCGGGGACTTGTCTGCCTTTAGATCCATTAGCTTACCCAACACTACCTCCTCCGTAATAATGATTATGCACATGTCCTCACCTACCCTCATCTCTTTGTCAATTACTGGCATGTTATTAGTGTCTTCCAAACAAAAGTGCTAAATGCCTCAGTCATTTCATCATATCTTATAACTAAATGCGCCTTCTCATCCCCTAAAGGTCTAACATTTACATGAGCCACTCATTTTCATTTTATATATTTAGGGAATCATCTGCAATTTATTTTCATATTCTGTGCTAGTTTTTTTCTTGTGTTCTATCCTACTTTTCTTTATAACTCTTTTCATGCCTTTCTGTTGACCTTTAATGTTTTTCCAATCTTCTAGGTTCCTGCTGTTCTTGGCCACTATACATGCCTTCTCTTTAAACTTGGTAGTCTCGATTATTGCTTAGACACCCGATGCAGATTACCCCTTTTCTTAGAGTATTTCCTTTTCAATGATATACTTTTGCTAAGGACTTTTTAAAATTTTCTTTGAAAATCCTACACTACTAGTCAACTCTCACTATAAAGTCTTTGTTTTCAATCGACTTTAGCTAAGTCCACTCGCATTCTAAAGTAGTCTCCCTTGTTTAAGCACAGTACCCTGGTATTGGATTTTATCTTCACACTCTCCATCTGTATTTTAAATTCAACCATACTGTGATCATTCCTTCCAAGTTGATTCTAACTATGAGGTTATTAATTATTCCTGTCTCATTACACAGGACCAGATCTAGCATAGCTTGCTCCTTATTGTACGTGCTTTTATTTTAGAGCAGTCAAACCAAGATATTTCGCATTCACTGCTTTTAAGACATCTTTGAAAAAAAAAAAAACAAGGACAGCATGACCTTGTTAAAGGAGTAGCATTTTCACAACACTAGACTTTGGAACTTCATCAAAAAGTTTTTGAAAATCCAAATTAACTGCATCTATTGCTTCGCCATAGTTTATTTCACAGTCGGTTTCTAAAATATGATTCACCTTTAATAATTTGGCATTGACTTGATCCATGTTCATTACTTTCAAATTAATTTAATTCTCAAAGTTCCCTGGCAAAATATTCTTTCTAATAGACTCTTGTATTGTCCTGATTGCTTCTTTGGCACTAGGCAGACTGTAATTCCCTGCTTTCTCCCTGCCTCCTTTAGAAATACTGGGGCTATATTTTCTGCTCTCAAATCTGTCAATTCGATCATCAGGAATTTGGAAGACAGCAAGCAAAGTATTCATTATTACCATGGCCACCTCCTTCTGGAATCGGAGATAAAGATTATTAGGCCATTGGGATTTATCAGATTTCAGACCAAATATTTTCTTCAAAACTGTTTATTTACGGATAAGATTGTATTTCCTGCTTTTTCTCAGTCGACCTAGAATTGCTTGGAAGTTTTTATGTTTCTTCTTTCATGAAGGCAGAATTGAAGTAGTTGCTTCATAGTCTGCCATTTTCCTGTTCACCATTCGTTGGTTTTTGACTGTAACGAAGCTACAATTATCATTGCCAACATTTCATCTTGGTATATTGTACTTTGAGAAATTTCTACGTTTCATGCTTGTTTAATGTACTGCTCCGAAACCTATTACTTCCTGTCTTAAGCTGTTCAATGATTGACCTTCCACAGCCATATAATCACAGAAGCATAGCCTGTGTAGCATCAAAATTACAGCACGATCTATATTATTCCAACTTTACTACATCAGTCCCATGAATGGTTTGACACTTCAAGTGCTTGTCCAAATAATTTTTAATGGTTGTGACGGGACCCGTGATAACATCCCCCCCCCCCCCCCCCCCCACACCACCCCATCCTCAGTAGGTACATTCCAGACCCCATAACCCTCTTGGTGAAAGACAATCCCTGATACCTCTCTAAATATCAAATCCTTCCCTTTAAAAATGTGTTCGCCTGTTCTTGGCTCTTTGTCTAAAAGCAACAGCTGCTGTCAATCCACCCTGTCCATGACCCCCGTAATCGTATCCTGAATCACGCCCCGCAAAGCCTTCTCTGGAGCTTATGAAACCTCTCTCCATAGCTGATATGCTCCATCCTTGGGAACATTCTTATGAATCTCTGTGCCCACTCCAGAACAATCACATCCTGCCTGTAATGTTGCTCCCAGAACCCCAAATAGTATTCCATCTTGACCTAACCAAAGTGCTACATAGATCTTGTAATCTATGCCTCGATGAGTAAAGGATAAGCCTACCTTTTTCCATTGTTTTTCTTCCGTAATCTTTGATCCTCCCCCGTTACATTCACGGATGTGTAGAGAAGCACCATCTGAGCTTCGTGGTGTGCTGCCATTCATTGTGTACTCTCCTGTCTGGTTCCTTCCTCCAAAGTGCATCACCTCATATTTATCAGGGTTCCGTCCTATCTGCCATTGATCCATCCATCTGTATCTTCCTGTAACATAAGAACTTCCTCCTCACTGCCAAACACCCAGCCAATATTTGTGTCAAACACAGACTTACTTATCACGATGCCATTCCCCCTCCACGTTCACACCTACATCATTTATAAATACCAAAAATAATAAGGGACACAGCGCTGATCATTGTAGTACATCAGGGGACACCGGTCTCCAGTCACACAAACAGCCTTCTCCCACCACATATTTTTTGCAAAAATTTCTCTAACACCGATTTGAAACACACTAGTCTATAGTTCCCTGCTCTATCTCTACAACACTTCCTATAAAGGGTGTTCTCCAGTCCTCAGGCACCTCACCTGTGACCAGATTCTACTTAAACATTTGCATCAGCGGCTTTCATCCCTTGTCTCCAACAGCAGCCTGAGATGTAACTAATCTGGACCTGGGGATTGGTCCAATTTTATACCAGCCAAAACCATGAATCCCTACTCACATCTTTCATCAATCTGTTCAAGACCTTCCCTGTGCATCTTCTTGAATTCTGTACCTGCCTCCTTTTTTTCCCAAGTAAACAGACGTGAAGTTCTCATATAACAATCAATCAACGTTCTCCAGTTTCACACACAGATTCCCGCCTTGATCTCAGACCAAGTCACCTCAGCAGACCATTGTACCATCTGAGAGATTAATCAGGAGAATGCCCATTCAGTATATGTGATCAGAATATTTTACTTAGATCAAGGCATCAAAATTGTACAGGTACAGTCCAGGTACAGTCTCCCCAACTCTCTGTGTTACTAGTGCAGAATGTCTTTACTTCTAGTAGGAGCACATTACTGCAGAAGCTGAATCTGTACTGAAACCAACACATGCTAGAGATCACAGTTAGTCAGACAGCATCCGTAAAGAGAGAGCAAGCTGACACTTTGAGTCTAATTGATAGTTCATCGTCTATATTCGGATTCCCTTTAAATGAAGGCGTTTAAAGGAGCACAGCACTGACACCTGTGGCACACCAGCGTACACCGGTCTGCAGTCACACAAACAGCCTTCTACAGCCATCTATGTTCTCCAATGTTTTCTCTAATGCATATTTGCCGTTTGCATATGTTCCTCCCAATACACTTTGCTTTAATGTTTTCTGATAACTTACTCTGTGGGCTGATTCCTCCTGAATATCTGACTGTACCACATTCACTGATTGGCCATTGTTTATATCTACAGAAAGATGTCTTCAAGAACAAAATTGTAAATTTTAACTTCCCTTTCATAAATGCAGAACAACTCTCTTGAAATTTGCTATTACTTACTCAGTGTACAATAGGTTGCAACAGATTCCCTACTGTGGATGACAACATCGGCTTGTAGTCCTCCACTCTCCCACTTCTTCCCTTCGTAAATCATTTGTAACCTTCCGAAGCGAATACAGAGAAATACAGTGGTCCCTATTGCAATCAACATTTGTATTGCTGTTTTCTCTGAAATTTCAGTTTGAATTACATCTGGTCTGTTAGACTTATCAATCCTCATCACAGTTCTGTTTCCAAATACTACCTCATTATTTTAGTCTTTAGTTACAAAGGTCCAATGGTGACTTGGCATTTCTGGGAGATTTTCTGGATCTTCCTCTTTGAAGACAGACGAAATGTAACTGTTTTGTCTCATTATCATTTTTCTACTCTCTACAATAAATTCTCGTATCCACACATTCGCTGTGCCATATTTGATCTTGGTTTCATTTTCCTTTCAAGTATCAACAGACGCTTTTCACAAGTATTTACAAATAACAAAGAAAATCACAGCACAGGAACAGCCCCTTCAGTCCTCTAAGCCTGTGTCAATCCAGATCCTCTATCTATACCTGTCGCCTATTTTCTAATGTTCTGTGTCTCTCTGCTCCCTGCCCATTCACGTCTCTGTCTGGATACATATTAAACGACGCTTTCGTCCCCACCTCTACCACCTCCACTGGCAACGCAACCCAGCATCCATAACCCTCTGTGCAAAGAACTTTTCGAGCATTTCCACAATAAACTCTACCCCTTTCGTCATGAATTCTTGATCCCTCGTAACTGACTCCCCCACTCTGGGAATAAACTTCTTGCTATCCACGGTATTTACACCTCTCATGGTTTTGTAAATCTCAATCAAGTCTTCCCTCAACCTCCGTCTTTTTAATGAAAATAACCCTAATCTATCGAATCTCTCTTTATATATCGTTCTCTCCATGCTAGGCAACATCCTGGTGAAAATCCTCTGCCCTCTTTCCAAAGCATCCAGATCCTTTCAGTAATGTGGCAACCAGAACTGTTCATAGTTTTCTGAATGTGGCCGAATCAAAGTCCTATACAACTGTAATACGGCCTGCCTATTCTTGTACGCAATATATTCCAACAGATTTTCTCCTGTGGGTGGCGAGTTAACTGGTCTGTGATCCTCCACTTCTTAAATTGTTAGAATGCAGGAAAGAAAGTATGTTGTATGCCTTCATGATCATTCTATTGACTTGCCACTTTCAGCGAACAATGGACCTGAACACCTAGATCTCTCTGTACATCAATTTTCCCCAGGGCTTTTTCCAGTTACTGTATAATTTGTTCTCGAATTGGATCTTCCAAAATGCATCACCTCTCATCTACCCGTTCTTCATCCAACTCTCCAATCTATCTACATTCAGCTGTGTTCTCTGACATTCCCCTCAACTTTCTGCTACTCTACCAATCTTAGTGTAATCTGCAAACTTGCTAATCAGACCACCTATACCTTCCTTCAGATCATGTAAGTACATCACACCAAAAAGTGGTCCCAGCACGGATCCCTGTGAAACACACCACACAGAACAGTTGTCCATTTTGAGAAATTCCATTTCATTACTACTCTCTGTCTCCTGTTGCCCAGCCAGTTCTCTAATCCATCTAGCTAGTACACCCTGGACGCCTTGCGACTTCACCTTCACCTTCATTAGTCGATCTCATCAAACAGCTTACTGAAGTCCATGTACATGATATCTACAGTCCTTTCTCCACTGTCAACTTTGTTATTCCTCAAAGAATTTTATTATGTTTGCTAAGATGTGACCTTCCCTACACAAATTATGGAAGGTCTTGAGTGGAGTCCGACTTGTTTTACCCGGGAGTCATCCTGGTTTTATTTCCAAAGCAGGACTTTATAAAATGCCACACTGATTGGCTGCGTACAAATTGAATGTTGTTCTGAACAAAATACAATCTATCCACAAATATAAATCTGCAAATGCAAATTCGCCCCCCAGATTTATATGTGTGTCTGTGCGAGAGTTGCGAAGTGTGTGTCTGTGTGTGTGTGGTGGGGTGGGGGGTGGGGGGTATTGGCGTGCGAGTGAGAGAGAGAGGATGTCTATGCTTTTGTCCCTGTGTGAGAGAAAGAGGGTCTGTGTGTGTGTATGTTTAAGGAATCAGAGTGAAAGCCTGTACTCACGTTAAGACACAGACAAATTTTGCAGATCCCTTTCCCCACACGCACCCAGTTCGTGGTTTCAGAGCTTCCCCTCTCTGCAGCCTCTGCTCCATTTGTTGTTCATGTTACAGACCCAGATGCTGTAACTACAGTCCCCATGTTTCATCCTGAGTTGGGTCACCAAATCCTCTGGTCTCCCTGAATGTCTGAGGCAGCTCACAGAACAACCTCCAGCAAACCACCTCAGCCCCTCCACTAACTTTTCAATAACAGGAGGCAATCAGACTTCCCTCCGCTAAAAGTGAGATATCTACTCCTTTATAATTATAATTCAGGATCCTCCTCGTGTTTCTGACCACGTGATTAGCTGAGAGGGAAAAACACAGGTTTTCAGTGGACACGCACAGACCAAGTTTTAAAGACATGAGTCAAATATGTTGAAACTCCCTGTCTAACATGGAGCACAACTTGGGACACACCGGGAAGTGAGCAACAGCCCGAAACACACCCTCCTGTCCATGGAGCACCACATGGGACACACCTGCAAGTGAACAACTGCCCAGCACACACACCGCTGTCCAACATGGAGCACGACGAGGGACACACCGAGAAGTGGACAGCTGCCCTGCACACACACACACACCTCTTCATGAAGCACCTCAAGGGACGCACCAGGAAGTGAACAAACGCCCAGTACACACTCCCCTGTCCATGGAGTAACACATGGGACACAACGGGAAGCGAACAATAGCCTGACACGCACTATTACATTTTTTCTGAACTTCATAATGCCAGTATTCGATACAAAACACAACGAAACACCAAGGCCAGGGAAAGATACAGATGGACAGAGACATTCACATTAAAGATAGAAACGGACAATTTATACAGAAACAGAGCATGTTGTTGAAATATGAGGAAAAAATAAGGGAGTGGGTCTATCTGGAGCAGTGAGACCTTGGCGGGCCAGGTCACAAGAATGAGATCATTGAATAAAGGCATTGCCAGATCAGCTGACCAAATCTGTTCCACTAAATTCTGAATTTGCCTCACAGAACAAACGCAGAAACTATAAACTGGGACAAGTAGACAGCCCAGCGTGGAGATCAGTGCAGCTTATGCCAGTGTATTGCTCAGTAAACCGGACTATCTGCCCATCATGGGGAGCTGTGCAGACTATCCCAGTGTTTTGCTCAGTAAAAACTGGACTATCTGCACAGCATGGGGAGCTGTGCAGACTATCCCAGTGTTTTGCTCAGTAAACCAGACTATCCGCCCAGCATGGGGAGCTGCGCAGACTATCCCAGAGTTTTGCTCAGTTCGCTGGACAATGTGGCCAGCATGGGGAGCTGTGCAGACTATGCTAGTGTATTGCTCAATAAGGTGGACGTTCTGCCCAGCATGAGGATTTGTGCAGACTATGCTTGTGTATTGCTTGGTAAGGTGGACTATCTGGCCAGCATAGGGAGCTGTGCAGACTGTGTATTGTTCAGTAAGCTGGACCAGCTGCCCAGCATGGCAGTATTGCAAAACTTTGCAGGTATATTGCTGCTACATTTGCACTGCGTAAATGACTAACACGGTACAATTTGCCGCCCATTCTGCGAGTGACAGTAAATGGGCTCCCATAAATTAACGTCTCTGTATCTTCATGCATCAGTTCAAAGCAAGGGGTTTTATGAGTGCATGTGTGTGGGGGTCTCGGGCAGTGTTAGATGTGAAAGTCATTGTCTTTGAGAGAGCACACATGGAGGAAATCAGTTTAAATGTGAACAACTGTTAGGGCTTAGTATAATGGGCAGAGATAGTTCTGGATTAGTGGTGCTGGAAGAGCACAGCAGTTCAGGCAGCATCCGAGGAGCAGTTAAATCGATGTTTTGGGCAAAATCCCTTCATCATGAATACAAGCAGAGAGCCTGAAGGGTGGACAGATAAGTGAGAGGAGGGTGGGGGTGGGGAGAAAGTAGTATAGTGTACAATCGGTGAGTGGGGAGGGGATGAAGGTGATAGGTCGGGGAGAGGCAGGGTGGAGTGGTTAGGTGGAAAAGAAGATAGGCAGGTAGTACAGGTCATGGGGACAGTGCTGAACTTGAAGTTTGGAACTGGGGTGAGGTGGGGGAAGGGGAAATGAAGAAACAGTTCATGGGCAGCTGTTAATAACGTGCTTGAGAATATTAAGGTAAAGGCATTGCGGACCCAATAACATTATAGATCAGTACGCACAGGAATGACGGATGGATGGGGAGTTCTGTGCGATATTAGATATGAGCTGTAGAGTATTGACTCAGATTTGTTTCAGCAGGTTTGCAGCTGTGAGTGTCAGCAACAGACGAATGCCATCTTTAAGATTGTATTTCACAGCTCATGGATAAAATAGCAGATGGGATGAGCCAGTGAAGTATATGCTGGATTTATCAGCAGTTAAAATTATGAATGGTCAGCGTATAGTGTCAGGAATTGGTTCATGGCCAAATGAATCACCACTGCTGTCATTTGTCTATTTCAGCTTAAGATATTGGCCGGGATGAGATGGAGTCAGAGGAAGGAAATGCAGTTTGTAACCAGAACAGAAGATAGTGACCTCAATGCTTTCAATATTTAGATAGCAAGTTCAGTGATACAACGAATCATGTTCACAGCTGAAACTGAGCAAGTCAACATAGCAACCCATGAGTAACACTGCCAGAAGCAAGGAGGGAGAGAGTGAATTAACAATTTAGTAGTGGTTTGTCAAGTGAATATCTGGATTTAGAGTCTCAGCAGAAACAATAACAGTGGCAAGGAGGGTGAGTGAATGAAAGAACAGTATTACTGTCAAACATGATTTATACAATTAATGTCTGAACAGTGAGACTTACCAGGTACGTCAACAAAATCCAGGATTGGATAATAAAAATATTGCATAATGTAAAGTGCATATTTGATCCGCCACGATAATGACCTTCGATCATGACACGTAGAAAGAAACCAAACATCCTTGTATAAACTCCTGTCCATTCTTGGGACATTCCAATCTAATGTTCTCAGATTGTGATCCATTGCTGAAGCATTCCAGACACTTGTGCTTGATTCTAATCTCTCCCCCCTGTCTCTGGAGCTGCTGATCCCTGTTAACACCGTTGGTGATGCTCCCACCATACTGTGGGATAACACATTGAACGGAACCCACTGATCATTAAAGGAAGGAAACCGTCCACTGTTGTAATTGCAACTCATGGATACTAATATTAATGACAGTCACTGAACAAACAGGTCCAGTTAACCCCTTCCTGATATCACTTTTCATATCCCAATAAAAGGGAAAATTTACTCGGTGTGGGTGGAATGGATGGGCGTTGCTTAGTGATGGACCATAAATCTTTCTATCTTCTTATTGTTTCTTCCGTGTATGTGGGAGTAGAGCAAGAACACTGCAGGACTGTATATATTACATGCTGTTTATAAAGGGAGACAGTGATAAAGTAACAGACCAGCTGCATAAGGTGACTGGTGGTGTAATTTCCAGAGCCAATAAACCAGTGTATATGTTTATTGCCCATTGAATTCGTGTAATGTTGCTCCTGGTTTTATGTGCACTGTTGTCAAATTTTTCCATAACCTTGGGACATCATTCAACGCATCTAGACTGCAGCGCAGGAACAGGAGGAAGTAATTCTGTCCCCATGCCCCTGTTACAAAGGGACGGGAAAGGCCATTCAGCCTCTCTAGTATGTTACAGAGCGAAAGGAGGAGGCCATTCTGCTCTTGAGCCTGTTATGCAGTAACTGTTAGTTATGGAGAAGAATAGTCCTAATATAAATTTTAAGGTTGTAAGTTGAGTCAGGCCAACTTTGAACGTTCTATTTTGGCACTTTGGAAAGCTGTTTTGGAGAAGCTATTGGCAGGAAAGTAGGAGGCCTTCACGAATGAGTTACAGAGTCTAGCGACAGCATGTTCCTGTCTATGAGCAGGGTAAGGCTGGTAGGTGTAGGGAATGCTGAATGGCGAGCAGAATTGAGGCTCTGTTCAAGAAAAGGCCGAAGCAAATGATAGGTACAGACAGTTGGGATCAAGTAAATCCATCGAGGAGTACCAGGGATAGGCTAATATCCA
The DNA here is from genome assembly GCF_037043375.1 of Chiloscyllium plagiosum. Classification (NCBI taxonomy): domain Eukaryota; kingdom Metazoa; phylum Chordata; class Chondrichthyes; order Orectolobiformes; family Hemiscylliidae; genus Chiloscyllium; species Chiloscyllium plagiosum. The sequence continues at coordinate 15,948,567 of NW_028270188.1, forward strand.
AGAGGGAAATCAGAAGCGCAAAATTGAGACATAAGATATCTTTCGAAAATAGGGTAAGGAACAATCCAAAGAGATTCTACAAATACATTAAGGTCAAAAGAGTAACTAGGGAGAGAACAGGACCCCGTAAATATCAGCAAACTGACCTATGTTTTGAGATACAGGAGATTGGTAAGGTACAAAATAAATATTTTGTGTAAGTATTTACTGTAGAGAAGGATATGGAAGGTAGAGAACTTGGGGAAATGAATGGTGATATCTTGAAATTGTCCATAGTACAGAAGATGGATTTTAGTACAATGAAGGGCATGATGGTTAGTCTGACCTCAGAGTAGGATAAAGTGCCGGCACGACAACAACAGCTCAAGGGCCTGTGCTGCACTGTTCTATGATTCCTGAACTGATCAGGTGTACCCCAGAATCTATTGGGAAGCTAGGGAAGTAATTGTTCGGTCTCTGGTTGAGATACTTGTATCATGGACAGTCACAGGGAAGTTTGTGCCATTGTTAAACAACAGTTCATAAGGAAAAGCTAGGAAACTGTAGACAAGTGGGACTGATGTCATTGGTGAGTAACTTGTTGGAGGGGATTCAGAGGGACAGGATTTACTTGTCTTTGGAAATGTAAATTCCGATAAGCGATTGTCAACATGACTTTGCATGTGGGAAATCGTGTCTCACTAATTTGATTTAGCGTTTTTAAGAAGTGACGAATAAGATTAATGAAGGCTCAGAAAAAGAACTGTGGATTGGAATGTGGACTTTAATAAGACATGGTTAGCATGGTGAGATCATATGGAATACAGGGAGAGTTGGAGGTAATTGGCTCGAAGGTAATAGTTGAAGGAAATGTTTGTGAACTTTTTTTTGGTCTGGGGGCCTGTGACCAGCAGTGTACCACAAGGATCTAATGGATTTTGTCATTTTATAAAATGATTTGGATGTGAATACAATAGGCATGGTTAGCGAGTTTGCAGATAACACCAAAATAGGTGAGGTAGTGGACAGTAAAGATGGTTAACTCAGAGTAAAACGGGACGCTGATCAGATACGCTAAAGGTCCAGGGAGTGGCTGATGGAGTTCATGTTAGACCAACGGAAGGTGTAGCATTTTGTTGAGGCAAATTGTGTTAGCACTTATAGGTAGGATCCTGGGAAAAGTTTTCAAACACAGACAACTACATGGACATTATAGAAGTCCTGCAGTGTGGAACCAGGCCATTTGGCCCACCGAGTCCACACTGACCCTCAAGATAACATCCCGACCAACAAACCCAAACGTTACCCCAGTAACTCCGCATTTCCCATAGACAATCCAACGAACCTGCATATCCCTGGATACTGCGGAACAATTTAGTGAGGTCACTGAACCTAACCTGAACATTTTTCGCTGTGAGAGGAAAACCAAACACCCAGAGGAAACTCACACACACACAGGGAGAAGGTGCAAACACCGCACAGAGAGTCACCAAAGGGTGGAATCGAACCCAGGTCATTGGTGCTGTAAGGCACTATTGCTAACCACCGTGCCACTCAATGACCAGCTGCGAGAGAAACTGCATCCTCCCACTTTCTCTGGATTTGTCACATCTGTTGAAATGATGTTGAATTCCAGTGCGGTGCTTCCGACAAGCCCTCCTTTACCTCCACCCCAGGATTTACATTCTGAATAACAGGGCCTTAAGCTGTGACTGACACATTGCGTGCTCTTCTGCCCTCACCCCTTCCCCTTCTTCCCAGATCAAGTTGTCCATTAATACTGCAGCATGCAAGATAATTGCTGATCTAAACTAAAACAAAGAGCTGCATATACTGGAGATCTGAAACAAAAACTGTTCGGATGAAGAATCCCCAAATTAAAAATGTCGACTCATTGTCTTCCTACGGAGGATTAGCAAAAAGTGAATTCTGAAATGAATTCCTGATGAAGGGCTTATGATCGAAACATAGACTTTCCTGCTCCTTGGATGCGCCCTGACCTGCTGTGCTATTCGAGGGCCAAACTTTCGACTTTTTTCCTTCAAATGGTACCAGACCTTTTGAGTTTTGCCTGCAAACGCTTGTATATCTAATTCCTGTTTGGAACGTACACATTTTTTCCCTGCAGTATTGACTTTCATGCACATATTACACCAGTGTTTGCTTGTACTTCTTGTTTATAACCTCCAGTCAAATTGTTTCTGTGTAATCTGACTGCTGAGGTTAGATGAATGGTAGATTTAGCGAGATCTTTCCTGAGCTGTTTGTTGATGTCACAAAACCTCGCTGCACTTTGTTCGAGCAATATATGAATAGGAAAGGCAGAGAAGAATATGGGCCAAGTGCAGGGACATGGGGTAAATGTGGACAGACATTTTGGTTGGTATGGACCAGTTTTTGCTGAAGGGCCTGTCTCTGTACATGACTGTAAATGAAAGTGGTATTGGGTATAGACAGAGAGGCTGAGATTGAGCAACAATATCATGGAAGGATGTGTTCACAGGTTTCAGAATGCTGTGATATAGACATTTCGAAAGCATCCGGCAAAATAAGCCAGTATTACCAGGAATGATGGTGAACAGAATATAGGTGTGAGAACAGATGATGGAGAGTTTTGGATGAGGATTTGTTCTGCAACTCTGTAACTGTGAATGGGGTCAGCAGAGTCTTCAACTCATCCATCTGAATCTAACAATAATTTATCTTTGAATGATTTTCATTGAGGGTGACAAGGGGGATTGTCTGCACGAGGCCGAGCTAGTTTCCTGGTGCTATCTTATCGAACTCACCTCATTAACTACCCACCCTACCCCATGGTGTCCCTCTCATTCAATGCTAGCTCGATTTCCCCACCCATCATGGCTAGAGGTCCCCACCATCACCTGGATACCCCTGGATATTCCATTATCCCTGGCACTGGTGGCATCTTTTTAAATGACAATGGGCACTCGATTGAGCATTCCTCAGTTTGGAGCTGACATGTACAGTTTACCCAGAGCATAGCAGATAAGGTCCAATCACGCCACGGTTTGTCAACAGGGTCACAGATGTCCTCGTGGATGGATTAGTACATCTCTTCCCAAGCGGGCCACACCACCAGACCCACCGAGCAAGGTCTGAGCTCACCACCCAGTTCAGTGCAGTATCTGCGATCTGTAGTAATGTCTAGCAATACAGAACAAGCATCGATAACATTTCCCACTCTGCGAGGATAAGGGTCATCGTATGCTCTCTGGTCCCTCACACTCAATGTATGTCTGTTCCAGCACCGACACCTGAACAAGGTTTATGCTCCACCACTCTCACTCCTGCATGAAGCACGCCCCCCCACCCCCCCGTATCTCTTGCCTTTGTAATATCCCCCCCAGATCGTAGAATTCTCCGGAGATTGCTGATTATGGAATGTTCCAGATAATATTCCAAATAATTCCCAGTTTCTGGAAAATGGCAGTGCCCCAGTGTGTAAAACATTATGTGAAGGAGCAGAGTGTGTTTTTTTTTAAATCACGTGCAATTAAAATCCATAATGGGTCCATTCAGCCCTTCAAATGTGCTGGACCATTTAACAAGATCGGGGTGATCTGACTGTCTCCTGGGCTTCACGTTGCAGGAACTTTCAATCATTCAGCCCTCAGGTTTCCTGTCACTGACCAGACGATACTCACGCACTTTCTACCCTGGGTTTCTTCAAGCATGTGTTCGGGAGGTATTTCCCATGGGGATCAACCCTCCAAAAATATGTTCCATAAGCTGTTAACTTTCATACAATGGTTAGCATGCTTAACACACACCAATCAAAAATGTACTCACATTTTATAGTTATCGATATCTAATGACAATTAGTAATTCTGTTTATTTCGCTTGGGTCACCTTATTATATTCAACCAAAGACAGCATCCAATCAACTGTCTCGTTATGAAATGCAATTTCCAGCGGAGTTTTTTTTCCTCAGCCATTATCTTGACCATTATCTGAATTGTGCCTTTTTCCCCTTCTTATCAAAGGTTATATTTTACATTGACTTTGGCTATTTCTATCTTATAGCCGTTACACAGTCTCGCAATCTGTTGGCTGGCTTGTGATGCACAGGAAGGCTAACAGCGCAGGTTCAATTCCCCACACAGACAGAGGTTGCCATGAAGGGGTCGCCCTCTCAACATCATCCTATCACCCAAGGTGTGATGACCCTTAAGATAAACCATAATTTGTGTTCTCACTAATGAGCAAGTGGTCCTTTGGGACTCTATTCTATCCATGTAAACATTTTAATTTTTTCAAAAATATTTTTATTCAGAGAAAATCGTTTTAGTGCTTCAATGAACCAAGAAGTTCCAAACTCAAAACACAATGCAAATTGAACACAATTACACCCATGTGCATATACATAAAAAAGCAAGGTAAATCAACGGACTGAAGAAAAATAAAGAAAATTAAAATGAATAGTAGAGCTCAGTGTAACAAAACTATAGTTTGCAACCTTCAAAAGCATTAACTAATACACATTCATTTGTTCGTAATTCTTCCTCTCTGGACATTAGATTCATTAGTCAAGTTTGTCATAGCTATATACAAGTCCTAATTAGAGTGGCAGATCAGCCTGTATATTGGTAATGCAAAAAGGGCTGCCATTTCTTATAAAAAGCCTTTAGATTCTGGTGCAGCATACCTTTAAAAAAGTCCAAATGGCTATTCTCCATGACGAGATTACGACAACCCAACAGACCCGGAGGTTTTCAGACACCCAACACAACAGAACATTTTTTCTGAACACAGAGAGTGAGGGTATTGAAGTATGTTTTCCTAAGCACATCTGAGTAAGGTAGACTATGCAGGTCAAGGAAAAGGAAAACTGATCCATCTCCAATTCGGTCCCCATGATCCTCTCCATCCTACCGAACACGCCACTCCTATAGCGCCGGTGGAAGGTCAACAAGCAATGAGTAAGTGTGCCCATAGTCATTCTGTATTTAATACATATTCCCATCTTGAATTTTGAGAGAGGATCTGGGGCCAGACAGACTCTGTGAAGAATCTTCAACTACATGGCAAGAGTCTTCTTACAGATCGAAATACTTCTTGCACTTTCACAAATATCCTCCCCTGTGTCCGAAGAGATCTGAGCCCCCAACTCTCTTTGCAGACCTCAGAAAGGCACAAAGTCTGATCTGAGGGCCGCTCTCCAACAAATGATAAAGGGTACTGACAGATGGTTTGATCTTAGCACCAAGCACCCTCTTCTCTGTATCGGATCTGTATGGGTCTGTTAAAAGCGTTGCTCTTTTTTGAATAACATCTCTGATCTGATAAAAAGAAAACAGAAGAGATCTCTACTCAGTAATCTATCGTTACGACTTATTTGATCAAAGGACATCCTTGTTTATCCCTCTGATAAATCATCAAAGCAAGATACACCCACGAGTTGCCAATAGTTTAAACATGGAATCGAGTATTCCCCCCGTCGGAAACACTGCACACCAAGTTTTGGGGTAAGAAATGAGGTTTGGCTATATTGCCCTCGATCGGACACATTGCCCTCCCTACTTTAAAATTATTGATACTCATTGGGAAATGGCAATACTCCGTAACTCCGTCCTCATTTTGTCTATGAATAGCAGACTAATAAGGGAGCACTTTGCCTGAGAAGCTTCAATATCTTACCAAATTGACGCCGAGCCTCACTAACACGGGGTAACAAAGAGCTTAATTGATAGATTTTAATATCCGGGAGAACTACTCCCCACAAACTGTGGGGTGGTTGTAATTTGGTTAACTTGATAAGGGGTCGCTTATGGTGACAAGTCAAAGAGCTAAATCATCCATTAAATCTCCTAAATGTCTATCTGGGAAACATCAAATAAAACATTCACATGGGTTAAAGCAAGCAAGGGAGGGAATTCGTTTTAATAAGAGCTATCCGATCTAGCCAGCATATTGGAAGTGACTCCCATTTTCTAAAGTCTTGTTTAATTTTGTCAAACAAATGGACAAATTCCACGTTAAATATAAGTTCAAAGATAGGATTAATGAATACACCTAAATAGGGAATATCCCCATAAACACCGGGACCATTGAAAAAGAAACCAGGTTTCTCCATCGACATCAGGTATTTCCCCAATATTGCCCATAGACATGGCCTCCTACTTTGTAAAATCAATGGTGTAGCCGGAAAAGGCACCATTCGAACTGATGCATTGCATGAGTTGAGGCACCAAAACTGTGGGATTTAACAAAAATATTAGACCATCATCTGCTGACAATGTAATCTTACGTGACTTCTCTCCCACTTCTGGGGCAGATATTTTGGGGTCCCTGCAGATGGCCTTCACCAGTGACTCAATCACCAACGTAAACAACACTGGCAAAAGGGGTCTACTTTGGACTGCCTCTAGCAATATTAATGTTATAGGATAGCACAACATTGGTGAGAAACGTGGCCAGAGGATCAATTTCAAGGACCATCATCCACTTGATTAAAACTTTCCCTCGACCAAAACATTCCAACGTATACAAGAGATACAGCCACTCAACCCAATCAAATGCCTTCTCTGCGTTAGAAGGGATCGCTTATACCTATATAATTTGTTCTGGACACGCTTGGACAATATTGAGTAATCTCCTAATATTGTTGGGAGTATCTGCAGCCCTTTATAAGCTGATGTGGTCCAGTTTGACAATGGAAGGATTCACATTTTCCAGCCATAATGTAATGGTCTCAGACAGGATTTTGAAATCAACATTTAAAAGTGAGATGGGCCTATAAGAAGCACAATCTTCCAGTGTTTTCGTTTTCTTAAGAATAAAGGAGACATGAACCTCTCTTAAGGATGGTAGGAGTCAGTCGTGACTATGTGAGTGACTAACATGGTAAGCATTGGTCCTGACAATAGGTCTATAAATTACACGTAAAATCCACTTGGAGACCCGTCAGGATCGGGCGACATTCCGCCCTGAAGCTGCTTTACATCCTCCAGCACTGACAATGGTGCATTAAGGCAAGACTCTTACTTGTGGGTATTCCCTGGAATATTCAAGTTCTTGAAGAAAGACTCCATCTTAATCCACCTAACCTCATTATGCTCAGTCTGATATAATTCGGAGTAAAATCTCCGAAATGTTGCTTTAACCTTTATGGGATTGCAGGTAAAGGTCCCAGTACCTTCCCTGAGGCAATGGCTTAGGGGCTCTCATTTCCTTGCAAGATAGGCTAAATACTTGCCCGGCTTATCACCATGCTCAAACAGCCTTTGTTTTGCAAAGGTAAGTTCATTCTTGGTTGTCTGTGTGAGAATACAATTCATTGTACACCGAAGCGTTGTGATCCTCTGCAGCCTCGCCACCGAGGATCTATCACAGTATACCCGCTCGGCTGCCTTCAACCGTGCCTGGAGCAAGCGTTCCTGCTCCAGCATCTGCCGCATCCTGAGGAGTAATTATTCCTTTTGCATCAGCATTAGCAATTTTCCATAGAATTGGTGGGTTACTGGTTGGATCTGAATTAATGGCTAAGAAATATCTGACTTCATTACAGAAATACTCAATGCTTACCCTTCATCTTAACCAATAAGTATACTGCTGCATGGTCAGAAATGGTAATATTCCCAATTGTACAGAACACCACTGAATCGAAAATTGCTGCAAGGTGAGGAAGAGATCAAAATCATGTGGCATTTCTGCGGGTTAAAAGAAAAAGGAAATTCCGTATAAATGAGGTGGATCTGCCTCCAAACATCCACCAGCCCTAGTTCCACACAAAAATCCACTAATTGCTTAGATTGTAAATATGGTACTGGTGGCTTTTGGGCATTCTGTCCACCGTGGGTGCAAAAGACAATTGAAGTCTCCTCCTACAATAATGAGCTGCGAAGAAAGATTACTTAATTTGGAAAATGCATATATCAGGAATTTAAGGCTGTGCACCAGGGAGCAATAACATTCAAAATACCGTTTCTTCCCCATATATATTTGAGGACTATGATCCTCTGTGGGTGCCTAATACAAACTCGTGATGAAAATGGAAGATTCTTCCTATCCAGTATGGCTTCTCCTCTACTCCTAGTATTAAAAGACGAGAAATAAACCCATCAAACCCGCCCTGCTGTAATGTCAAATATTCCTTGTCATCAAGGTGCATCTCCTGCAATAGGACAATATCCACCCTCTCCTTTTTAAGGCTAGAAAGTAGCTTTTTCCTCTTAACTGCCTCCCCTTAATGCTACAAATACACCATTTAATCATGACATTAGCCATTACACACTGGAACAACATTTTAACTCCTGAGAAGAAGAACTCGAATTACAAATCGCTGAGCATCAATGAAAAACGACTCATAGACCCTAAAAGGAACATACTAACTAAAGCTACTACAACTAACTAGCTCTCCAAACGTTCCATAACTAAATACATACAAAGAAAAGGATACAATGTGCCAATGGCACTCAGGAGGGGCATTTACCCCTCGCCCACTGGGGGCATTTGCACGTCACAAATCTTTATCTTCTGCCCCATTATCAATACTGCATCCAGGATTGAACAGCCCTTAGGTAGGCATTCAGTCATCATGATCACCTTCATAACTCCCTCCAGCTTGAGCCGAACCCGACACACAAACTAAGCAAGAGAAAAACGAGTAGTAATATTAATGAAGTTAAAAGTGTGTACTCTACCCATCCCCGACTATAATTTAACACTACTTAATACAAGAAAGATTCAACAAGCTTTCTTTCAAACGAGAGAAACATAATTATCGATATCCATTAAAGCATCCAGCCTGCTTTATAGTGTCCACAATGTTTTCGCGTCCTCTGGAGCGTCAATGGATCTATTGAAAGGTCCACCAGTGGGTAGAGCTATTGAAAGCATACGGAGTACTGCTGCGTTCATGAATCTCAAGTTCCCTTAGTTTCTTTCCTGAATTACTGCCGCTGAAAAGACCTGGAAGAACATAATCCTGGAGCCCTCGTCGGATCTTTTCTCTGTGTTCTGGAAGCTTCCATAAGTCTTTGATTGTCTCTGCAACTACGTAATCGCACAAGGATAGGGTGAGGGCGTTTGTCTGAGTCTGACCTGCGCTCCATAACCCGATGAACTGCCTCACTCTTCACCCGTCGCTCTTCAGCTTCAGCTTCGAAAAAAATCTCACTGACTGAACACCTTATGTCTCCAGCAGACCGATGATATGAACATTCTTCCTTCTGCACCTGTTTCGAGGGCGTCAGCTTGTTCAGCTAAGGTGCGGACCTGTTTTTCAAGGGCGAGGATCCGTTCCTGAGAGGAATCGACCACAGACTCTGCCCCTGTAGTTTGGCGCTCGACCTCATCCGTTCTGTTTCCAAGGCTTTCAATTTGCTGCTCATGTTTTTGGACCACGGCTGAGAGTGATTCTAGCCTCCTGCTTAACTTTTCTTCAATCATGCCTTCAATCATTTCACGTAACTTGGTGAACTCGGTGACCAAGACCTGGTGAGTAAACTGGGCCATCGAACGAGCAGAGGGGGTTGCAGATGCGGCCACAGGCATGCTGAAAGCTTCTGACGGGTACACCGCTTGTTGGGACTTACTTGATCCTTTCCCATGTTGTCATTTCCACTTGACAAAATGGCATTAGTAAGGATTCTATAGCTCTTTTAGTGTTAACGTTTAAGTAAATGACTGTGGTGGGGTGGGGTTGAGCATCATTGTGATGCAGACCTCAGCAAAGCCGACCTTTCAGATCTCTGCCATCTTGTTTCCCTTTTAAAACTTTATCGATGTTATCCATTTCGTTTAATTCCTGGATATTCTGGAGCCGTGTCATTCGGTAGCACTGTCTACATTTTCCCCACAATGCACATTGCTGCCCACTCCTCGATAATCCTTGACTCCTTTGTGATCTGTGAACCTTGCCTCAAAAATATTCAATATCTCTGCCTCCTATGTTCTGCTGGGAAGAGTGTTCAAAAGACTCACTACACTGAGAAAATAAAGATAAACCGATTCATCGGAGTGTGAGATTAGTTTTAGTTTTGCATTCTTATCTGAGAAAAGATAAAGTAACACTGGAAGCAGTTCTGAGGTGTTTCACTTCATTTATTCCATGCATGAAGGGCTGATATTATGGAGACTTTAACCGAATGAGAGCTGATCTTATACAAAGCCTTGAGGCGAGTGGATAAGGTATATATCGACTGGGAGTTGAATAGCCCAAACTTGATCCCGTTGTCATTGAACCCCTACAGTGTGGAAGCAGGACATTCGACCCATCGAGTCCACACTAACCCACTGAACAGTATCCCATCCAGACCTGTCCCCCTACTCTATCCATTTAACCCTGCAATTCCCATGAATAACCCACTTAACCTACACATCCATGGTCACGCTGCGTAATTTAGCATGGCCAATCAAACTAAGCTGCACATCTTTGAACTGTGGGAGGAAACTGGAGAACTGGGAAGAAACCCACACAGACACGGAAAGAATGCTCAAACTCCACACAGAGTGTCGGACGAGGTTGTCATTGAACTCAGCTCCTTGTTGATATGAGGCAGCAGTACTAACCACGAATCTAACATACAGCTCCGTTAGCCCTATTAGTTACCTGCGGCTGACTAAAGAAATCTGCCTGACTTGTTCCTGTCACTAAACCTGACCCAGTCGGAGGCCTTTATCATCGGTCATATCACCAACCTGGTTTAATTTAAAATTTGTTGTGAGCAGTGGAGGAGTGGGACTGGAAAAGGAAACAGTGACACCCTCCATCCTCAGTCAGAACCGGAGTTAGTAAAACTTCACAAAGTGGGATTTCATTCAAGTGGGAATTCTCGTTCCCAGAAGTTTGGGATGGCTGAATCTTTATATCAATATTATATAATATTATATGATCTTTTTATGGCTTTGTCTGATTTTACATAGACAAGTGAATCAGGGATAATGCTGCATGGAGAGAAAAGTGCAGAAGGGAGCACAATTAGATGAGCCATGATCTTACTTACTGGTGGAGTAGTGTCAAAGGGCCGATTGGCCCACTCGTGTCCCTCAGCCCTATGTTCTGATGTTCGATTCAGCCCTCGTGACCTGCTACACACAGGCAGATTGAGGTCACGCCGATGGTTAAGTGAAGTTTCGGAAGTGCACTTGGAAATTCCAGGCTTCGTCAGGAAGTGACCCCGAGCCGCAATCCCTTTTTCCAGGCTTCCCCATTCTGTAACTTCTGCTCTGGAATTGCTCGGAATACAGCCCCCATATCCCATCCAGGGTTAACTCAGGCAAATTTCCTCCTCTCCCAAATGCAAAAGTGTACAACACGACTTCCAGGAAAATAACCAATTACTTTCCAAAAACATAACGTAAAAACTTAACAAGTCGGAACATGAGTCGGATATTCGGCCCCTCAGGCCTGAACTCTCATTCAATAAGAACATTGCTGATGTACCTCCGGGCTCAACTCCACTTTCCTACCCATTTCCCCGTATCCCTCCACAACTCTCTGGTTTAGGGAATTCCAGACATTTACTGCCTTCTGAGAGAGTTCATCATTTTTCACCTCAGATTGAAATCGATGTTCCTTATTCGGTATCTACCGCTTCGAGTTCGAGACTCGGGGGAAACACCTTGTCACCATATACCTAGTCCTGCTCCCTCTGGATCTTGTACATTTCAATAATATCATCCTCATTCAATTCAACAACAATGAATAATCGCCTCACCATTGGAGATGCATTCAATAATTCATTCCTTTCATCCCAGGAAGCCGCCTCATGAACCAACCTAGTTACCTGCTGCATCACCATGCTTACGTTATGATTCATACACAGGAACACTCCAATCCCTTTGTACTGCTCCTTATTTGGGAGTCCTCTTCATGAAATAACAGCCTGCATTTTGGTTCTCAGTGTCATCCACAAACTCGGATGTATATTGCACTCAGTTCCCGCCGTCAGGCTATCAGTATAGATTGTAAATAACTGATGCCATCGGCCTGATATTTGTGGTAATCCAATAGATATTTCTTTATCATAAAGATCCATTAATCCTGACTCTCCGATTTCTATGTGTTAAACAACTATCATCCCATGCTAATATATTATTCATCATACTACGAGCCTCTGTCACGAGTCAGAACGTTTATTTTGTGATACTTTGTGAAAAATCTCTGGAAAGCCTCATGTTGATCAGTTCCCTTTATCAAATCTGCTTGTCATTTTCTCAGGGATTCCTGATGAAGAGTTCCTGCCGAAACATTGATTTTCCTGCTCCTTGGATGCTGCCTGACATGCTGTGCTTTTCCAGCATGGCTCTAATCTTGACATTCTCAGGGATCTCCAAAAAATAATTTGTATGATTTTACAGGACAAAAATAGTTTCCCCTTCACAAACCATGCCAACTCTCCACTAAGCTTTTCTAAATGCCCTGCAATTCCTTCCTTAATAACAGGTTCTAGCAGATTCCCAGCAATAATGGTTAGGCTAAATTGTTCCTGTCTTCTGTCTCATTCCTTTCTTGAAGACAGGCGCCACATTGGAGGTTCTACAGTTTCACTGGAACACTCCTGTAATCCAGAGAATTAAGGAATATTTCACACAGTGCCGCAAGTCACTCTGTGACCACTTCTTTTAAAATTAACTATGAATTACTGCTGACCTGCCTATCCTTATTCTTATCTGTTAGTTAAAAACCTTGCTCCTTTTGTTAGAGACAGATCAATAATTTCCCTCCTATTTCCATTTTGTTTAAACCATTAACATGCTTACAGTGTCTTCCATGCGGAAATACTGGTGTAAATTATCTGCCTGTTCCCTGTGGCCAGTTCTCCAGTCACCCCCTTCAAATGGCCTCAATGTACTTTCCTCACTTCACTTCTGACTCAGCTCACATACACATCTTCAAGTTTTTCTTATGTAGACGAAAAAGCTCATGATGCTTGTTTTTATATTTTTTGCCAATTTATTACATCTTATCTTTTCGTACATTTTCCTCGCTTTCTAGATTCATAGTCATATCGTGCACAAACAGAACATTTGGTCCAACTTGTCCATGCTGATCAGGTTTTCTAAATTAAATTAATACCATCTGCTTGCACTTGGCCCATATGCCTCTTCACATTTCCCATTCATACGTTGTTCCAAATGTCTTCGAAATATTGTAGCTGCACTGTTCCTCTGGCAGCTCATTCCATACATTCATCACCCTCTGTGTAAAAAAAGTTGCCCCTTTGTCCCTTTCAAGTTTCCCCTCTTTCAACTTAAAGCTGTGCATCTGTGTTTGAACTCCCCGATTCTGCAGAAAAGACCTTGGCTATTCACCCTCTCCATGCCTCCCATGATATTATAAACTTCTAGTATACCACCCCTCAACCTCGTATACTCCTTTTGATAGGAGATCAAACGTTTAATGATAAGCACTGCAAATTTGAAAGAATATTAAAAATGACAAGTAAAGAAAACAGCCCAAACTTCATACTGTTAGTTTTGCTGTATGTAACAAAACTAAGGCAGCATGAAACTCGTACTAGTGCCAATAAGTGGTCAAGCACCTGAATTCCTTAGTGTGAAGGCAGTGATGATGTATACTGTGAATATGTATATCTAGATCTATTTAATACTACCTGGTCAACATTCTCCCTCCTGTTCTCCCTATGACTTTGTGTGATTGTGTCTTCTTTATCTTACACTTAGTTAGAGAGAACCCCTTTCCCCCATTCACACCTTAATTTAAACCCATTTTGCATCATCTTCCCGTTCATCTCTGCTAATAGCCCGTTTATCTTTTGCAACGCCCTTTTTTCCAAGTCAACCATCCCCCATCTCCCCAGTTTCCAACCCTTTTCAGTTCTGAACAAGTCACACTGGACTTGTAACGCTCGCTCTGCTTCTCTGTCTCTGCATATTCTGCCAGACCTGCTGAGTTTCTCCAGAAACGAATAGGCACAGCACAAATTTTCAATTAAAGAAATAGCGAAGGATACTGGAACTAAAAACACAAAAAATTCTGGAGAAACTGAGAGCTTCGTAAAAGGGTCACTGGACCCAAAAAATGAACTCCGCATTCACTACAGAAGATGCCGCCAGACCTCCTTTGTTTCTTCAGCAATTTCTGTTTTTGAACAAGTTCCAATGACGTGTGTGAAAGCTGCTCAAACGCCCTGCCCAACACGGAGAGCCCTACACTGGGAACTGAACGATACCGCAAAGTTCACACATTCATTGGCTCTGAAACTGCAAAAGGCTGGCATCACTGACACCACAGAGCTCTTAATCATGGTCAGGGAGAAAACCAGAGGGAAACACATTCAATTCAAACGCTGAAGATGGCATTACGAGAAAGGAAAAGATTCAGATGAATATGTTAAAGGGTTTAAGTAACGTAACAAATTAGAAGCATGACACCAAGGAGAGACCCTCAGCAGAATGAGAATATTAAAATGGAAGTATTCCTGCATCAGACACCAGGTGAGGTCACTGAGTTCACGGCTGATGGGTGAATGGGTCCAGATGTGAACTGGGCGACAGTCAGCAGAATTGTATTGAAGATATTGCAGCTCAACCTGGGCATTCACGTGATGCTGTAGACAATAGCAGCAACAGAAGTAGGATTATATTCAAACATAATCTGTAACAATTTCCCCAGGATATTCCATCAGTCTATAAGTACCATCAAGCCGAGTGATGGTTCAGTGACGAGTGTGGGTGAACATGCCAAGGTCAGAACCATGTGTACCTAAAGCTGATGACAAACCATTAAAGCTACCGCACTTGCGTGGTTTCATTCCAAACAGCAGAACTAACATCTGATCGAGAGGACAAAATGATCCCAAGACCAACAGATCAGACCTAAGCTCTGCAGTGCTGCCACGTCCAGACATAAATGTCGGTGTACTTGTAAACAACTTCCTGGAGGAGAGGACTCCAGAAATATCCCCATCTTAAGTAAAGGAACAGCCCTGCACATCAGTGAAAAAGAGAAGGATGGAGTATCTGCACCATCCTCAGCCAGAGGTGTTGAATGGATGATCCACCTCACCCTCGTCATGATGCCCACAGAATCACAGATGGCAGTGTTCAACCAATTCTATTCACTGCATGTGACATAAAGAAACAGCTGAATCCAGCAGATACGACAAAGACAATGGGCCATGACACATTCCTGCAATAGGACTGAAGACGTGTGCTGCACATAAACTGTGTCCCTGGGGAAGCTGCTTCATTCCAGCTCCAACTGTGACAACTCCCTGGCAATGTGGAAAAGTACTCAACTATATCCCGTCCCCTAATGGATGAATAATTGCATTCTGACAATTTAACACTCCCTCTGTCCCTTCACGATATCAAATTGGTGGGAGGTCTTTTTGACAGGGCTGTCAAGCAGAACAGAAATAACCTGCACAGTGTGGTTTCGGATAGGTTCCTATGTGGAGATGGTGCTGTTGTGGAAATGTCACTGGATTACGAATCCAATACAGGATAATGCTCTTGCAGCTGGTGGAAGTTATAAACAATTAATACAATATCAAGATCTAGGATCTGGTGTCAGTAAGAGTGACCTTCCACCAGTGTTGACTTTAAACTTCGATCTCCTACCCCAATGTACTTTCAGGAAGTGAATCTCCCATGTTTTCCTGGTCTGGCCTACGAGTGACTCCAGACACACAGACACGTGATCAACTCTTCAATGGTCTCTGAAACGGTCAATCAAGGCACTCTATTGTATCAAACTGCTCTGAGGTCTTAAAGGATAAAACCGGACAGAATACCCAGCCCCAGCATCGGTACCGGAAAAGGGAACGGGAAACACAGACCTGTTGACCCTGCAGAGACCTCACCTCTGAGAGCTTGTGACAACATTTATAGAGCTTTCCCACAGACTGCACAGAAACATCGGGAAAGGAGTAGGCCATTCGACACATTGAGCCTTCCCCATTCTTGTTCATGGAGAAAATCTCCTCAATGCAGTTTTCCTGACACAGTGTTCATATCCCGCAATATGTTTAGACACTGTGAAATATAAAATAAGAACTGCTGTCGTCCCTTTGGTCCATCAATTTTGCTCCTCGATTCAATATACAGGCAGTTCTCTGATAGCCCGTGTTTATTAAATACGATTTCGCTGCAATGCGATTCGTGAATTGCGCACCTTTTTCTATAAAGTGAACTCCCGTTCACTGTGACGCGATTCCTTGCCATGCACCAGCTGAACAACAAAACCCAGCCTCAGGATCGTCTGTCTGCAAAATGCACAATCAATGCGTTCAGCTAAAACAGGAATGTAGTCGCTCTGCAAACCTTGAAACTGAGCCTGAAACTGGGAATATTAGTCTATATTTAGAAAGAACTTTATTTAAAACCGGAGGAGAATCTTGGGGAGAACTGGATACCGCATCAGCATCACGTGGTCGGTCAGCCCTGAATGCCTTCTGCTGAAGAGCTTGGTGAAAGGCTGTAGTCAGTGACTGTAGTATGAAAGTGTTACATTCAGAGCACTATTGCATTAAAATATATGATTTAAAGGTTTACTTAGACTGTGCTAGTGTGTGTGTGTTAGACTAACTTTAATTTTTGATTTTTACTGATATTTTGAGGTTCGCTCCTTACCTGTTTTTTCCCCTTGACCCCATTATTAATATTGCACGATTTTCTGTAACATAGTATTACACAGATATACAGCTACCGTGATATTGGAGAATAACCTGTAAAGATATCTGATCCTCTATCTTCATACCATACCCTTGCTCGCTCCATATCCCTTTACTGTTTAGAAATCCTTATTTATATTCAGTGCCTTGGTTTACACAGCCTGACCTGGGAGACTTTTCCCCAGGTTCACCAGTCTCTGAGTAGAGACATTTATTCTCATCTCAATGCAGAGTGGCCTGTCTGTATCTAATATTGTAGTCCCTTGTTTTTGATGTCCCACCGAGGGAAATTATCACCCCTGCTTCCAATCTGACTCGTCCTGACAGAATTTTCTGTATTTCATAGAGATCTCCACTCATTTTCCTAAACCCCTTGGAATACAGGCCCAGCCACACCAGACTGTTCTCCCACAACAAGCCTGCCATTCCAGCGATCAGTCTGGTCATTCTTCGCTGCTCTCCCTCAATGTCAGGTTTGTCCTTTATAAGACAAGGAGACCAAAACTGCACACAATACTGCACAATGTTCGAAATGAGATCTCACCAAGGCCCTGTCCAGCTACAATAATACACCATTATTCCTGTATTCAAATACCCCTGAAATGAAGGTGAATACACGATTTATCTGCCTATCAGCTTTCTGTTCCTGCAATATTGCTTTCAGTGACTGGTGTACAGGGAGATCCAGATCCTTTTCAATGTTACAGCTCCCCACTTGTTGGGTCTGTCTATACTGGTCAGCGTGCCAATTCAATTCCCAGTATTGACTTCTGCTTTCAGATCTCACTGCCCTGCACTGACCTCGGAGGGCTGCACAGAAGGAAACAAGAATGCAGCCTAAGTTCCTTTTTTTGATCATCGTTTTTCAAAAAAATCCCTTTTCAAATGATAGGCTCCCGTTCTGTTATTCACATCAAAGGTCACAGCATCAGATATCCCCCGCTCCTCCCATTGCTCTTCATCTGTCACGTATTTGTCCAGACACTCCATTTGTCTCAATCACCTTGCAGTGTTTTTGACATCCTGCTCACCCACTCACAATCCGATATTGTTTAGTGCCATCAGCAGACTTGGAAATATTGTATTTGATCTCCTCAACCAAATATATGATGTGTATTTGGAATAGCTGGGCCCAAGCCCCGGTCCTGCTATATCCGCCAAGGGTTCCACTCGAAACAAAACTTGTTTATTCCTACTCACTGCTTCCTGCCAGCTCTCCCATTCTAAAGCCATATTAGTCCCAGTCCCATATGATTTTAATTTGCATAATAGGCTTGGGACTTTATCAACAATCTTCCTGAAAATCGAATCGTATTGTATTGATTGCTTCTCCATAAGTATGCTAAAAGTCCCTTTCTCAACTATGATTCCCATTTGATAAATATCTGTTGACCTTGTCTGTGCTCATTACTTTCAGTTACAAGACTTCCTCTAAAACTGCTTGTTTGCTAATTTCATTCTATTCTCTTTTTCTCAACAGACTAATGTTCGCTAGTATTGTTGGGAAGTTTTGTTTTTTGTTTTGTTTTCTTCTGTGAAGACATAACTGAAGTATTTGCTCCATAACTGAAGTATCTGCCTTTTCCCTGTCCTCAATTCTCTGTTATCAGACTGTAAGAAAGCTGAACCTTTTTCCACTTAATTTTGCCATTGACATATTTTCAGAAGATATTACAAGTTCAATCTTAAAACCCTTGTTAATATACTCTTCAGAAGCCCATCAATTACTATCTTAAGCTACTCAATAATTGACCTTCCACAGCCATACACACACAGAAGCACAGACATCAGAAATATCGCACGGTCTACATTAGCACGATTTTCCGACACAAGACCTGTAGCCGTGAATCTTATGGCAGTTCAACTGCACAGCCGTCTATTTTCTTATGGTTGTGAAGTTACCATTACACCTCCTCTCTCAGGAAGGGCATTCCTGACCCCAACACCCTCTGGGTGAAAAACAATCCTCAATTTCCCTCCAAATCTCAAACACATCACTTTAAAATGTGCTGCATTGTTCTTGGTCCTTTGACTGAAAAGAACAGCTGCTGTCTATCCATGTCCCTCGGAATACTATCTTCCGAATCACGGCCCACTCAGCCTTCTCTGCTCCAAACTAAACAACCCGTGCTGATCCAGCCTCTCTCCATAGTTGATTTGCTCTTTCCCTGGGAACATCCTGGTGAATCTCCTCTGAGCCCCCTCCACTACAATCAGATCATTCCCGTAATGTGGTTCCCAGAACTACATACAGTATTCCATCTTGGCCAAACCAAAGTTTCGCACAGCTCTTATAATCTATGTCCTGGTGAATAAAGGTTATGTTTACGTCCCCGATGCTTTCTCAAATTGTGTATTAACCTGTTTAGTCACATTCAGGGATGTGAGGAGAAGCACCCTCTAAGCATCCTCCTGTGCTGCCATTCATTGAGTACTCCCCTGTCTGGTTCCTTCTTCTAAAGTGTATCATCTCATATTTATCAGGGTTACATTCCATCTGCTATTGATCTGTCCATCTGACCATTCCATCTGTATCTTTCTGTAACATAAGGCCTTCCTCCGCACTGCCAACCAGCCGGCCAATCTTTGTATCAAACACAAACTTAGTTGTCATACTCCCGCCAACCCCGTCTGTATTCAAAGCTGCATCATTTATGAGTACCACAAATAAGAAGGTTATAGTTCACACAACACCTGGTTATAGTCCAACAGGTTTATTCGGAGGCACTAGCTTCGAAGGGCTGCTTCTTCATCAGGTGTCATGCACTTTGAAAGCACGTGTCTCTGAATAAACCTGCTGGACTATAACCTGATGTTATGTGATTTTTAGGTTTGTGCACCCCAGTCCAACACCAGCACCTACAAATCAAAATAATAAGGGACACAGCACTGATCCCTGTGTTATACCATTGGACACCGGTCTCCAGTCACACTAACAGCCTTCAACCACGACCCTCTGTCTCCTTACACTAAGTTAATTAGGATGCAACTTGGCAAGTCACTAATGACTCCTACCTGTGCCCTTGTTATTCTTTCCTGCTTGACACACTTGCAGAATATCTGGGGATTCTCCCTAATCTTACCCTGCCAGCAGGTTTCTATGCTCCTGTTTTATGCAGTTCTCACTGAGTGTTGAATTTCCTCATTATTACGGTCTTAAGTGGCCAATCCCTTATCTTCCTTTTATTTGCCTTGAATGTGGACTAGACAGCCAGGGAAGCGTTCTGTTCATTTCCAAATTGTCATATGTTTTGTGAATTTTCTAAATTTCACTGTGACCCTCCTCTCATTCTTTGAAACTCTGGAGAACATAGGTTGAGTTTCCTCATCAAGCAACCTCGCCATCTGTGGCATTAATCTGGAGAACGTCCATTGCACTATTTTTGTGGTCAGTATATTCTTTCTCAGATTGGGTCACCAACACTGTACACAATGGATGCAGGTTTGGAATGTTCATTTCCAGACGTTTCATTACCTTAATCGGTAACATCTTCAGTGGACCTCATGCGAAGCAATGCTGAAAATTCCTGTTTTCTATTTGTATGTTGAGGTTTCTTTGGGTTGTTGATGTCATTTCCTGTGGTGATGTTATTTCCTGTGGTGAAGTCACTTCCTGTTGCTTTTCTCAGGTGGTGGTAGATGGGGTCTGACAACCAATAGCACATTTAGTTAGACATCTGTCAGAAATACATACAGATTCTCTCCACTGTTGCTGTTAATTTCTAAATATCCAGTATAATAGATTCCAATAGTTTCCCTGCAGATGTCAAGTTAATTGGTCGGCAGTTCTCCAAACTATGTCTTCTTCCCTTTATAGATGCTTGGATCCTTTCCATTAATCTATAGTGCTTGGACCACGTTTACTAACTTCCATTTATCCGCAATGGATTCCGGCCTCTGCAGAATACACAGGAAAATACAACACAGTCATTGACAGTGCAATTAATACTTCTGTTGCTGATTTATGTCTGACATTTTTATATGAACTACATCAGGCTTGTCAGACTTAGCAATGCTCAATCAAGTTACACTTTCAAATATTAACTTGTTACTGATTTGAATTGACTTTATGTCTTTAGTTGCACAAGCCCCACAATATCACTGGGTATTACTGAGTGATTTGTGGATCTTCCTCCATGAAGACAGATGCATAGTAACTGATTATTTTCTTGACGATTTCCCTATTCTTCACAATAAAGTCTCCTCTCCTGATTACAAATTTCCATATTTGACCTTGCTTTTATTTTATTTCCTTTGAAATACAGATTGTAGATTTATGCAGTGTTTTTGTTCCTTTTGTTAGCATTCATGCTCTCTTTCTGATTTCCTGATCAATTTCAAGGCCCTCGTTTCTGGATCGTGAATTTCTGAAAATTCTCAGGTTTCCACAATGACTGAAATTCTTCTGAAGCCACTTCCTATGATTAATACATTTTCGAATTTGTCATGTTAAACATCAATGTGTCACTTTTCCTTTCTTTAGTGTTTGTACCTGAAAGAAATAGACGTATTTTTCAGACTTTGTATTTGTATGAGTCTCCTGGTCTGACCAGATATATTCAGGAACATTGCAGGAGGAAAGGGAAGTAATTGCGGGAGCCCTGGCTGATAGTGTTGCATCATCGCTGATCAACGGGTGAGGCCCCGGAGGACTGGAAGGTAGCGAAACCTGTGCCCTCTACTCAAGAAGGGTTACAAAGAAAAACCTGAGAACTATAGACCAGTAAACCTAAAATCTGTTTAGGTATCTTAATGGAAAAGGTTCTGAGAGATAAGATATACATGCATTTGGAAATACAGGGTGTGACTCGGAGTAAGAATAGAGTAGTGCTGGAAAAGCACAGCAGGTCAAGCAGCATTCGAGGAACAGGAAAATCAATGTTTCAGGCAAAAGCCCATCATCAAACTCAGCATGGCTTTGTGCATGGGAGATCATGGCTCACAAATTTGTTCGAATTCTTTGATGATATGACGAGCAACGTTGAGGAGGGCAGGGTGGTATACGTAGTCTATATGAGTTCCAGTAAGGCCTTCAATAAGGGGTTCCACATGGTATGCTACTCTGGAGGGTTAGAGTGCATGGAATTTAGTAGGAGATGCCAAATTATATACAAAATTGTCTTGATGGTAGGAAGCAGAGGGTTATTGTGGAAGGATGCTTGTCAGACTGGAGGCCTGTGACGAGTGGAATGCCTCACGGGTTGCTGCTGCGACCACTACATATTACATATATCTATGATTTAGATGAGAATGTATAGGCATGATTTGTAAGTTTGAAGATGACACGAAAATAAGCAGCATCATGGAGAGTGAAATTTCAGAAAATACAGCAGTATCTTGATCAGCTGTAGAAATGGCTGAGAAATGGCAAATGGATTTTAATATAGATCAGTGTAAGTTCTTGCATTTTAGAAAGTCAAATCAAGGTTGGAGTTTCATGGTGAATGGTTGGGTCCTAAGGAGTACAGTGGAACAGAGGGACCTTGGAATTCAGGTGCATGGTTCTCTGAAAGTTGATTCAGAGGTAGATAGGGCAGTGAAGAAAGCTTTTGGCACACTGGCCTTCAGCAGTGTACATCACTAATTATGTAAATTAGGGAGTTACGTTGCAATTATACAGGATGCTGGTGAGACCATACTGGGAGCGTTATGTTCAGTTGTGTTCACTTTGCAATGGGAAGGATGATATTAAACTGGAAAGAGTGCAGAAGAAATTTACAAGAATGTTGCAAATGACTCAATGGTCTGAGTTATTTGGAGAGGTTGGACAAGCGAGGACTTTTTACTTTAGATGTATGAGGCTGAAGGGGAATCTGATAGAAGTGTAGAAGATCATGGGAGGGATGGACAGAGTGAATGCACTCAGTTTTTTTTTTCTCCCAGGGTGAGGCAATCACGGACAAGACGACATCAATTTAAGGTCAGAGGGGAAACAATAAAAGGGAACCTGAGGATCAACTGCTTTTCACACAGGGGTGATACGCATATGGAATGATGTGCCAGCGGAAGAGGTTGAGGCGGGAACATTTGCAACATTTAAAAGGCATTTGGACAAATACACGGACCGGAAAGGGTTAGAAAAATACAGGGCAATGGGGTTAGGGTGGATGGACATTTTGGTCGGAATGGACCAGTTTGGGCCGAAGGGCCTGTCTCCGTGCTGTCGGACTCTATGACTCTAACAACCATTGCTTGTGTACTACTGAATGTTATGTTGTACTTTCCCAATTCACTGGAGTGAACCTGACCCTCCAGGCTACCATGATGTTTGACAGAATACTCAAGCATTCTATTTTATATGCAGACACCGTGTAAAATGCACCTTATTAATGTCACTATTCCTTAAAAGCTGTTTCAGAGCAAGGTTATTAATTCATCCTTCTGGTCACACAACACCAAATCCAAAGTAACCTGCTCTCTAGTTTGCTTCACAACATACTCTTCAACCCACCTCATATGCACTTATCGAATTTACCTTTCACAGCGGGAGCAGTCACTTAGTTAATGCAGTTTAGACGCAACTTGAGACTAACCAACAAAACTGCAGTATCCATGATACTTGCATATCTAATTTCCAGAGCATATGATGCTCAGATTTCCTGCAACCGTTTTGCTTTCGATATATAACACACCAATATTTGCATCTCCTTGCTATTTGTAAGCTCTAGCTAAACTGATTCTGTGGAATCTGAGGGTCAGCTCTGTGTCATTATTAATGAGAGATTTGGACAAGACATTCAGGGAGGCTCACCTCGACACTGAGATGATCTGAAGAAATACAGGACAAGCATCAATAACCTACCCACTCTGTCAGGATAAAGGTCACCATATTCTCTCTGCTCCCTCACACTCACTGTGTATCTGTTATAGCACCTACCCCCAGACAATCCGCATGCTCTATTTTCAAATAAGGCTCAGGCAGTACCACTCTCACTATTGAATTCAGCAACTTCCTTCCCACACTTTCTCTGTCACCTACGCAATACACCCCACACTAATAACACTATCGACTGACTCATTCCGGACACCTCACAACTAGCACCAGCCCCACCAACACCAGCACTAACTGCAGGGCCACCCACCCCTGCCCTCACTCCCTCCCTCCCTTTCTCTCATTCCAAGAGAAACAGCCTGGAATAGGACATAAATGGCCAAGCCAGGGAAAAGACTTTGTCTATTTATCCTATCCATGCCCCTCAGTGAAGAATCAAGAGTTCCCAATATCCATTCCCTCAACCGCCCAACACCGCCATATGGGGAGGACTCTAGTACAAGATGGAGTGGACTGGGATAACTCGCGTGGAGTTCCTGAAACATCCATATCCCACTTACCGATTAAGGAGCAGTGCTCAGTGAAAGACAATTCTCACTTTAAACCCACTGGTAGTTCCAACGACAGTCCTTTCACTTCCCCCAAAAGATATAGATGCAGACACTGAAATACACAGAATTATTGGTAAACACCCCAACATACGAACAAACACAATACATGCAAGGGGATAGGCAGACTCACACGTAGAAACGCACACAGACATATAGAGTCACACACAAATCGACACAAACACAGATACAACACACAGGCTGATACACAAAAAGACAGACGTAGACGCATAAATACACAGATGACAAGCAGATGGGGACACACACAGACACAATCACACACACGCAGACACGAGTGTCATTAAGACACAAATAGATAAGTTTTTGATTTATAAGGCGATCAAGGATTGTCGGAGGAATGCAGGAGAATGACGTTGAAGGACATATAAGAAATGATTGAATGGCATATCAGACTCTGCTATATTTTTCATGCTCATATGGTGTTATGCTATCAGGTACTCTCTTCCTGAGACAGCAACAGAGGCTGTGTTTGATACATATTCAATTCGAAAGGGTCAGTAGCAATGTGGGACAGGTTTGGAGTCTGCAATGGTTTATGTTTATTCCTAATTACTCTTTCCTTATTTCTGAAAATAGGTGGTGATTTGATGTTCAGTTTTAAAATAACAGGTCTCACAAAGAAATAAGGACGTCCCTTTCACTTTAGTGTTGTGCTACATGTGGTGTCCTCATCCTCAGTGAGCAGTGAAGAACTTTTTATAGAGTCGTAGTCACAGCGATATTCAGCATGGAAGCAGGCCTTTCGGTCCGACCCGTCCATGCCGATCAGATATCCCAACTCAATCTAGTCCCACCTGTCAGCATCCAGCCCATATCCCTCCAAACCGTAACTATTTATATATCTATCCAAATGCCTCTTAAATGTTACAGTTGTACCAGCCTTCACCACATCCTCTGGCAGCTCAGTTCATATAAGTACCACGGTCTGCGTGAAAACGTTGCCCCTTAGGTCTCTTTTATATCTTTCCCCTCTCACCCTAAACCTACGCCCTCTAGTTCTGGACTCCCTGACACCAGGGAAAAGACTTTGTCTATTTATCCTATCCATGCCCCTCATAATTTTGTAAACCTACATAAAGTCACCCCTCAGCTTCCGCCGCTCCAGGGAAAACAGCCACAGCCTGTTCAGCCTCTATATATCTCAAATCCTCCAACCCAGGCAACATCCTTGTAAATCTTTTCTGAACCCTTTCAAGCTTCACAACTTCTTTCCAATAGGTAGGAGACTAGAATTGCACGCAATATTCCAACAGTTGCCTTAGATTAGATGACTTACAGTGTGGAAACAGGCCCTTCGGCCCAACAAGTCCACACCGACCCGCCGAAGCGTAACCCACCCATACCCCTACATTTACCCCTTTACCTAACACTACGGGCAATTTAGCATGGCCAATTCACCTGACTTGCACATCTTTGGACTGTGGGAGGAAACCGGAGGCCCCGGAGGAAACCCACGCAGACACAGGGAGAACGTGCAAACTCCACACAGTCAGTCGCCTGAGTCGGGAATTGAACCCGGGTCTCTGGCGCTGCGAGGCAGCAGTGCTAACCACTGTGCCACCGTGCCGCCCACTAATGTACTGTCCAGCAGCAACATTACCTCCCTATTCCAGTACTCAATATTCTGAACAATAAAGGAAAGCATGCCAAACGCCTTCTTCACTATCCTATCTACCTGCGACCCCACTTTCAAAGAGCTATGAACCTGCACTCCAAGGTCTCTTTATTCAGCAACACACCCGATGACCTTACCATTAATTGCATAAGTCTGAGCTTGACAGATCTTTGCTGGACAGTTCAGTCAATGTTTCTTGGGAACAGACAGGAGACGGATAGACAGACACACTCAGATCAGACATGAGCATTCTGAATGGTACAGCCAAATGGCCAACTGCTGCCCCTACGTCATGCGTTGTTCCTCAATTCAGCCCTCGGGGCTGTTACAGAGATATACTGCTCCCCTACCACGTGTATACAGGAGCAGACATGTAACCAATTCACTGAGTTGTGTAAATCCAATAATAGGATCATTGTATTGAGGCATTTCAATTCCAAACATTCATTAGGGCAGTGAATGTTTTTTTAAGAGGGGAAACATGCCTAGACATTTATTCCAAAGAACTTCTTATATCAGTATGTAGCAGATACCAAAATGGGTGCCAGAAGAGCAGTGAACGTGTAGGGCTAAACCCGAGAAAGTTAGTAGAAGAACAAAAATGGGGTTAACAAAAGCATTTGCAGGCAATAGTTTCAATAATCCAAAGACATTTTATCGGTTTATAAAGGGAAAGAAGTTAAGAAGAGAAACAATAGAGAGTATTAGGGCCCGAGGAAGCAGCCTGTGCACAGAGCCATAGAATATTTTAAACACGGATTACATATCGGTCTTCACTTTGGAGAAGCAGTTCCTGGATTCACTGTCAGTCTCTAATAGAGTGCTTTGAGCAAATTGACGCACAGGCTGAGGAAGAATTGGAAGTTTATGCAGGATAAAAAGCGGGCAAATCCCTAGATCCGGATGAACTGTACCTTAGCCTGATGTGGAAGATGAGGGAAGAGATTGCAGGCTCCTAAACTTTGCGTTTTTGATTTTGCATCTGGTCACAGAGGTGGTGTGATCGAATAGGACAGCATTTACCGTATGTTCAATTTCCACACAGTGTTATAAAAAAAGCCATGGGTTTAAAGATCACCAAGTCCCACATCAGTGGGAGTAAAACAACTGTAGAAAATTGTGAAGGCTGTTGAGGCTGGATCACTAAATATCTTCAAGGCTGAGGTGGACAGATTTTTAAACAAGTGTTAGGGGAAAAATGCAGGAAAGTGGAATGGAGGGTTATCAGAATAAATATACGCTAACTAAAAGGAAAAGCAGAATCAGTGAGCGGATTGGCATACTGCCACTCATATGACCAATGGTAAGCTTTTCATCCAATAGCCTGTATTGAGTGGAATTTCAACCTCTCTCCCTGGGGAGTGAGACACAGTTTGGAATGCCATCAAGAGATTCAAGGTATTCATAAATGCAGTACTATTAGGCAGAAAATGCCAGAGGACTGCGACAACGCGGATTGGATGTCAGGGGGAGTATTTGCTCCAACGCAGTCACCACGACCAGAAGGAAGACCTCAGTAAGGCACCTTCCAAGGTCAAGCAGTGACCTGCACTGACGAAAAGGTGTGTGTATGTGGTGTGAAGGTGTGCTTAAGACCCAATCACTACATCACTGTAGTGACTCCCTTCTTCCCTCGCCAAAACTAAATGTGGAGCGGTCCATAGATATGCTGTCAGGAGCAGAGTAGGTCGTCGTGCTTTGATTTGAGCGGTTTCAGTGAGCAGTAGCTCAGCAAACCTGATAAGTTCAGGTAAACTCCTTTTAACTCTAGTCTTACAGCAGTCGAGATGGCAGTTAGGGCAGTCGCATGTTCTTCCTGCAGGATGTGGGAGT
Source organism: Chiloscyllium plagiosum (assembly GCF_037043375.1). Classification (NCBI taxonomy): domain Eukaryota; kingdom Metazoa; phylum Chordata; class Chondrichthyes; order Orectolobiformes; family Hemiscylliidae; genus Chiloscyllium; species Chiloscyllium plagiosum. The sequence continues at coordinate 15,975,999 of NW_028270188.1, forward strand.
TAAGGGAGATTTCAATTTTTTGATGAGTACACGTGTGTGGGAAGTGCACCCAGCTGCAGGTCCTGGGAGACCGCGTTCAGGAGCTGGAGCTGGATGCACTCCCGATCATCCGAGATACTGAGAACTTCATATAAAAGGCTGGAGATTTTACAGAGAGGTGAATGCAAGTCTGGAGATGTCACAGAGATATAAAAGCCAGGCCAGAAATCTTACAGAGAGAGGAAAGCAAGGCTGGAGATGTTACAGAGAGGGGAATGCAAGTCTGGAGACGTTACAGAGATAGAAAAGCAAGTCTGGTAATGTTACAGAGATAGGAAAGCAAGGCTGGAGATGTTACAGAGATAGGAAAGCAAGGCTGGAGATGTTACAGAGATAGGAAAGCAAGGTAGGAGATGTTACAGAGCGGGGAACGCAAGTCTGGAGACGGTGCAGAGATAGAAAAGCAAGGCTGGAGATATTACTGAGACAAGAATGTAAGGCTGGAGATAGGAAAGCATTGTGGTAATGTTAGACAGATAGGAAAGCAAGTCTGGAGACGTTACAGAGATAGGAATGCAAGGTTGGAGATGTTAATGTGATAGGAAAGCAAGGCTGGAGATGTCATAGAGAGAGGAAAGCAATGCTGGCTATGTTAATGAGATAGGAAAGCAAGGCTGGAGATGTTACAGAGAGTGGAAAGCAAGGTTGGAGATGTTAAAAAGACCTCTCCATTTCTATCTTGGGCGACCGAAACATCACAGACATTTACTATAAACCGACCGACTCCCACAGCTACCTAGATTGCACCTCCTCCCCCCCTGCCCCCTGTAAAAAACGCCATCCTATATTCCCAATTCCTTCGCCTTCCCCGCATCTGCTCCCAAGAGGACCAGTTCCAATACTGAACAACCCAGATGGCCTCCTTCTGCAAAGACCACAATTTCCCCTCAGACGAGGTTGGCGATTCCCTCCACCGCATCTCCTCCACTTCGCGCTCCTCGGCCTTTGAGCCCCGCCCCTCCAATCGCCACCAGCACAGAACCCCACTGGTCCTCTCCTACCACCCCACCAACCTCCACATACATCGGATCATCCGTCGTCATTTCCGCCACCTCCAAACAGACCCCAGCACCAAGGATATATTTCTCTCCCCTCCCCAATCAGCGTTCCGGAAAGACCACTCCCTGCGCGACTCCCTCGTCAGGTCCACATCTCCCATCAACCCAACCTCTACTCCCAGCACCTACCCCTGCAACCGCAAGAAATACAAAACTTGCGCCCACACCTCCCCCCTCACTTTCCTCCAAGGCCCCAAGAGATCCTTCCATATCCGTCACAAATTCCCCTGCATCTCCACACGCATCAGTTACTGCATCCGCTGCACCCGATGTGGCCTCCTATACATTGGGGAGACAGGTCGCTTACTTGTGGAACATTTCAGAGACCTCATCTGGGACACCCGCACCAACCAACCCAACCACCCGGTGGCTGAACACTTTAACTCCCACTCCCAATCCGCCAAGGACATGCAGGTACTTGGTCTGATCCATCACCAGACCATGGCAACACGACGCCTGGAGGAAGAGCGCGTCATCTTCCGCCGAGGAACACTCCAACTACAAGAGATGAATGCAGATTTCTCCAGCATCCTTATTTCCCCTCCCCCACCTTATCTCAGTCACAACCCTCGGACTCAACATCGCCATGTTGACCTGCAATATTCTTCCCGACATCTCCACCCCCATCCCTTCTCCGGCCTATCACCCTCACCTTAACCTCCTTCAACCTATCACATTCCCAACTCCCCACCCCGTGTCCCTCCTCCCTACCTTTTATCTTAGCCTGCTTGGCACACCCTCCTCATTCCTGAAGAAGGGCTTATGCCCGAAACGTCGGTTCTCCTGCTCCTTGGATGCTGCCTGACCTGCTGCGCCTTTCCAGCAACACATTTTTCAGCTCTGATCTCCAGCATCTGCAGTGCTCAATTTCTCCTCCGATGTTACATAGATAGGAAAGCAAGGCTGGAGATGTTAAACAGAGAGGAAAGCAAGTCAGGAGATGTTACAGCGATAGGAAAGCAAGTCAGGAGAGGTTACAGAGGTAGGAAAGCCAGGCTGGAGATGTTACAGAGAGGGGAAAGCAAGGCTGGTGATGTTACAGTGACAGGATAGCATTCATGTAATGTTGCAGAGATAGCAAAGCAAGGCTGGAGATGTTACAGAGATAGGAAATAAGTCAGGAGATGATACAGAGATAAGGAAAGGAAGGCTGGAGAGTTACAGAGAGAGGAATTCCAGGCTGGAGATGTTAAAGAGATAGGAAAGCAAGTTTGCAGATGTTACAGAGAGAGGAAAGCAAGGTTGTAGATGTTACAGAGAGAGGAAAGCAAAGCTGGAGATGTTACAGAGAGAGGAAAGCAAGGCTGGAGATGGTTCAGATAGTGGAAAGCAAGGCCGGAGATGTTACAGAGATAGTAAAGCAAGGCCGGAAATGTTACAGAGATAGTAAAGCTAGTTTGCAGGTGTTACAGAGAGAGGAAAGCAAGTCTGGAGATGTTACAGAGAAAGCAAAGCAAGGCCGAAGATGCTGCAGAGATAGGAAGGCAAGGCTGGAGATGCTACAGAGATAGGAAGGCAAGGCTGGAGATGATACAGAGATAGGAAAGCAAGGTTAGAGATGGTACAGGGATAGGAAAGTAAGGCTGGAGACATTACAGGGAGAAGAAAGCAAGCCTGGAGATGTTACAGTGATAGGAAAGCATTGCTGGAGATGTTACCGAAAGAGAAAAGCAAGGCTGGGGAAGTTACAGAGATAGAAAAGCAAGGCGAGAGGTGTTACAGAGAGTGAATAGCAAGGCTGGATATATTACTGAGACAGGAAAGCAAAGCTGGAGATGTTACTGAGAGAGGGAAACAAGTCACGAGATGTTACAGAGATAGGAAAGCAAGTCAGGAGAGGTTACAGCGATAGGAAAGCAAGGCTGGAGATGCAAAAGAGTTAGGAAAGCAAGGCTGGTGATGTTACAGTGACAGGAAAGTAAGGCTGGAGACGTTACAGAGATAGGAAATACATCAGGAGATGTTACATAGATAAGGAAAGCAGGTCTGGAGAGTTACAGAGATAGGAAAGCAAGGCCGGAGATGTTACCGAGATATGAAAGCAAGGCTGGAGATGATACACAGATAGTAAAGCAAGTTTGCAGATGTTACAGAGAGAGGAAAGCAAGGTTGTAGATGTTACAGAGAGAAGAAAGCAAAGCTGGAGATGTTACAGAGAGAGGAAAGCAAGGCTGGAGATGGTTCAGATAGTGGAAAGCAAGGCCGGAGATGGTACAGAGATAGTAAAGCAAGGCCGGAAATGTTACAGAGATAGGAAAGCTAGTTTGCAGGTGTTACAGAGAGGAAAGCAAGTCTGGAGATGTTACAGAGAAAGCAAAGCAAGGCCGAAGATGCTGCAGAGATAGGAAGGCAAGGCTGGAGATGCTACAGAGATAGGAAGGCAAGGCTGGAGATGATACAGAGATAGGAAAGCAAGGCTGGAGATGGTTCAGAGAGTGGAAAGCAAGGCTGCAGATGGTTCAGATAGTGGAAAGCAAGGCTGGAGATGGTTCAGATAGTGGAAAGCAAAGCTGGAGATGTTACAGAGATGGGAAAGCAAGTTTACAGATGTTACAGAGAGAGGAAAGCAAGGCTGGAGATGTTTCAGAGAGTGGAAAGCAAGGCTGGAGATGTTTCAGAGAGTGGAAAGCAAGGCTGGGGATAGTTCAGATAGTGGAAAGCAAGGCTGCAGATGGTTCAGATAGTGGAAAGCAAAGCTGGAGATGTTACAGAGAGAGGAAAGCAAGGCTGGAGATGGTTCAGAGATAGGAAAGCAAGACCGGAGATGTTACAGAGAGAGGAAAGCAAGGTTGGAAATGTTGCAGAGAGAAGATCGCAAAGCTGGCGATGTTACAGAGAGATGAAAGAAAGGCTGGAGGTGGTTCAGATAGTGGAAAGCTAGGCCGGAGATGTTACAGAGATCATAAAGCAAGTTTGCAGATGTTACAGAGAGAGGAAAGCAAGGCTGGAGATTTTACAGAAATAGGAAAGCAAGGCTGGAAATGCAAAAGAGATAGGAAAGCAAGGCTGGAGATGATACAGAGATAGGAAAGCAAGGCCGGAGATGTTACAGAGATAGTATAGCAAGTTTGCAGATGTTACAGATAGAGGAAAGCAAGGCTAGAGATGTTACAGAGAGAGGAAAGCAAGGCTGAAGACGTTACAGAGAGAGGAAAGCAAGGCTGGAGATGCTACAGAGAGAGGAAAACAAAGCTAGAGATGTTACAGAGATAGGAAAGAAAGGCTGGAGATATTTCAGAGAGTGGAAAGCAAGTCTGGAGATGTTACACAGAGAGGTACGCGAAGCTGGAGATGTTAGAGACAGGAAAGCAAGGCTGGAGATGTTACAGAGAGAGGAAAGCAAGGCCGGAGCTGTTAAAGAGAGAGGAACGCAAAGCTGGACATGTTACAGAGAGAGGAAAGCAAGGCTGGAGATGGTTCAGAGAGTGGAAAGCAAGACCAGAGATGTTACAGATAGTGGAAAGCAAGGCCGGAGATGTTACAGAGATAGGAATGCAAGGCCAGAGATGTTACAGAGATATGAAAGCAAGGCTGGAAATGTTACAGAGATAGGAAAGCAAGGTTGCAGATGTTACAGAGAGAGGAAAGCAAGGCTGGAGACGTTACAGAGAGTGGAAAGCAAATCTGGAGATGTTGCAGAGAGAGGAAAGCAAGGCTGGAGATGTTACAGAGGCTGGAAAGCAAATCTGGAGATGTTACAGAGAGAGGGAAGCAAGGCTGGAGATGGTTCAGAAAGTGGAAAGCAAGTTTCCACATGTTACAGAGAGAAGAAAGGAAGGCAGGAGATGTTACAGAGATAGGAAAGCAAGGCTGAATATGTTACCCAGATAGGAAAATATGTCTGGAGATGTTGAGGAGTGTGAGGAAAGCAAGGCTGGACATGTTACAGAGAGTAAATAGCAAGGCTGGAGATAATTCTGAGACAGTAAAGCAAGTCAGGAGAGGTTACAGAGATAGGAATGCAAGGCTGGAGATGCGAAAGAGATTGGATTGCAAGGCTTCAGATGTTACGGAGAGAGGAAAGCAAGGCCGAAGATGCTACAGAGATAGGAAAGCAAGGTTGGAGATGTTACAGAGATAGGAAAGCAAGGTTGGCGATGCTACAGAGAGAGGAAAGCAAGGCGAGAGATGTCACAGAGATAGGAAAGCAAGTTTGCAGATGTTATAGAGAGAGGAAAGCAAGGTGGGAGATGTCACAGAGAGAGGAAAGCAAGGCTAGAGATGTTACAGAGAGAGGAAAACAAGGCTGGAGATGTTACAGAGATATGAAAGCAAGGCTGGAGATGTTACAGAGATAAGAAAGCAAGTTTGCAGATATTACAGAGAGAGGAAAGCAAGGTTGGAGATGTTACAGAGAGTGGAAAGCAAGGATGGGGATGTTTCAGAGTGTGGAAAGCAAGTCTGGAGATGTTACAGAGAGGGGAAAGCAAGGCCGGAGATGTTACAGAGAGAGGAAAGCAAGGCTGGAGACGTTACAGAGACTGGAAAGCAAATCTGGAGATGTTACAGAGAGAGGGAAGCAAGGCTGGAGATGGTTCAGAAAGTGGAAAGCAAGTTTCCACATGTTACAGAGAGAGGAAAGGAAGGCGATAGATATTACAGAGATAGGAAAGCAAGTCTGGAGATGTTTCAGAGAGTGCAAAGCAATGCTGGAGGTGTTGCGGAGAGAGGAACGCAAAGCTGGAGATTGTACAGAGAGAGGAAAGCAAGGCCGGAAATGTTACAGAGATGGGAAAGGAAGGCTGGAGATGTTACAGAGATAGGAAAGCAAGTCTGAATATGTTACACAGATAGGAAAATAGGTCTGGAGATGTTGAGGAGTGTGAGGAAAGCAAGGCTGGACATGTTACAGAGAGATGAAAACAAAGCTAGAGATGTTACAGAGATAGGAAAGAAAGGCTGGAGATATTTCAGAGAGTGGAAAGCAAGTCTGGAGATGTTACACAGAGAGGTACGCGAAGCTGGAGATGTTAGAGACAGGAAAGCAAGGCTGGAGATGTTACAGAGAGAGGAAAGCAAGGCCGGAGCTGTTAAAGAGAGAGGAACGCAAAGCTGGACATGTTACAGAGAGAGGAAAGCAAGGCTGGAGATGGTTCAGAGAGTGGAAAGCAAGACCAGAGATGTTACAGATAGTGGAAAGCAAGGCCGGAGATGTTACAGAGATAGGAATGCAAGGCCAGAGATGTTACAGAGATATGAAAGCAAGGCTGGAAATGTTACAGTGATAGGAAGGCCAGACTGGAGATGTTACAGAGATAGGAAAGCAAGGTTGCAGATGTTACAGAGAGAGGAAAGCAAGGCTGGAGACGTTACAGAGAGTGGAAAGCAAATCTGGAGATGTTACAAAGAGAGGAAAGCAAGGCTGGAGATGTTACAGGGGCTGGAAAGCAAATCTGGAGATGTTACAGAGAGAGGGAAGCAAGGCTGGAGATGGTTCAGAAAGTGGAAAGCAAGTTTCCACATGTTACAGAGAGAAGAAAGGAAGGCAAGAGATGTTACAGAGATAGGAAAGCAAGGCTGAATATGTTACCCAGATAGGAAAATATGTCTGGAGATGTTGAGGAGTGTGAGGAAAGCAAGGCTGGACATGTTACAGAGAGTAAATAGCAAGGCTGGAGATAATTCTGAGACAGAAAAGCAAGTCAGGAGAGGTTACAGAGATAGGAATGCAAGGCTGGAGATGCGAAAGAGATTGGATTGCAAGGCTTCAGATGTTACGGAGAGAGGAAAGCAAGGCCGAAGATGCTACAGAGATAGGAAAGCAAGGTTGGAGATGTTACAGAGATAGGAAAGCAAGGTTGGAGATGCTACAGAGAGAGGAAAGCAAGGCGAGAGATGTCACAGAGATAGGAAAGCAAGTTTGCAGATGTTATAGAGAGAGGAAAGCAAGGTGGGAGATGTCACAGAGAGAGGAAAGCAAGGCTAGAGATGTTACAGAGAGAGGAAAACAAGGCTGGAGATGTTACAGAGATATGAAAGCAAGGCTGGAGATGTTACAGAGATAAGAAAGCAAGTTTGCAGATATTACAGAGAGAGGAAAGCAAGGTTGGAGATGTTACAGAGAGTGGAAAGCAAGGATGGGGATGTTTCAGAGTGTGGAAAGCAAGTCTGGAGATGTTACAGAGAGGGGAAAGCAAGGCCGGAGATGTTACAGAGAGAGGAAAGCAAGGCTGGAGACGTTACAGAGACTGGAAAGCAAATCTGGAGATGTTACAGAGAGAGGGAAGCAAGGCTGGAGATGGTTCAGAAAGTGGAAAGCAAGTTTCCACATGTTACAGAGAGAGGAAAGGAAGGCGATAGATATTACAGAGATAGGAAAGCAAGTCTGGAGATGTTTCAGAGAGTGCAAAGCAATGCTGGAGGTGTTGCGGAGAGAGGAACGCAAAGCTGGAGATTGTACAGAGAGAGGAAAGCAAGGCCGGAGATGTTACAGAGATGGGAAAGGAAGGCTGGAGATGTTACAGAGATAGGAAAGCAAGTCTGAATATGTTACACAGATAGGAAAATAGGTCTGGAGATGTTGAGGAGTGTAAGGAAAGCAAGGCTGGACATGTTACAGAGAGTAAATAGCAAGGCTGGAGAAAATTCTGAGACAGAAAAGCAAGTCAGGAGAGGTTACAGAGATAGGAATGCAAGGCTCGAGATGCGAAAGAGATTGGATTGCAAGGCTTCAGATGTTACGGAGAGAGGAAAGCAAGGCCAAAGATGCTACAGAGATAGGAAAGCATGGTTGGAGATGTTACAGAGATAGGAAAGCAAGGTTGGAGATGCGACAGAGAGAGGAACGCAAGGCGAGAGATGTTACAGAGATAGGAAAGCAAGTTTGCAGATGTTATAGAGAGAGGAAAGCAAGGCTAGAGATGTTACAGAGAGAGGAAAGCAAGCCTGGAGATGTTACAGAGAGGGGAATACAAGTGTGGAGATGTCACAGAGATAGAAAAGCAAATCTGGAGATGTTACGGAGATAGGAAAACAAGTCTGGAGACTTTACAGAGGTAGGACAGAAATGCTGGAGATGGTACAGAGAGAGGAAAGCAAGGCTGGAGATATTGCTGAGACAGGAATGCAAGGCTGGAGATGATACAGAGATAGGAAAGCATTCTGGTAATGTTACAGAGAAAGGAAAGTAATGCTGGAGATGTTACAGAGAGAGGAAAGCAAGGTTGGTGAGGTTAAAGAGATAGGAATGCAAGGCTAGAGATGTTAAAGAGATTGGAATGCAAGGCTGGATATGTGAATGTGACAGGAAAGCAAGGCTGGAGATGTTACGGAGAGAGAGGAGAGGAAGGCTGGTGATGTAACAGAGAGAGGAAAACAAGTCTGGAGTTGTTACAGAGATAGAAAGCAAGGCTGGAGATATTACAGAGAGGAAAGCAAGGCTGGAGATGTTACACAGAGAGGAAAGCAAGGCCGGAGATTGTACAGAGATAGGAAAGCAAGGCCGGAGATGTTGCAGTGATAGGAAAACAAGTTTGCAGATGTTACAGAGAGAGGAAAGCAAGACTGGAGATGTTACAGAGAGAGGAAAGCAAGGTTGGATATGTTACAGTGAGTGCAAAGCAAGGCTGGAGATGTAACAGAGATATGAAAGCAAGGCTGGAGATGTTACAGAGAGAGGAAAGCAAGGCTGGAGATGTTACAGCGAGAGGAAAGCAAGGCTGGAGATGGATCAGATAGTGGAAGGCAAGGCCGAAGATGTTAAAGAGATTGGAACGCAAGGCAGGAGATGTTATTGATAGAGGAAACCAAGGCTGGAGATATTACAGAGATGGGAAAGCAAGGCTGAAGAAGTTACACAGATAGGAAAATAAGTCTGGAGATGTTTAGGAGTGTGAGGAAAGCAAGGCTGGGCATGTTACAGAGAGTAAATAGCAAGGCTGGCGATTATTCTGAGACAGGAAAGTAAGTCATGAGAGGTTACTGAGATAGGGATGCAAGGCTGGAGATGTTAAAGAGATTGGATTGCAAAGTTTGAGATGTTAATGAGATAGGAAAGCAAGGCTGGACATGTTTACGGAGAGAGAGAAAAGGAAGGCTGGAGATGTTATAGATATAGGAAAACAAGTCTGGAGGGGTTACAGAGAATTGAAAGCAAGGCTGGAGATGTTACAGAGAGAGGAAAGCAATCAGGAGATGTTACAGATTTAGGAAAGCACGTCTGGAGAGGTTACAGAGATAGGAATGCAAGGCTGGAGATCTTACGTAGAGAGGAAAGCAAGGGCGAAAATGTTACAGAGATACGAAAGCAATGCTGGAGATTTTGCAGAGATAGGAAAGCAAGGCTGGCGATGTTACACAGATATGAAAGCATGTCTGTACAGGTAACAAAGATAGGAATGCAAGGCTGGAGATGTTAATGAGATAGGAAAGCAAGATAGGAGATGTTATGGAGAGAGGGGAAAGCGAGGCTGGAGATGTTACAGTGATAGGGAAAGCAAGGCTAGAGTTGTTACAGAGATAGGAAAGCAATGCTAGAGATGCTACAGGGATAGGAAAGTAAGGCTGGAGACGTTACAGAGAGAGGAAAGCAAGCCTGGAGATGTCACAGTGATAGGAAAGCAAGGCTGGAGATGTTACAGACATTGGGAATGCCAGGCTGCAGATCGTAATGAGATAGGAAAGCAAGGTAGGAGATGTTACGGAGAGAGAGGAAAGCAAAGCTGGAGATGTTACAGAGAGTGGAAAGCAAGACTGGAGATGTTACATAGAGTGGAATGCAAGGCTGGAGATGTTACAAAGATAGGAAAGCAAGGCCCGAAGATGCTACAGAGATAGGAAAGCAAGGCTGGAGATGTTGCAGGGAGAGGAATTAAGTCAAAAGATGTAACAGATAAAGGAAAGCAAGTCTGGAGAGATTACGGAGATAGGAATGCCAGGCTGGAGATGTTAATGACATAGGAAAGCAGGGTAGGAGATTGTATGGAGAGAGAGGAAAGCAAGGCTGGAGATGATACAGAGATAGGAATGCAAGTCCGGAGATGTTACACAGATATGAAAGCAAGGCTGGAGATGTTACAGAGAGTGGAAAGCAAGGCTGGAGGTGTTACAGAGATAGGAATGCAAGGCCGGAGATGTTACAGAGATAGGAAGGCAAAGGCAGAGATGTTACAGAGAGAGGAAAGCAAGGCTGGAGATATTACAGAGATAGGAAAGCAAAGCCGGAGATGTTACAGAGAGAGGAAAGCAAGGCTGGGGATGTTACAGTGATATGAAAGCAAGGCTGGAGATGTGACAGACATAGGAAAGCAAGGGTAGAGATGTTTCAGAGATATGAAAACAAGTCTGGAGATGTTGCATAGAGAGGAAAGCAAGGCTGGAGATGTTACAGGGATAGGAAAGTAATGCTGGAGACGTTACAGAGAGAAGGAAGCAAGGCTGCAGATGTTACAGTGAATGGAAAGCTAGGCTTGAGATGTTACAGAGATAGGAATGCAAGCCTGGAGATGTTACAGAGATAGGAAAATAAGTCTTGTGATGTTGAGGAGAGTGAGAAAAGCAAGGCTGGAGATGTTACAGAGAGTGAATAGCAAGGCTGGAGATATTTGTTGAGACAGGAAAACAAGGCTGGACATGTTACAGAGATAGGAAAGCATGGCTGAAGATGCTACAGAGATAGGAATGCAAGGCTGGACATGTTACGGAGAGAGCGGAAAGCAAGGCTGGAGATGTTAATGAGATGGGAAGGCAAGGTAGGAGATGTTACGCAGAGAGTGCAAAGCAAAGCTGGAGATGTTACAGAGAGAGGAAAGCAAGGCTGGAGATGTTACAGAGTGGTAAGCAAGGCTGGAGATGTTATCGACATTGGAAAGCAAGGCAGGAGATGTTACAGATAGAGGAAAGCACGGCTGGAGATGTTACAGAGATAGGAAAATAAGTCTGGTGATGATGAGGAGAGTGAGGAAAGCAAGGCTGGAGATGTTATAGAGAGTGAATAGCAAGGCTGGAGATATTTTTGAGACAGGAAAACAAGGCTGGAGATGTTACAGAGATCGGAAAGCATGTCTGGAGAGGTTACAGAGACAGGAATGCAAGGCTGGAGAATTTAAAGAGATAGGAAAGCAAGGCTGGAGTTGTCACAGAGATAGGAAAGGAGGGCCGGAGATGTGACAGACACAGGAAAGCAAGGGTCGAGATGTTTCAGGAAGTGGAAAGCAAGGCTGGAGAAGTTACACGGAGAGGAAGACAAGGCCGATGATGCTACAGACATAGGAAAGCAAGGCTGGAAATGTTACACAGATAGAAAAGCAAGGCTGGAGATGTTTCAGAGAGTGAAAAGCAAGGCTGGAGATGTTACAGAGATAGGAAAGCAAGGCTGGCGATGTTAGAGATAGGAAAGCAAGGCTGGAGATGTTTCAGAGAGAGGACAGCAAGGTTAGAGATGTTACAGGGATAGGAAAGTAAGGCTGGAAACGTTATAGAGGGAGGAAAGCAAGCCTGGAGATGTTACAGTGATAGGAAAGCAAGGCAGGAGATGTTACAGATAGAGGAAAGCAAGGCTGGAGATGTTACAGAGAGTGAATAGAAAGGCTGGAGATATTTTTGAGACAGGAAAACAAGGCTGGAGATGTTACAGAGATAGGAAAGTATGTCTGGAGATGTTTCAGAGAGTGGAAAGTAAGGCTGGAGATTTTACAGAGGGCGGAAAGCAAGGCCGAAGATGCTTCACAGATAGGAGTGCAAGGCTGGAGTTGTTACATAGAGTGGAAAGCAAGATTGCAGATTGTACAGTGATAGGAAAGCAAGGCTGGAGTTGTTACAGTGATAGGAAAGCATTCTGGTAATGTTGCAGAGATAGGAAAGCAAGGCTGGAGAAGTTACAGAGAGAGGAAACAAGTCAGGAGATGTTACAGAGATAAGGAAAGCAAGTCTGGAGAGCTTACAGAGATAGGAATGCCAGGATGGAGATGTTAATGAGATAGGAAGGCTAGGTAGGAGATGTTACAGAGTAAGGAAAGCAAGCCTGGAGATTTTACAGAGATAGGAAAGCAAGGCAGGAGATGTTACAGATAGATGAAAGCAAGGCTGAAGATGTTACAGAGATAGGAATGCAAGGCTGGACATGTTAAGAGACAGGAAAGCAAGGCTGGAAATGTTACGGAGAGAGAGAAAAGCAAGGCTGGAGATGTTACAGAGAGGGAAGCAAGGCTGGAGATGTTACAGAGATGGGAAACCAAGGCTGGAGATGTTACAGAGAGAAGAAAGCAGGGCTGGAGATGTTACAGAGAGTGGAATGCAAGTCTGGAGAATCTATACTGGGTGGACCACTTCAAATCCACCACCCAGAGGTGCTCAGCAGCAGCATTGCTGATCGACATGGTCGTGTCCATAAGGTCATGGCTGCTTGACTGGGTCTGCACCGGGTCGGGAGGGAATGAATGAAAGGGAGAACCATACTTTACCTCATCTTCTGCAATCTACCGGCTGCGGACACATTGACGATGGCCATATTGGGACAGTGACTACTGCACACAGTATTTCTGGAGACAAAGCCCCACTTTCACATTGTGAATATTGTGTGTGTTTGTGTGTGTGTGCGCGCGCGCATGAGCGCACATGTGAGAGATGCTATCACCATTCTAAACGGACTCAGCACTGGCCTGTGTGAGGTGATGTGGGTTATTACCTACAGAAGCAGATTTGTACTCTTGCATAATTTTCACTGTCCATGCCTGGCATATGCTCCACTTTACCCTGATAATCAGGCCAGGGATAAACCCTTGTTCAATGGGGAATACAGGAGGACAATCCAAGAGCAGCACCAGGTACACCTCAAAATGATGTGACGTTACCAAACAGGACCACTTACTCACCAAATAGCATAAACAGCTAGTGGCAGACAAACCTAACCAACAAATCTGACCTAATCTCTGCAATCCTGTCACATGCAGTCAGGTTGAATTGTGTGGTCAATCAAACAACTCAATAGAGAAAAAGGATCCCACATACCAACTTCCTCAATGATGGAAAAGCCTAGAACAGCAATAGAAAAATTTAGGCTCAATCATTCACAGTAATGTTCAGACAGAAGTATCGATGGGATGATCAATTTTAGTCCCCTCCATGTGGCATTCTTCAGCTAATTCGATACACTGTATATAGCATCTACAAACGGCTGGAGGGATTGGAGAATGCAAAGGCTGTGGGCCCTGATAACATTCCAATCAAGCTGTTCCTGCTGGGATACAGCACTGGCACCTACCTGACAATGTGGGAAACTATCCGGGTGTGGGTTCAATGATATGGTCAGTCCAGTTCTGGTAACGGTAATCCCTGGGATATTGCTTGGTGGGTATTCAGTGATGGTGGCATTGAAGATTGGAAGATATGGGTGTGTCCGGGTGTGTCCTGTACACACACTGTCAAAACATCAGGCAATCAATGATTGCCCCATTGCTCTAATCCCAATCATTAATAAAGTGATCAAGATGTCATCTCCAGTGGGATCAAGCAGCACTTCCTCAACACCAACCTGAACACTGAAGCTCAGTTTGGGCTCTCATCCCTTGGGCTCATTGAACCCTGGGTTTAATGATGCACAACAAGAAAACACACAGCTGAAATCTAGAGGGGAGGTGACAGTGACTGCACTTAACATCATCATAACTGCATTTGACCAAATGTCGTATCCAGGATTAACGGCAAAACCGGAGCAAATAGGAATCATCTGCACTGGCTGAAGTTATACCTGAAAGGAAGGTGGCTGGGGTTGGTGGGGAGCAGATATCTCAGCTCCAGGACAGCTCTGCAGCAGTTTCCCGGGAGAGGGGTTTCTGAGTAAACCTTTCCAAAATTGGAAAGATAAGGCACCATACTCCTACAGGATGATAGGGCTGTTCTCTCGTTAGACAGAGACGACTGGTGGCAGTTTAACCGGACAGTCATCATGCCTCAAGTAAGTAGGAGGTTGAGTAGGACAGACCTTTAGTCACCCCAGTCAATGAAGAAAGAAAATCCACACTGTTAGCATTAATATCTAGCCGTCCAATAGATTGAGCTAACCAAGTCCTCCCTCAACTTCATGGGGAAGATACTGTAACATTACTCTGCTCAGATATGTTGTTAGACACCTCTGGAGCAGGTGGAACTAGAAGCAAGCTTCCTAGCTCAGACAGAGGGACAGCATCAGTGAGGTCTCAGAGTGCTCTCTGCCCCAGGCCCAATCATAAATGACCATCACGACACTGTAAAGTCACAACTGGGGATGTTTGCCAATGATTGGACAATGTTCAACACCATTCGTGATTTACTCAGATATTGAAGCAATCCTTATCCAAATGCAACAAGGACCTGGAAATATGAAGGAGTGTGCTTTACAGTGACAAGTGCCATTTCCATTACACATGTGCCAGACAACGATTACCTGTAACAATAGAAAATTGAACCATACCTTCCAATGTTCAATGCCACCACCATCACTGAACACCCACCTAGCAATATCCCGGGGATTCCCGTTATCCAGAACTGGACTGACTATATAATTTCATTACCCATTCCTGTGAAGGGTTTATACTAAAACGTCGACTCTTCTGTACCGCAGATGCTGCCTGACTTGTTGTGCTTTTTTCCAGTGCCACAATTTGATACATATAAATTGATTGGCAAGAAGAATATGTCAGGAGCTAGGAATCCTGCAGAATAAACTCACCTTGTGGTTTCCGAAAGCCTGCACGCCATCTATAAGACACACATTGAATGTGTGTGTGATGGAATAGCCCCATTTGCCTGTGTGAGTGCAGCTTTAACCCTCATCCACTGGCACTCAGGAGCAGAAATTTCGGCCATCTACACTGTGCTCTGCAGAAATTTACCAAAGCTCCTTACAATGAACCTCCGAAACCAAGACCATCAAGAAGGACAAGGGAAGTAGACACATGGGATCATCACCATGTTCACGTTCCATTCCAAGCCACCCACTATCCTGATTGGGAAGCATATTGCGGTTCTTTCAGTGTCACTGTTTCAACGTCCCTCCGTAATGCACATCTACAACACATGGACTGCAGCGGGTCAATGCGGCAGCTCACTCCCACCTTCCAAAGGCAATACGGGATAGGCAATAAATACCATCCCAATCATAGTCCATGAATAAATTAAAATGAAAACTATTGTCATGCCCAATGCTGGACTCTGTGCTTTGGGTTTTGTCTGCTCAGCCTGGTGATGTCCAGGCAGTAACTTGCTTTTCGTGAACAGCTGAAGGAAAATGATGTTTGAAACAATCTGTCCATCTCTCAGATGCATGATCTACATACCAAGCATCACACAGACACTGCCATTCATATCCCACATTAATGAGCTCTGAGATAGACAGAAGCAATTCAAAATGTACTCCTATCAGACTGTAACATATTTAAACACACAGTGATATTGTTGCCACGAAAATAATTGAGTGCGCATTAACAGGGAGAAAGTGAGCATTGCAGATGCTGGAGATCAGACTCAAAAAGTGTGGTTCTGAAAAAGTACACCGGTTCAGGCAGCATCTGAGGAGCAGGAGAGTCGACTATTCGTTCACAATATTAATATAAGGGAAAATAATTGTATATTTTCAAAGTCCTTGTACTTAATAATAATGTGGTCTTGGTAGTGGTAATGAGACTCATCATTTCAATGTTCCTTACTGTGAGTTGGGCACTGTTTTCATCATATTGTTGTTATAAAAGTGAACTGAATAAAGGGGGGATATAATGTTTATCGGACAATCTAAAAGTTGGTATTAATAAAGGCTATCAAACTTCAGCAAAGAGACTTTACTGTTCAATGTGAGAACAATGCTGCAATCATTTACACAGAGATTTCCAGCTCAAGTCACAAACAAGGATGTTGGGCTGGGATCATACTGTCCATCAATGGAGCTGCACAATTCTGTTTGGATACTGACATTGTGGGGCGAACATACACTGGATGTGGTTTATGAGGGATTCAATGTAAGATGCCATGTGCTGCAGGAGCCCACTACCTTTATAACACCTTCATTCAGGATCGGGTCTAAGGTATAGGATTTCAGAGTTTAGGTGGCACACAGAAGAAATATATTTGGAAGACATGGTTGTTTACAGGTCATTGTTACAAATGTTGGACTGCGTCTGGACCAGCGCCATGTGCTAGTCCATTGACCAGTATGCCCCACACACATCTCCCCGTTGTTCAGGTATGTCTCTAACCAGTCTGTTGTGAGGCATTGTGTGAGTAACAGCCCAGCTCAAGTTTAGAAGCTCTCTGAACAGATTGTGAAGATGGCCAGTGTTTTGGAGGTCATGATGAGGCTCAATAACACGGTATCTGAATTCAGGCTTTTTTCTCAAAGTCATTTTCGACAGCTTTGCTGCCTGCAAGATGGTGTGTTCACTGATCTGAACATGAATCGGTTGTTTTCTACAGTCACTGAATTGTGTAATAGTTAGCTGTGTACTCTGGCATTTTAATTATTGTTCACTTCAATTGTTTTCAACGGAAAAACAATGATGTTTGGTTTATTTTAAAATATGTAAGAAACAAAGTGATATTAACTCTTCATTATACAAACTGTAAAAGTGACCTGCTGTATATTTCCCTCATAGTAACCAAGCAAAAGTTAAAAATTGCCTCTGAAGCAGGATTATGTGAACAGGACTATGTCCCAGGCAACATCACCATCCTCTCTGGTATGGTCTGTCCTACGAACACGACACAGCCAGGCAGAGAGGGCAGCTCCTTGGTATATCGTCAATACAGTGCTCAGCATTGATGCTGGATACTGTGGCTGGTAGACTGCTCTGTGGCAGGTTATGGGGAAATAAATAAAAGGGAAACATATCATTGACCACATCGTCACCGATCTGCCTGCTGCAGATACACTTCTCCATTTCATATATCGGTAAGAATGGTCTCTGCACAATGGGAAGCAAGGGCACATTTTGCAGACACTCCTCATGATATGAAGCCCTCTGGGCAATGAATGGGACAAACTTTAAACAGATTGAGCAACAAAGTGATGAGGCATCCATGAGATGCAATGGGCCAGCGGCAGCAGAAGAATCGTGCTCTGAACAACGCATTCAGTCTGCAACTCCATGGCGCGACATACCATCTAGTGTACAGTAACGATCACGGCTCGACCGACCTCCATAAGTACAATAACCACCACGGCCCGACATACCTCCCACTGTACAATAACCACCACGGCCCAACATACCTCCCACTGTACAGTAACCGCCACGGCCCGACATACCCTTCACTGCACAGTAACTGTCACGGTCCGACATACCTCCCACTGTACAGTAACCTTCACGGCCCGACATACCTCCCACGGTACAGTAACCATCACGGCCCGACATACCTCCAACTGTACAATAACGACCACGGCCCAACATACCTCCCACTGTGCAGTAACCGCCACGGCCCGACATACCCTCCACTGCACAGTAACTGTCACGGTCCGACATACCTCCCACTGTACAGTAACCTGCACGGCCCGACATACCTCCCACTGTACAGTAACCATCACGGTCAGACATACCTCCCACTGTATAATAACCACTAAGCCCTCAAATTCCTCCCACTGCATAGTAACTATCACGGCCCCAAATACAACGCACTGTTCAGGAACTTTAACGGCCCGACATACCTCCCACTGTACAGTAACCATCACGGCCCGACATACCTCCCACTGTACAGTGACCGTCACGGCCCGACATACCTCCCACTGTACAGTGACCGTCACGGCCCGACATACCTCCCACTGTAAGTAACCATCACGGCCCAACATACCTCCCACTGTACAGTAACCATCATGTCCCAACATACCTACAACTGTACAGTAATCATGATGGCCCCGACATACCTCCCACTGCATAATAACCACAAAGCCCTCAAATTCCTCCCACTGCATAGTAACTATCACGGCCCCAAATACAACGCACTGTTCAGTAACTTTAACGGCCCGACATACCTCCCACTGTACAGTAACCATCACGGCCCAACATACCTCCCACTGTACAGCAACCATCATGTCCCAACATACCTACAACTGTACAGTAATCATGATGGCCCCAACATACCTCCCACTGTATAATAACCACAAAGTCCTGAAATTCCTCCCACTGCATAGTAACTATCACGGCCCCAAATACAACGCACTGTTCAGTAACTTTAACGACCCAACATACCCCCCACTGTCCAGTAACCATCACGGCCAGACATACATCCCACTGTACAGTAACCGTCACGGCCCGACATACTCCCCACTGTACAGTAACCATCACGGCCCGACATACCTCCCACTGTACAGTAACCGTCACGGCCCGACATACCCCCCACTGTACAGAAACAATGACCACCCGACATACCTCCCACTGTACAGTAACAATGACCACCCGACATACCTCCCATTGTACAGTAACCACCACGGCCCGACATACCTCCCACTGTACAGTAACCACCACGGCCCGACATACCTCCCACTGTACAGTAACCATCACGCCCGACATACCTCCCAATGTACAGTAACCTTCATGGCCCGACATACCTCCCACTGTACAGTAACCATCACGGCCCGACATACCTCCCACTGTACAGTAACCATCACGCCCGACATACCTCCCACTATACAGTAACCTTCATGGCCCAACATAACTCCCACTGTACAGTAACCACCACGGCCCGACATACCTCCCACTGTACAGTAACCATCACACCCCGACATACCTCCCACTGCACAGTAACTGTCACGGCCTGACATACCTCCAACTGTATAATAACTATAAAGGTCTCAAATACCTTCCACTGCAGAGGAACCACCACGGCCCCAAATACAACCCACTGTTCAGTAACATTAACGGCCGGTTTACCTCCGACTGTACAGTAACCATTATGGCCCGACATACCTACCACTGTACAGTAACTGTCACGGCCAGATATACATCCCATGCACAGTAAACATCACGGCCCGACATACCTCCAACTGTACTGTAACTGTAACACCCGACATGCCTCCCACTGTGCAATAACCATCATGACCCTACATAACTCCCACTGTACAGTAACCACCACGGCCCGACATACCCCTCACTGTACAGTAACCATCACAGCCCCATATACCTCCCACTGTACAGTAACCACCACGGGCCAACATAGTTCCCACTGTACAGTAACCATCATGGCCTGACATACCTCCCTCTGTACAGTAACCTTCACGTTCCGACGTATCCCCCACTGTACAGTAACCGTCACAGCTCAACATACCTCCCACTGTACAGTAACCACCACGGCCCGACATACCTCCCACTGCACAGTAACCATCACGGCCCCAAATACCACCCACTGTACAGTCACCATCACGGCCCCAAATACCTCCCACTGTACAGTAACCATCACGGCCCGAGATACCTCCCACTTTACAGTAACCAACACGGCCCGACATACCTCCCACTGTACAGTCACCATCACGGCCCGACATATCTCCACTGTACAGTAACCACCACAGCCCAACATACCTCCCACTGTACAGTCACCATCAAGAACTCAGTGCTTTGCATTGCTGCCTCACCTCAGTCCTAGGTTCAATTCTGGCCTTGGGTGACTGTGTGGAGTTTTTACATTTACCCCGTGGCTGCATGGGTTTCCTCCGGGTGCTCTGGTTTCCTCCCACAGTCCAAAGATGTGCAGGTCAGGTGAATTGACCATTCTAAACTGCCCATAGTGTTTGGTGCATTAGTCAGGGTTCAATATCGTGCAGGGGAATGGGTCTGGGTGGGTTACTCTTCTGAGGGTTGGTGTGGACTGGTTGGGTTGAAGGGCCTGATTCCACACTATAGGGAATCTAAACTTATCTCCAAGGTTAAAGTCAGGAATGTGATGGGATAAACACTTGTCTGAATGAGTGCAGCTCCAACAGTATTCTAGTATGGACTTACTCGCAACAGGCAACACAGTTTTGTGGGGAATATCCTTTCTTACAAACTTGCTTATTTTAGGGAAGTGAGACAATTGATTGATGAGGGCATGGGGCTGGATGTTGGCCTTTTGGACCTCAGCAAGGCCTTTGATATGGTTCCTTATGGCAGGCTCATACAGAATGTGAAGTGAAGATGGGTAGTTAGTAAGATGGATAGAGAACTGCTTGGTCATAGAAGACAGAGTATTGGTGGAACAGTGTTTTTGTGACTAGAGATCTGTAAATAGATTGGCGGAGTTGCAGCTTGTGAGGATTATTGCCAGAGAATTAAACAGGATGTCGGTCAGCTGCAGACTTGGACAGAGAAAACACAGATGTAACTTTATCTGGACAGTTGCGACGTGATGCATCCACTTTATACATTTTAGAAGTATAAGGTGGATGGAAAAACTACTGGCTGCATCAACATCCAAAAGGATCTAGGTGTACAGCTTCACAGTTCCCGGAAAGTGGCAACATGGGTGGATAGGGTGATCAAGAAGACTGATGGCAAACTTGCAGACAAGCATCAGAGCATGCAGTATGAAAATTAGCAGGTCATATTGCAGTTGTAGAGAAACTTAGTTCGGGCACATTTAGAAAATTGTGTACAGTCCTGGTTGCCACACCAGCAGAACGATATGGAAGGGTTGGAGAGGGTATGGAAACGTTTTACCAGGATGTTGTCTGGTTTGGATGGTATTAGCCAGAAGGAGAAATGGAACAAACATGGTTTGTGTGCAGCTGGGCATCATTGGCTATGGGGATACCTGATAGATATTTACAAAATTATCAGAGACATAGAGAGAAGGACAGTTAAAGACTTTTTCCCAGAGTAGAAATATCAATTACTCAGGACCGTAGGTTTTAGGTGAAGGAGAAAGTTCAGGAGATATACTTGGCAAGTCTTTTTTTGCTTTTCCAGGTAGAATGTGAAAGTGACTGAAATACACTGATAAGAGGGGAAGAAGCTAATATCGCAAGGTTTAAGAGACATCTAGACACAGAGTAGAGACAGCAACGAATCAAATTACATCGAATGTGCAGAAGCAAAAACTTTCGTTTTAACTTTAGAAGGGCATCATGTGTCAGTGTGGGCTTGCTGGGCTTAAGGACCTGTTCCTGTGCTGGACTGTTCATTATGTCAAGTTTTGTGTACAGCAATGGCGAGATGCTCAGTGAATGATTATTGATGATCAATAACCACATTAGTGTTGATCTCTCGTCATGAACTTGCAGGTTCATGTCCTCCCTTCCACTGTCGGGAAACTCAATACGGAGAATTTGACGTGAAAATCCGAGCTGCTAACTAGTAACTCCATCTCGCCCCTCGCTCCTACGGCCTTCTATCTTGGACACCAACGTCTCAGGGGACACTGTACTAACAGAAGCTGCACGTATGCCACATCCCAGACATTGGCATTTGACACATGCCAGCCTCACCATGCCATCTCAGCACATCTCCGACCCACTGACAGTACACGTGTACTTCAAAGCTGCAGTTCATGGTGCACTGACAACTCTCATTGCAATGCTGCTGCAAGGACATTGTGCTCAAGGACACACACCCAGCTCATGGCCTGTCCCTCTGGGCTGCTCACTTCGTGTTTGTACACACTCAATGCTGCTGCAAAGACACTGTGCTCAGGGACCCACACCCAGCTCATGGGCTATCCCTCTGGGCTGATCACTCCATGTTTGTACGCACTCAATGCTGCCGCAAGGACACTGTGCTCAGGGACACACCCCCAGCTCATGGGCTGCTCAGTTCTTGTTCGTACACATTCACTTTGAGCTGACTTGAATGCTCAAAGAATTATTGCCTTGCCTTACCCAGCCTCAGCAGTGTTCCCCCTCAGCCAGCGCTACCAGGCTCACCCGCCTGCTGTATTGTCTTGGTGTTTCGCACAGACACAAACCAGGAAGCTTGATATCATTGTCCACAGTCAGCCACGGTGCCCAGCACAGTGAGTCAGGGGGAGTCTCAGATCCCAGTCCGGGAGCTTGGACACGGTCAGTCAGCCTATCATGGTTGTTAGGGTCAGGATAAATCCCCTGTGAGGGGGTGTGGAGCTGAATGTTGGAGAGAACCTTCATCCTCTTGGCTCTTTCTCTCCTATTGTGTGATGGTTCCATCTGGAATGTGAAAATTGGCAAGAGGTATTAAAGGAGATGGAAACGGTTGGTACAGCTGTTAGTGCTGAGACAGCTGAGGGAAAGGAGGGGAGGTGTCCCGAGTGAGTGAGTGGGCAGCACATACAACAGGCAGAGTTGGGGAGAGGGACCGATAAGAGGTTAGAGAGAGACCGAGAGAAGGTGCTGCATTTAGGGAGAGTGGGAGAACATGCACCTTGGTGGGAGGTGGGTGCAGTAACAGAGAGAGAGTGAGGGAGAGGGCACGAAGTGTAGATGGTTGCACTTACCCTGGTGGAGGGGAGAAGGTCACTGACCTCCTTCCTGCACTGCTGGGCATTCACCCAGAAGGCTGGCACCTCACTGACCCAGGGGTCAGCTTCGGACCAAGCAGGCAGGGTACGGTGTTGTGGCCTCCCCTGCCAGTCCTGGAGGAAGATAATGTCCCTCTCCTGCACCATGCAATCCACCAGGACCTCAGGGACTTGGCCACAAAGTGGGGCCCCAGGTTTACCGTGTCTGCCATGTCCAGGCCAGTTTTGGCTTGTCAATCTAAGATTGTACTGTCATTTTAATAATGGCACCTAGAACAGCGAGGCAGGTTCATTCTGGGATATCCAGGCAGTGGGCAGTTGTTATGACGTAGGGGGAAAATCATTGCGTTAGTGTCAGATGAGAGGAAGACGACATGGGCATGGAGGGTAGTTAATGAGTCAGATTGCGGATTGTATCATGAGAAAATGCACTTCACCTTGTGGAGAGAAACTCTCCATGAAACGGGACTAAAATGAGACTTGACCACATCATAAGATGGTTCAGGCCTCTCTCTGTCTGAATCAAAATAGGGATGCAGTGTTAAATATTGGGAGCGACAAACTTGGAGCAGAGAATTTTATAGGAGATTCAAATCCTTAAAATGGGGTAACACAATGTTCCAGTCTGTTAAAAGAACCGGCGAAAATTTGCTTCCTTATAGTTAACCACATTATCCAATCCTCACTGGATGCAGGGATGGTGCCGGAGGACTGGAGAATGGCTAACACCGCAGCTTTGTTTAATGTGGAGCAAGGGACTGACTGAAAATATCGAGGCTGGAATTCTGAGACAGTGGATAAAGTGTCACTGAGGAAGTCCCACGGACTCCAGGACAGTCGGTCTGGATTTATTCAAGGAAGATCGTGTGTAATTAATCTGAATGTCGGTTTGAGGCAATAACCTGTAACTGCATGTGACTTACTTGGATTTAAGGAGAGAACCCATGACAGACTATTTAAAAACAGAAAGTATGGGGTCGAGGTGAATGGAGCGAACAACCCATAGAAGTGCAAAGCAAGGCATTTGGGGACATCGACAATAGAGAGGAATGTACAATAAAATGAGAATATGGTCAGTGTGGGCAGATAAACGAAGGTAGCTGAAACATCAATAATCTCGTTAATGTAGCAAATGGCATTATTTCCTCTATCAGCCAAAATAATGAACTTCAGAGCAGGAAACTTATGCAGGAATTGTATAAGTAATGAGTTCAGTCACGGCCTGGGGACTGTGTACAGTTCTGGTCACTCCATCACATGGAAGGATGGAATTGGACTGGAGAGGGTACAGAAGAGATTCTCCACCCTGTGAACGGGGAAGTGCAGTTATGGGGAAAGATTGGAACTGAGGATGCTGAGAGGAGATTTGGTGGGATGCACAAATTGTCAGGGACCTGGGTAGAAAGGGAGACAACATCTTGTTGCTGTTAGAGAGCTCAGTTACCAGCGGTGAATCTTTAATGTAATTGGATGAAATATTAGAGAAGTGGTGAGGAAAGTCGTTATTTCACCCAGAGTACCGTAGGGGCCTGGGAGTCACACATGGAAGCGGAGTAGAGGCAGAAATTCTCAAACCATTTTAAAAAGGTGCCGGGATCTACACCTGAAGTCCTACACTGTCCAGGGAGACAGAACTAGGGCTTTAACAAACGTTACATCTTGTCCAATGCAGACAGTGGACAGAGTGATCTCCTCTATACTGTGCTATTTCCTGAAGTTTTTAAAGGTTACCAATATCTGATAGCATCAATACGCAGTCATGATGGATGAAGACAGGGAGGAGCAGTGTGTGAATTGATTAGCATCACAATAATATTGATCCCATCCTTTATACACAATGCTACTTCACTGTGTTGGCCTATTTACCCTTCCTGTAGAAATGGGGAAAACCGTTGATTATCCAATTCTTAGTCGTGGTCACACTGCAGCCCCATCTCCATAATCCCAGCTCAATCTGACCTGGTTCACACTATTTAAAGCTACCATTTCACTAGCCTTGTTGAAAAGTTCCCAGCTTCATTCTTGCTCCATTGAAGGCTGCACACAGTCAACTAATGTTTCTCACTCTCAATTATTGCATATCATTCTCTATCATCATTCTGAACTTTACAAAAATAAGACCGCTGCGCGCCAAAACGTTCCCCGACTGACACTGGATCCACTTGCCCCACCTCTTTCCCAAGGACCAGGTCCAACACTACATGCTCTCTTAGGCTGGACACATACTCCTGATGTGAGCTCTCCTTCATGTAATCCAGGGGCGTTGGCCCCTCATGACCCTGCACTAACAGTAACCGTGTCAACATCTGGATAAATTAAGTCTCTCAGTATAACTAATCTGTAGTATTGTCATCGCTCTCAAATGACCCTGCATATTTATTCTCTCCATCCTTTCCAATGGTTGCTGGCTGATAGACTGTACCTCACAGTTTAATTGTACACTTTTTGTTCTGTAGCTCCAGCCAAATTCATTATGTCCTTGGATGGATCCTCTTTCTCTTGGACTCCTTAACTAAAGCTAATCTCAACCAGTACCTGCATCCTTTCTCTTCCCTTCTATCATTTTTGAATCCTTTCTCCCCAGCAATATTTAACACCCAGTCCTGCTATTCCTTGAGCCAGTTCTCGGTGATCAGTACATCAGATTTCCACACACCAAACTGCATCTGGAACTCCCCACTTGGGAACGCAGTAAGGAATCTAATCTAAACTCTCTCTCTGCGTTCCGTTTTACTGTCCCTAAATATATCCATAAACAGCCCCAAACCCTTCAAACCTCCAAGTCTCTGTGAACTCCCACAGCTCCAACAAGGCCACACCGATCCTCCAAAGGGTAACCCACCCAGGTCCACTTATCGCTGACAATGCACCTAAAACTATGGGCAATTTAGAATGACCAATCCACCTGACTTGCACATGTTTGGACTGTGGGAGAAAATCGGAGCACCTGGAGGAAACCCACGCAGACATAGTGAGAATGTGCAAACTCCACACAGACAGTCACCCAACGCTGGAATAGAACCTGGGTTTCCTGGCGCTGTGAGACACCATTGCTCAGCACTGAGCCACCGTGCTACCCCAAATGCAGAATTACATGGAGAGATATTGTTTGAGGTGCTGCGAGGGCTGTCGGGAGTGGAGGGGCAAACAGAGATGTGGAGTGCTGTTGCGGCCTGAAAAGGGGCTGGAGATGTTCATACAGATAAGGAGGTCGGTAGGGATGGGAGAAGGTTCCTGAGGTCGTGTGGTGCTATTGGCCAGGAGTGTTTTAGGGCCTGCAGAAGGTTACAGTGATATCATGTTTTCTTGGGGATTAAGGAAGGTACATAGGTGGGTACTTTGGTCCAGGCTGGAGGATTTTACAGTGACGGGGGCACTGTAAGTATTGTGCAAGATTACATAAATCGGGATTATTGTACTGAGATTAGTGAGCATGTTATCGACACTGGAGCAATTTACACATAGGGAGAGTCGTCAGCATTGGAGTAGGTTTCAAATATACAGCAGGAATATGGGAGGGGTGGAGGTTACAGAAATAGGAAAATTTCTAGGAATAACAAGCATTCAAGACAACAAGTTGGACCAAAAGGCATGCTTCTATGCTGTATAACTGCGTCACACGACAAGACTCAGCGTGAGGAGGGAATATAGAACAGAACGATCCCAGGTTTCAATACCATCTCATTGAGAGAGGCCTGCTTTCCCCTCTGTTGAACTGATCCTCACTAAGACAGCACAAGTCTGGATTGTTAACTGTGAACTTCCTATATTGTCAGAGGAAGGCTCAGTACAGCAGAGATGAAAATTAACAAGACGGTGGGGATTGAGCCAGGGACCATCGTGCTCTGTGTTCATTCTTCAACACCGTATCTATGTCATGTCTTCTGGACCAAAGTTTGATCCCTTAAATACACTCTGCTCTGTTCACTGTGAGTGATCTTACCGATCTGCAGGATTTACTGTAGGCTCCAGATCTCTCTCTCCATCTCTCTCTGGCTCACCAACTGTCTTCAATGTGGTGATGAAGGAAACAGGAATTGGGAATTCTGCTGAGTCCGGAGCATTCTGAGTACCTACAGGAGACAGAGAAATGAACAGAATTGGAAATTAGACTGATGCAGTGAGGATTACCCAGGGAGAATGGCACTGAATCCCACAGAGATCTGGAAAATCCCAGTCTCCATCCCTGGCCTGTGCTGCCCGTCTCTCTGGAGTGGAGAATTCTGTTGCCTCAGGATCTGGAGTAGCTGCAAAAGGTGCAGTCACTGGCATCAATTAGACCCTCACTGTGACAGATACCACATGGAGAGATACTGAGTGATATCATGAGAGTGCAGGAAGGTATCAGGATCAAAACACGGTCAGGAAGAAGGTGCACTGGGAGAAGTACTCAGGGATGAAGGAGCTATCAGTTGTCCAGGCAATGGCCTAGTGTTACTCTCACTCGACTGTTCATCCAGAATTTAATGCCAGTAGCAGGGATACCCATCTGACTGCTTAATACCCTTTAAGTCAGGAAATCTGTTATGGGCTGCTGGTCTGGCCTACATATGAATCGAGACGCAGAGCAAGGAGGTTGACTCTCAACTGCCCCCTGAAATGATCTGGCAAGCCACTCAGATCAAGGGCAGCTCGGGGGTGGGCATGAAATGCTGACCAGCCAGAGACAGATACATCCCACGAGTGAATTAAAAACAACACTGCAGGGAGCAGTGTCCTGGCCAATCATGTCGGTAGGTTTATGGACAGGGCTTTACACTGACAGAGAGGATGCAGGGACAGGGTTCAGGTGAATGGAGCTTTCCAAATCTGAAGAGAAAAGGTGACGCATCAGAACAGCATAAGGACGTGACTGAATACAAGCAGAAGGGAACGGGAAAGGGGCAGAGTTTAACTAAAACTGTACACCAGTGAATTCGACTGTGACAACAATTTCTGGGAAAAAGTTTATTTTTGGAATTGTCAAAGTATCAGCAATAACTTGTGACACAGGGATAAATAAGATTTGGTCACCAGAAAGGTGTGTTTACAAGAGAAACTCTGCTGTGTTCTAAATAAGGAGGGTTACAATGGCAGGAAGAAGTTTCAGGAGGCTGAAGAGGATGAGATCTGAACGAATAGACACAATTAGGAAGATTTGCTCGGAGTGCCAGAGGTAACAGAAACACCAATGGCCTGATCTGAAATAGATGACCCAGACTGGAATGGGTCTGGGGATTGGAGGTGGCTTCAGAGGGAGGGTTTGGGGGCTGGCGATGTGATGGGGGCAGTGGGGGGTGATGTTGGATGGGTTTGGGGGCAGGGTGCTCTGTCGGAGGCGGGTGGAGGGTGATGTTGGATGCGTTTGGGGGCAGGCAGGGTGCTCTGTCAGAGGCGGGCGGAGGTGATGTTGGATGGTTTTGGGGCGGGCGGGGTGCTCTGTTGGAGGCGGGCGGAGGGTTATGTTGGATGGGTTTGGGGGCGGGTGGGGTGCTCTGTTGGAGGCGGGCGAATGGTGATGTTGGATGGGTTTGGGGCGGGCGGGGTGCTCTGTTGGAGGCGGGCGGATGGTGATGATGGATAGGTTTGGGGGCAGGCGGGGTTCTCTGTTGGAGGCGGGTGGAGGGCGATATTGGAGGGTTTGGGGCGGGGCGGGTGGCAAGTGGAGGGTGGCGTTGGGCAGTTTTTGTGGTGGGGGGCTGGTGTGGGGTGTTGTTGGAAAGGTTTGAGAACGGGTGGGGGCGATGTTGAGGTGTGGGTGGGGGATGTTGGAAGGGTTTGGGGGCGAGCAGCGGGGTGCTTTGGGGGGTTGGCGGGGCGTGAGGGCTCACGCATGGTTTGCTGCTGCCTAGTCACCTCAACAGGGATGAGACACTACCGAAAACTCCGAGCACCAGAGGAAAGGCATGGAATTGATTAATCGAGTAACCAATTATCTGAATGTTCTATTGCCCGCCCATCTCGTTCAGATAATCGAGGTTCCTGTGTAAACCAGCAGGATGTTAACCTGGTGTTGTGTGAGTTTTACCTTCACCTAATCAACCCTTGCTCGATCCTCCTGAATGGCCCCAATGTTGGCCCTGTTCCAGTTTAAGACCTTATTCTGTGGATCTGTCTGATCTTTTTCCATAACTATGTTTAAAATAAGACAGTTGTGGTCACTGGACCTAAAGTGCTCTCTGACTGACACTACAGTCACTTGCCCGACCTCGGTTTCTGAGGGGAGGTTCAGTGTTGCCTCCACCTGAGTAGCATAGAGCCCTCTCCATCTTGATTTAGGAAACATTCTTAGACATATTTGACAAATTTCACCCCGTATGGTCCTTTTACACTCTGGGTGACTCAGTCAATCCATGGGAAGTTAAAATCTCCATCCAATACGACTATTATTTTTATCGGTACCTGCAATCTCACTGTGCATTTTCTCCTCTCGTACCCGCTGGCAATTTGGGGGACTAGAACACCATCCCAGCAGACTGATCACCCCCTATTTGTTTCTAACTTTTAAAAATATGGCCTCATGTGATGACCACTTAACAATATTGTCTCTCAGCACTGTTTTTCTGTCCTCCCTAATCAAAGGGACAACTTACCTTCCTCATTTACTTGTTCTTCTGTCACGCCTGTAGCTTCTGTATCCTGGAACACTGTGCTGCCAGTCCTGCCCTTCTCTCAGCCATATTTCTGTTTTGGCTGTAATATCCCAGTCCCCAGAGCTAATCCGTGATCTGAACTTGTCTGCCTTACCAGTCAGGCCTCGTGCGTTGAAATTAATGCCCTTTAAACCAGAAGTCTTTTCCCTCCCTATACTGTGCTCGGATATCCTGGATAGGAAACTTGCTCTCGATGGCTCATGTATTTTCCCCTGAAAAGTTGATGGCCCCTGTCTTACTCAGAGTCTCAACTCCCTGCCAAACTAATTTAAATCCTGCCAGGTAATACTAGCAAATCTCCTCCCAGGGATACTGGTGCCTCTCTGCTTCCAGTGCAAACCATCCCCCTGGTACACGTCACCTCTACCCCAGAAGAGATCCCAATGACCTAAGAACGGAAAACCCTACCCCCTATACTAGCGCCTCAGCCACACATCTATCTGGCCGATCTTACTAATTCTAAGCTCACTGGCACGTGGCACTGGGAGTAATCTGGAGATGATTAACCTCAATATCCTGTTTTTTAACTTCTTACCTAACTCCCTGTACTTATTTCATAGGGGCCTATCCTTTTGTCTACCTCGGTCACGTGAGCCGATGTGCACAATGACCTCTGGATGTTCACCCTCCCCTTCAGAATGTTCAGTAACCGCTCAGAGACATCCTTGACCCTGGCACCCTGGAGGCAGCACACCATCGGGGGTCTCTTCTGCAGCCACAGAGTCTCCTGTCTGTCCCCCTCACAACTGAGTCTCTTTTCAGTATTGCGATCATTCGACAGAATCTGGCAAACAGACAGGGAGGAACTTCCTGCAGTTGGGTCGATAGGAAAGTGAGAGGATTTAAAAGTGATGCTGTGAAAACTCGGGGCCAGTGCGTTCCTTGAAGAGTGAATAGTAAAGGCAGCAACTCCAGCGAATACTGATCAAGTCATATCGTGAGTTTGATAAAGAAAATCCAGTTCAATAAAATCAGGAGAAGCCATTCACAAGTATAGAGAGGGCAAGGGGATTGTAGAAAATGAGGGACAAACATTGGTCATGAAGTACATTTGGCAGATACGACCGAGGAAAAACCACAAGGTGTTTCATCACCATCGTTAGCATAAGAGGCTTCCCAGCTAAAGAGTGGGGCCTGTTAGAAACCAAAGGGACAATCTGTGCATGGAGCCAGAGGATGTAGGTGAGGTCTTCAATGAATACTTCCCATCTGTATTCACACAGGAGAAAGGCATTGTACCCGGGGATTTCAGTCGTGATGGTGAGGTTCTAGAACATGGTAAGAACAATAAGGAGGAGGTATCCAATGTTTTCACAGGCATAAATAGGTGGAGAAATCCCCAGTGCCCAATGAAATGTACCCCAGGCTGCTATGGGAGTTAAGGAAGGAGATTTCTGGGGCCCTGGTGGATATATTTAATACTGTGCTTGCCACAGGTGAAGTGCCGAATGACTGGAAGATCGCTAATGTGGTTCCTTTGTTCAAGAAGGGCAGCAGGGGTAGGCCAGGTAATTACAGAGCAGATAGTCTGACAGCAGGGGAAGGGAAATTATTGGAAACAATTCTGAGGGACAGTTTGAATTCATAACTGGAAAGGCAGGGATTCATTAGGGTTAGTCAGCACGGATTTGATACAGGAAGATCTTGTCTGGTGAAATCAGTTCAGTGCAGATGATGTTGGTTCCATGGAATTCATTAAGGCGTTTGACAAGGTCCCAAATGGAAGGCTGGTCCAAAAGGGAAGAGCCCATGGGATCCAAGGCAAGTTGGCAATTTGGATCCACAATTCCTGGAGGGTTGGTTTTGTGATTGAAAGCCTTTGCCCAGCGGGTGTACCACAGAGACCCATGCAGGAACCATTGCTGTTCCTTAGGGACATTAATCACTCGGATATGAAAGCAGAAGGTATCATTATTAGATTTGCAGATGACATGAAAGGTGAGGGTGTTGTCCACAGTGAGGGGGATGGTCTCAGGCTGCAGTCTGAAGGTTGAGGCTGGGACAGAATTTCAACAGAGTAATTTCAATTGATAACCAGGCTCGAGTACAGCCGGCAATGAGGGAAAACTGATGAATTAAATTGCATTTACTTTGATGTAAAATGCCTGACAGGTAAGGCAGACGAACGCACGGCATGGATACAAACATGGCTCTGGGAAATCACAGGAATTACAGAAACACAGCTGAGGGAGGGACTGGGCTCGCAGATCATTGTTCGAGGGGACAGATTCAACAGGAAGGATAGAAGGGGAGGCAAGGGAGGAGGGGGAGTGGAGTTTTTGATCAGTGAAAACATCACTGCAGCACTGAGAGAGGATATTCCTGGGGATCGCCCAGTAAAGTTGTTAAGGAACTGAGAAATAAGAATGAATAATCAGTTTGATATGACTGTACTACAAGCCTGCAGTAGTCAGCGGGAAATTGAGCAGCAAATATGTCAGAGATCTCAGATATCTGTAAGAAGGATAGGGTTGTAATGGTCGGGGATTTTAACTTTCGAAACCTCGACTGGGGGACTGTCAGTGTGTTCACAGCTTGGTTGGGAGGGATTTGTTCAGTGTGTTCAAGAAAACTGTCTCGATCAGTTTGTAACTGGCCCGACTGGAGAAAAGGATAAAACCTAACCTCTCTTAGGGAAACAAGGTAGAGAAAGGGGCTGAAGAGTTTGTGGGGCAGCACTTTTTCAAAGTCACTACAATTCTATTAGTTTGAAAATAGCGATGGAAAAGGACAGGTCTCGTCCACAAGTTAAAGATCAAAACTGGCCTTGCCCCGTCCAGAATATTGAGGGTCTGGTCAAGACAAAAGGGGGCACATGTCCTATATAGCCAGCTGGATTAAGTCAATCCCTTGAAGAACATTGCGGGTGTAGTAATACTCTTAAGAGGGAAATCATGAGGACCTAAAGGGGAACTGACAGAGCTTTAGCATAGAAGGTTCAGGAAAATCCAGAGAGATTCTAAAAGTATATTAACAACAGAAGATTAACTTGGGACAGAATGTGACCCCTTAAAGTCATCTATGTGTGAACCCACAGGAAATGGGTGAGATCCAAACCAAACACTTCACGTCAGAACTTACTGTGGAAAACACAGTGGGGAAGCAGGGAATTAAACAGTGATATTTTCAAACGAGTCCACATTGGAGAACAGAAGGTGCTGAAGGTTTTCAAACACATTAAAATTAGACAACTCCCTGAGAACCAATCAAGTATATCCCAGGACATTGGGGTAAGTTAGGGAAGAAACTTACAATGATATTTCTATCATTGACAGCCACGGGTGGTGAGCTCGGAGCCTGGAGGTTGCCTAATGTTGAGCCAACATTTAGGAAAGGCTGCGACGGAAAGCTAGGGACATAAACACCAATTAGCTTGATGTCAGTGGTGCAAATGTTGTTGAAAGCAATTCCGCAGGACAGGACTTGCATGTGGAAAGGCAACGCTTGATTAGGGAGAGTCAGCACAGCTTTGTGCATACAAAGTCGTGTCTCTCAAATTTGATAGAGTTTGTTGAAGACGTGACCAAGAAGATGGATAAAGGCAGAGCAGTAGACGTTGTCTATCCTGACTTCAGCAAGGTCTTTGACAGGGTTAAGCGTGGTGCACTGGTTTGTAAGGTTAGATCACATGGGATCAGGGAGAGCAAGACAAACGCACACAAAATTGGATTGACAGGAGGAGACAGAGGATGGTTGGAGAGGGTTGTTGTGCAGACTGGGGGCCTCTGACCAGCGGTGTGCCATAAGCATTGGTGCTGGGGTCACGCATGTGCATTATTGACATAAACAAGAATATATAAATTTTTGTTAGTAAGTTTGTGGATAGTAAAATAAGTGTTATAGTGGACAGTGAATACAGTTATCAAAGGTGCTCTTAACCAACTGAGCCAGTGGATCAAGAAATGAAAGATGGAGCAGAATTCAGGTATTGGATTTTGTTAAGATCAACCAGGGACGACTAACACAATTAATGGCAGAGCTCTAGACAGTGTTGTCGAACGGAGAGAGACCAAGGGGCGCAGTTACATTGTTCCTTGGAAGTGGTGTCACAGGTGGACAGTGTGGTGAAAACAACATTTGGCACACTTGCCCTCATGGGTCAGAGCATTGAGTACATGAGTTGGTACATCATGATACGGCTGTTTCAGACATTGCTGGGACACCAGTTGGGGTACTGTATCGAATTCTGATCCTCCTGCTTTAGGAAGCATATTCTGAAACTGTGAATGGAGCAAATATTGACGAAGATGTTACTGATACTGGAGCGTTTGACAGAAACAGAGAGGCTGGATAAGCTGGAAAGAAACATGGGTGGAATGAGATAGATTTGGCAGATAAGGTTAAGGATAATCCAAAGTGATTCTACAGCATACTAGTACAAAAAAGCTACTAGAGAGACAATAGGGCCCCTCAAAGATCAATAAGGCCATCCATGCCTGGAACCACAGGAAATGGGCGCGACCCGAAATCAATTTTTCATGTCAGAACGTACTGTGGACAAAGACCAGGAAACAAAAGGAAATAAATAGTGATGTCTTGAAAAGAGTCTCCGTTACAGAAGAGGTGATGCTGGAGGTCTGAGCACACAAAGGTAGAGAAAGCCCTAGGTCCTGAACAAGTGTATCCCAGAACATTGTGGCAAAGTTGCAGTGGGGAACGTGGCAGAGATATTTGTATCATTATCCTTCGTATTTCCATTGGGTGTAGGTGGCTGAGGGGTGACCTTATAAAGGTTTATAAAAACATGAGGGGTATACGTAGGTTGAACAGTGAAGGTCTCTACAGCAGGGTAGGGGAATCCATAACTAGAGGGTAAAAATATGAGGTGGGAGAGGAAATACTTAAAAGCGACCAGAGGAGCACATTTCCACACAGAGAATGGTGCACATATTGAATGAGCTGCCGCGGAAGTGGTAGAAAAAAGTACAATTACATCATGGAAAAGACATTTGGGCAGGTACATGGAGAGGAGAAAGTTTGACGGGATCGGGACCAAACGCAGGCAAATAGGACTCGTCCAGGAACCGTGGTCAGCATGGCTCTTTCTCCAGTTATTGGAGGAGGAGACTACTGAGATAAGGCATGTTGTAGGCACTGAAGCAAGTTACAGAGATGGAGATGGTAGTCTGGAATGCAGTATATTTCAAATATGTGGAGGGAATATCGGGAAGGGAGGAGGTTACAGGGACAGGAACTGTTATAGGAGTTAAAAATTATTGAAGACACTGGTCCACGAGACATTGTATACGTACAGTTGGGGAACACAGAGCAGAAAGATCCCAGGCAGCATTCCCACACACTCATGAGAAACCTGCTTTCCCCTCTGATGTTCGCTAAGACATCACAGGCCTGGATTGATAATTGTGACACTCCTGATGCTGTCTCGATGCAACAAAACTTACAGTAGGGCTGGTGATTCACCTGGGGTGTGTCTGTACTGTGCTCCCCCTCCAGAACTGTATCTAAGTGATGTCTTGTTAGCCGATGTTTGGAGCCCTCTCAATGCTCTCTGCTCTGTTCACTGAGTGATCTTACCTCACTGCAGGATTTATTGAAGATTCCGGATTTCCCTGCCCCTTGTCTCTCTGGCTGACCAACCATCTTCAATGTGGTGATGGACGAGACATCCTGTAGTTGAGAAGTCTATTGAGTCAGGAACTTCCTGATTACCTGCAGGAGACAGAGAAATAGACAGGATGGGAAATTAGACTGAAGTAGTGAGGATTACACATGGAGAATCGTCCTGAGTAAAACAGAGATCTGGAAAATCCCAGACTCCGTCCCTGGCCTGTGCTGCTGCGTCTCTCTGGAGTGGAGAATTCTGTTGACTCAGGATCTGGAGTAACTATAAGAGCGAGGGAAATTGACAGAGGCAGCAATTAGATCCACACAGTGAGGGATACCACATGGAGAGAGATACTGTGTGATATCACCAGAGTGCTCAAAAAATCATGTCAGAAGGCCTCAGAATCAATCAATTGTGTGGGAAGAAGGGGTCCCGCTTCATGATGGTATAACTGGTCAGGAAGGAGCAACCAGTGAGCAGGCGAAGTGATGGCCTAGTGGCATTATTGCTAGAGCATGTGTCCAAAACCTCAGCTAATGTTCGGGGAGACATGTTTGAATCCCACCATCAGAAATGGGGGAATTTGAAAACAATACTTTTAAAGATAATAATTAATAATCCATAAATAAATATGAGACAATTGCTGATATACAAAAAATACAAACACTTGTCATTTCGAGAAGGACAGCTGCCTATCCTCACGTGGTCTGCACAAAATACCCACAGCAATGACCCTCTGAAATGGCTGAGCAAGTTACTCAGTTCAAGGGAAGCTAGGGCTGGGAAAGAAAGGCAGGTCAGACAGAGATACCAACATCCCATAAGTTAATAAAAACAATCCCGTTGCACTGGGCCCCACTGGAACTATGGTGGGACCAGTGTCCTGGCCAATCATGTCGGTAGGTTTATGGACAGGGCTGTAAACTGACAGAGAGAATGCAGGGACAGGGTTCAGGTGAAAGGAGCTGTCCAAATCCAAATAGAAAAGGTGAAGCATCAGAGCAGCATGGGAATGTGCCTGAAGACAAGCAGAAAGGAACAGGATGGGAAAATGTTTAGTTAAAACTGTACATCAGTGATTCGGTTTGTGACAGGAAATTGTGGGAAAGAGTAAGTTATGTTTTGTTTGGAATGGACAAAGTCACTGCAATAGGGTAGATGGATTTGTGACATAGAGATATAAAAGATTTAGACAGCAGTGAGACATGGTTCCAGGGTGAGTAAAAGGTGGAACATAAATATTCAATGGTTCACAACATTGTGGAAATTCAGGCAAAATGGGCAACGCTAACAATTTTGGATAACAAAGGCATACAGAGAAAGCATTTGGCATCAGATCATGAAGTAGAGTCAGTCTGAATATAAATTCTGGCTACTACTTGCCAAGGACACAAGCAGCATAACAGTTTTAGCCACGGAACAGCATTTCATTGCTCATCATTGCAATAAACAGGAATCAATTAGAATTTTTAATAAAAGCATTGTGATAATTTTGGGAAACTTCAATATTCCCAAAATCTGGGACAATCACACTGACAAGAGCGATATTAGAAGAGGAGTTCAGAGATTTTTTTCAGTGTTTCTTTGAATAAAACATTGTTGAACTGTCTAGGGATGTAACTATCTCAGAGCGACGAGATGTGTGATGAAACTTAGTGAATGAGTAATGTCACCTGGAGAGATCCTCTGGGAAATTGTGAGAAAGTGCAGTTTAAAGAAATATACAGTTTTAAAGTGAATCACAGAAAGGACAAGCTACAACTAGAAACAAAAACAGCCAATTACATGAGTTTGATTGGAGAATTGACCATGGTAAACAGGCGAAACATACTGAAACATGTGTCTGTAAATGAACAGAGGAAAACATTTGAAGGAACAGTGTAAAATATTCAACAAACGGACATTCCATTGAAACAGACAAAACCTCAGCAAGAAATCCCCACCGGTCCCTCACTCAGGACAAAATGGATCATATTAAATTATGAGGCTGAGAAGATCACTACAAAGTACTTAAAATCCTGAAGTGAGAGAGTGTTTTAGGAGCATGTTTAAAAGGGATTGCAGCGGGTCTGCTGGCAGGAAGGAGGCAGTGGGAAGGGGAATCATTGTCAAGGCTTAATGACACGATATGAACAGGGAGAGATGAAGGTGCTGGAGGTGGTGAGAGTGTTACAGAGAGTGGTCAGGGCCTGAACGGTGTTACAAAGCCAGTCCGGATTGCTGCAGCTGGAGGGGTTTGCAGAAGTAGGGAGGGGCATATGTATTTTTATTTATTCATGCATGGGATGTGGGGGTCACTGATTGGACCAGTATTCTTTGCCCCCACTGCTAATTGCCCAGAGGGCAGATCAGAGTCGGCTATATTGCTGTGGGTCTGGATTCACGTGGAGGCCAGACCAGGTTAGAATGTCAGATGTCCTTCACTAAAGGAGGTAAGTGAACCTAATGAGTTCTTCCTGCTGATCAACAATGGTTTCATGGTGGTCTTGCCAATGTCTTGTACAGATACAACATGGCATCCTTCTCCTACTTTCAATGCTCTGACCAATGAAGGTAACCATCCCAAACGCCTACTTCACCAGCCTGTCTACCTGTGACACCACTTTCGAAAGAACTGTGTACCTGCGACCCTGGGTATCTGACGGACAACATTACCCAGGGCCCGAACATTAACCGGACAAGTCTCACCCTGATTTGATTCACCAAAATGGAACATTTCACATTTATCTAATTAAACTCCATCTGCTATTCTTCAGGCCATCATCCCAGAAATACCGTTTATCCTGTTGAACCACAGATAACCTTCTTCACTGTCCACTTTGCCAGCAATTTCAGTGCCACCCAGAAAACTTACTTACCACAAAACCAATATATTCCCATCCAAACCACTTATCCAAACGACAAACAACAGTGGGCCCACTACACCGTTGGTCACATGCCTCCAGTCAGAAAAACAAAATGTCTCTCATCACCCGCTGTCTCCTACTATCAAGTCCAATTTTGTATCCAGTTCCCTCGCTCCTCCTGAATGCCATATCATTTTACATTGATCTGAGCTTATTACCCAGTTTACCATACAGGCACAGAACACAGAACAGAACAGTACAGCACAAGACCCTTCGGCCTTGATGCCATGCCAACCCTTTATCCGACTGTATGATCAAACTAACCTACATCCCCTTCATTTTATTATCATCCATGTGCCTATCCAGAAGTATGTTAAATGTCCCGAATGCATCTAATTTTACTGCCACCACTGGCAGAGCATTCCACTCACCCACCACTCTATATGTAACGAACCTACCTCTGAAATCTCCCCTTAACTATCCGAGAATCACCTGAAAATTATACCCCCTTTTAATAGCTATTTATGTCAGGGTAAAAAATGGCTCTCACTATTCACTCTCTCGTGTTCACCTCTACCAAGTCACCCCTCAGCCTTCTTCACTCCAATGAGAAAAGCCCTAGCTCTCTCAAGCTTTCTTCATAAGACATGCTCTCCAGTACAGGCAGCATCCTGGTAAATCTCCTCTTTACCCTCTCCCAAGTTTCCACATCCATCATGTAATGAGGGAACCTGAACCGAACATAATATTCCAAGTGGGATGTAACCAGGGCTCTATAGAGCTGCATCATAACTTCACGGCTTTAAAACTCAATCCCCCAGCTAATGAAATCCAGCACAATATATTCCTTCTTAACAAGCCTATCAGCTTGGGTGGCTACATTGAGGGATCTAGGGACTTGGAACCCAAGATCCTTCTGTTCCTCCACACTGCCAAGGATCCTACCTTTAACCCTGCATTATGCAAATTCAGTCTTCTAAAATGAATGACTTCACATTTTTGCAGATTCAACTCCATCTGCCACTTCTCAGCCCAGCTCTGCATCCTGTCATTGCCCAATTGCAACCTACAATAGCCCTCCACACTATCTGCCATTCCACCAACCTTCGTGTCATTGCCGAACTTACTAACCCACTTTTCCAATGACACATCCAAGTCTTTTATAAAACCACAAAGAGCAGAAGTCCTGTAACCTCTCCCTGCAGAAAACCACTGGTCACTGAACTCCAGGGTGAATGTTTTGCATTCAAAGGACTCAATAAGATTTGTAAGGCATGACCTGCCTCTTACAAAGCCATGCTGACTACCTCTAATCAAACTATGGTTTCCCAAGGAATTATAAATCTTGTCTCAGAGTCCTCTCCAATAATCTGCACACCACAGACATAAGACTGACAGGTCTGAAATTCCCAGCGTTATCGGTATTCCCTTTCCTGAACAAGGGAATAACATTTGCCGCCCTCCAACCATCTGGTACAACTCCAGTGCTCAGTGAGGGCACAAAGGTCATCGCCAAGTGCACAGCAATGTCTTCCCTCACTTCGTGTCGTAACTTTGGACACATCCCGTCTGGTCCAATAGACTTATCTATCCTTATGTTTTACACAATACTCAGCACATCCTCATTCCTAACATCAACCTGTTCACATATATCAGCCTGTTTCACGCTGTCCTCACAAATAACAAAGGCCCCTCTCAGGAGTGAATATTGAAGCACAGTATGCATTAAGGAAATCCCCTACCTCCTCCGACTTCAAACACAAGTTCCCTCCACAATCCTGATGGGCACTACCCTCACTCTGGCCATGCTCTTGTTCCTCACCTCAGTGGAGAATGCCTTATGTTTTTTCTTAATCCTTCCTAATAATGCTTTTTCATGCCCCCTTCTAGCTGTCCTAAGTCCATTCCTCAGTTCCTTCCTGGCTATCTTCAGGGAATCCCTACAGTGTTGAAACAGGCCATTTGGCCCAATACCTGCATATCAACCCTCCAACCTGTACCCCAACCAGGACCATTCTCCCAACCTAATTCTCTCCAGTTGTCCCAGCTAATTCGCCAAACCTACACATCCGTGAATACTATGGGTAATTTAGCATGGCTGAGTCACCTGACATGCACATCCTTGTGCTGTGGGCGAAATTGGAATACCCAGGGGAAACCCACGCAGACACGGGGAGAATGTGCAAACTCCACACAGACAGTCGCCTGAGGCTGGAATCGAAATGGAGTCTGTGGTGCTATGAGGTAGCAGTGCTAACCACTGTGCCGTCGTGCTGCTCCATGTTACCCTCTAGAAACCTGTCTGACTCTTGCTTCCTCAACCTTAAATAAGCTTCCTTCTTCCTCTTGACTAGATGTTCGACATCCCTTCAAACCCTGTTAAATGCTTTGCTGAAGTCCATGTGGCCAACGTTGACTATCTATCTCTTGGCCACCTCCTCAAAGAGTCAGTCCAGTTTGTGAAACACGGTTTTCCACTCACAAAGCCATGCTGAATATCTCTAATCAGGCCTTGTCTTTCCAAATATATGTAGCTCCTTTCTCAGAATCTCCTCCAACAATTTCCCCATCACTGGGCTCACTGGGCTGTAATTTCCTGGCTTTTCCCTGCAACACAAAAGTGATGGAACAGCATTATCCTCCCTCCAGACTTCCGGTACCTCACTGTGTCCGATGATAATAGAAATATCTCTGTTCGGGACATGCAATCTCTTCCCTAGCTTCCCACAATGTTGTAGCATAGAGCTAATGAGCTACTGAGGATGAATCTAGCTTTATTTGTTTTAAGATTCCAGCACTTTCTCTTCTCAGTTGAGGATTCTTTCCAAGACATCACTATATTTTTCCCCAAGTTCCTGAGCATCCATGTTTTACTCCACAGTAAATACTAACAGATTGTTTTGTCCAATATGTCACCCTTCTCCTCTGGTTCCACACATAGGTGACCTTATTGATATTTAAGAGGCCCTATTCTCTACTAAGTTACGCTTTAGCCCTTATTGAAACTTGCGTAAAGGCTTCTGAAAAATCAAATACACCATATCCCTCGTACCACTACACCCCTCCTACACACTTACAATGCTGCCATTTATACTCACACCAACAAATTAAATCCAACAGGCTCAAAAACACATTCTCCTTTATAAAATTTGTTTCTCAGGGTCCAGTTATTTTTTATTGACCTATCCTTTCTCATTCATTTCAACACGCTCTTGACTTACAGTCAGGTTAACACTCTTTGGTTTCAGACTGGAAGCAGGTTGTGGGAGTTCTTGTTGATCAATCTGAAAAAGGTAGCTAACAGGGTCAGCAGGTAATAGAGAAGGCAAATCAAATGCTGCCTTTTATTACAGAGGGAATGGAGTTAAAACTAGGGAGATCTTGCTAAAATGACGCAAGGTACCTGTCAGACCACACCGAGAATATTATGAACAGTGTGAGTGCCAGAAGGAAAGATATTGTCGCACTGGAGGCAGTCCAGAAAAGGTTCACTCGGCTGATCCTGGGAATGGAAGAATTTTCTAATGAGAAGAGGTGGAGTAGATTGAGGTTGAACCCATTGAAGTTTAGAAAATGAGAAAGAAATGGAATGAAACATGCAAGATTCTGAGGGGCTCTGATCGGGCAGATGCTGGGACGTTAGAAAATAGAACAGTAGAGCACAGCAACAGGCTCTTCGGCCCACCATGTCTGTGTTGTCCATGATGCTATTCTAACTCATCCCATTTGCCTGCACATGGTCCATATCCCTCTATTCTCTGCCTGTTCATGTTTCTGTCTAAATGTCAGTTCAAACTTTGCTCACATTTTTGCTTCCACGACCTCCCTCGATTACTTCCACTCTCTATGTAAAAAATAAACTTGCCGCACACATCGCGTATAAACTTTCTCTTCTCACCTTAAACCTATGCGCTCTAGCATTTAAAACTGACACATTGGAAAAGACATTCTGACTATCCATATTATCTGTTCCTCTCCCAATGTTTGTTCCTGTACCTGGTCACCTGTCACCCTCTGATAATCTCGCAAAACAATCCAACTTTGTTAAATTTCCTCTTATACCTAATACACCCTTAAAAACCCGAACACAGGCAACGTGCTGATAAACCCCTTTTGCACCCTCTCCAAAGCATCCCCAGCCTTCCTATTGTGTGGAGATGAGAACTGCACACAGTACTCCAAATGTGGCCAAACAAAACATTTTATACCATTACAACATCAGATGCAAACCACTATACCCAACGTTGTGACCGATGAAGGCCAGTGTTCCATTTACTCTCCTTCCCATCTGAAACACTTCTGTTGCCATTTTCAGGGAGTTCCTGACTTGCACCAAGATCCTTCTGTATATCAATGTCCTTCAGGATCCTAACTTTCTTCTTGACTTTGACATGACCTCACACTTGTCCAGATTAAACTCATTTTGCCATTTCTCTCCATATCTTTCCAACTGATCAGTAACCTCCTGCAACCTTGGATCTCCTTGCTCATTCACCCCAACTCCACCAATTTTCATGTCACCTGCAATAATCATATTTGTCACTTCCTTTCATTTCAATTGTGTGAGAATCTGTAACCAGAGGGCATAAAACCCCAGCAAAGGCTCACCCATTGAAGATGGAGAGGAGGAGGAATGTCTTCATTCAGAGCGTAGTGATTTTGTGGGAATTCCTGACTGCAGGGGGCTGCCGAGGCTAGGTCATTAGGAATAGTTACAGCAGAGATGGTGAGGTTTTAATGAATCAGGGAAACAAGGGTTTTGTGGAGAAGGCAGGAAAGTAGAGTTAAATATCATCAGGTCAGCCATGATCTGATTGAAGGGCAGAGCATCCTCAATGGGCCAAATGGCCTCATTCCGCTCCTACATCACATGGTCCGAACTCAAACTCAATATGTACTGCATACTATTATGGGTCTCTGCTCACAAAACTCCTTTATAATGGGATTTTTAGATACTTATTATTACACAGCATTTGATCTACAGTAGACTATTTTGTTGATGGTTCCTTGATGTGATGTCACAGAAAACCATCACGTATCCAATCCAGGATTCCATCCATTACAGCGCTGATACTCATTAGTTATCCAGTCAGGATGGAGACCACAGTCACACACAGTTACTGTACTGTCCTTGCTACAAGTACATTCAGTGTCCTGACTGTAACCATATTGACATTACCATCACTGTCTGGTGCCTATAAAAGAATTCCTGCTAATGTTGTTGCTCGTTGTTTATTCTCAGCTCCATCCAAATAGAATACAAATATTGATCTTCACTTCCATGTGGCTATCTCATTTATGCATTAACCTATCCTTTCTTCACAACTTGTTGATTTTTTGCCTAGTTTGTCTCTTGGGACTAGATTGGGCTGGGATATCTGGTAGGCATGGATGGGTTGGACTGAAGGATCTGTTTCCATGCTGTACACCCCATTGACTCTATGACTCTATCCCAACAACCCTTCAATATTCCCTGCCCAGCGACGGTCATTCTGCATCTACATCTCCGGAATGACAGTTCCATCAAATTTGTTCACTGTCAGTCCATCTGCCTTATGGCAAATGCAGGTAGTCAATCCTCAGTAGTGGGGAGTAGAACGGATGGGAAGAGGTTACAGAGATAGGAAGGCTTACAGGGACTCGAGGATGTTTGAGTCAAACAGAGTTACATCTGGTCATGAATGTCAGTGGGACAAAGGGGTTTGAGGATTGGAGGAATTTACAGTGATAGAGGGAGCTGGATTATATTCTGGAGATAGCGATAGGGATGGATGTAGGGAGAGGGGGGCAGACTGAGCGGTGCAGACAGGAGTGTGTTTCAGTAGGATAGTATTGTATATACTAACAGAGATATGGAAGGTTGTAGTGACAGAAGATGTTTACAGATACAAGGCGGTTTCTAGGTTCTGGAGACTACAGAGATAAGAAGGCAATGGAGAATGCCAGGTTGCTGGGTTGGAGACAGTTACACAGATGGGGAGGTTTGCACAAACTGAAAGAGGTTCCTATGGTCAGTAGGGGTGTGGGGTCGGGAACGAGGGTGAAATTTAAAACAATTCAGATCGAAGAATTGGAGAAAGATAAGGAGATTACAAATCTTTTTCCAGCTAAGGAAGGGTTGTCGGATCTGGAGAAGATTACTTAGGTAGGGACCGATGGCAAGGTTAAAGACAAATGCATTGATATGGAGGGTGGTATTGGTAGGAGGAGCTTACAGGGATAGACAGAACTGTCGGGGGTTTGCAGGGATGAAGGGAATTAGTATCTACTGGAGAAGGTGAGGGATTAGGGCGTTAGGGGTTAGAGAACCTGACAGTGACAGAGAGAATGGTGTGGACTAGAGGCGATTCCAAACAGACGAAGGATAATCGGGCCTGGAGAATATTACAGAGATAACTAATACAGCATGGGCCAGGATTGATGCCTGCGATCGCCTGTGCTGTCTCAAGGAGGCCCAATACAGCAGAGGTGAGAGCAGGACCCTCACAAGATGTTGGGAATGAAGCCTAGAATGTTGCTGTTCCTTGCCCAGTTCTATATCTATGTCCTGTC
This sequence comes from Chiloscyllium plagiosum, assembly GCF_037043375.1. Classification (NCBI taxonomy): domain Eukaryota; kingdom Metazoa; phylum Chordata; class Chondrichthyes; order Orectolobiformes; family Hemiscylliidae; genus Chiloscyllium; species Chiloscyllium plagiosum. The sequence goes on from NW_028270188.1 coordinate 16,020,052, forward strand.
TTCCGGGTCAGAATACAGAAGGCCACTAACTCCTCCCTGTGCTGTTTACTGCGAGTGATCTTACGAGCTGCAGGATTTCCTGAAGGCTCCAGATCTCCCTCTCCATCTGTCTCTGTCTGACCAAGCGTCTTTAATGAGGTGATGGATGAGACAGGAATTAGGAATATCCTGATTACCTGCAGCAGGCCGAGAAATAGACAAAATGGGAAATTAGACTGATGCAGTGAGGATAACTTGTGCAGAGTGGCACAGAGTCCACCAGAGATCACGAAAATCCCAGTCTCTGTCCCTGGCCTGCGCTGCTGCATCTCTCTGGAGTGGACAATTCTGTTGACTCAGGATATCAGACGAGCTGTAAGAGGGAGAAATGCTGACAGAGGCAGCAAATAGACCCACGCAGCAAGGGGTACCACATGGAGAGAGACTGAGTGATATCACCAGAGTACAGAAAGGTGTCAGTATTACACAATGGTGTCAGAAGACGTGGTTCTGATGCAGTGGGAACTGCTACCATTACTCAAGGAGGAGTCAACCATTATATTGGAATGAGCTCCACTGGTACTGTGCTAGGGCAAATGTCCTTGTCAATCATATGACCAGGATTATGCAGATTGCTTTAACCTGACACAGAGGAGGAGGGATACGGCAAGGGGGAAAGGAAATTCCCAAGTGCAAAGAGAAAGGTTGAAATATTGGAACACCATGGGATGTGGCTAAAGACAAACAGAAAGAAACAGGAAGGGACTGCATTTAACTGAAATTGTACATCAGCAAATAGCTTTGTGACGGAAATTGTGATAAAAAAGTAAATTGCTGTTTCTTAATTTGAATGCATGAAGTATTTGCAATAAATTACATGCACGTGTGACTGTGATTTCTGTCTAATCACAATCAGGGTGACATTTTCACAGGGTGAACAAAAAAGGTGAGTCATTAATATTCGAGGTCAGACAACATTGTGGAAAGCCAGACAGAATGGGAAGCAGGATGGGGAACTCCCACAGTTAGACATTACAATGGGATTACCAGCAAAATAGGTGTCTTCAGATTATCAAGAATAGGAAACCAAATTCTGGGTAATAAGGGTCAGAACATAAAAGTGGAAGGACGATGTTAAAGCCCCTTTATCGCATTACATTATTAGACACTACATTAACAGGGAGTTATTGGAATTTGTAACAAAGGTATTGGGATAATTGAGAAGGAATTCATCCTTCCTATCTCTTCATCTCATTGGTGATGGGTCACAGACGAAGCTGACTCTCTCCCACTCTCAGGTGGAGCCTGTAGGTAGCTGTACAGACCGATGGGGCCTTCCATAGATTCTGTTACACTTGGGGTAGCAGGTTGCCATGGGAAGAGGGTGGGTGGGGCGTTGGTGTGACAGCACGCTCCTTGTGCTGTTTTCTCCTGGATTCCCATTTTTCCCAACAGCAAGTCTCGAGGTTCTCGACACCGTCACAATGCTCCTCCTCCACTTCGGACGGTCTTGGCCCCGTAATTCCCAGGAGTTACCAGAATTGATTAAGAGATCAAAAAAAAAAACTATCAATTCTGAAGAAGCCAAAGTTTAGAAATGTGGACGCATTTTTTAAAGAGATCGCTAGGCAGTCTCCTAGCAGAAGGAGTGCAGTAGAAAGAAGAAACGTTGCTAGCGTTTAATGAGAGTATTGGAACAGGGAGAATTGAAGGTGCTGGAGGTGGCGAGGCTGTTAGAAAGAGAGGCAAAGGCCTGAACAATATGACAAAGCCAGAATTGCTGCAGCTAGAGTTGTTTGCAGAGGTAGGGATGGACAAATGTATTTTTCATTGATTCATTCATGGCCTGAGGATGTCACCGGTTGGACCTGCATACATTGCCCGACTGCTAGTTGCCCAGAGGCAGCTCAGAGTCACTTTTTGAGTGCGAGCAGCAGCTAAGGTAAGACAGTTTGTTTTAAAATTACTTACCGGTAGCGGGCGGCGGTGTTTTTTTCTCTCTTTACAGAAAGAGCGGGAGCAGCAGGGGGAAGTGACGAAGACTAGAGGGGCAGCCGGGAAGGAAAGCAGTGAGTATAAATACTCACCCTTCGACGCCAACGGTCACTTTGAGTGCGAGCAGCAGCTAAGGTAAGACAGTTTGTTTTAAAATTTCCAACCGGTAGCGGGCAGCGGTGTTTTTTTCTCTCTTGACAGAAAGAGCGGGAGCAGCAGGGGGAAGTGACGAAGACCAGAGGGGCAGCCGGGAAGGAAAGCAGTGAGTATAAGTACTCACCCTTCGACGCCAACGGTCACTTTGAGTGCGAGCAGCAGGTTACAGCGGGATATAGATAAGCTGCAGAACTGGGCAGAAAGGTGGCAAATGAAGTTCAATGTAGCTAAGTGTGAGGTGATTCACTTTGGTAAGAGTAATAAAAAGATGGGGTACTGGGCTAATGGACGGATACTTGGTAGTGTGGATGAGCAGAGGGATCTTGGTGTCCATGTACACAGATCTTTGAAAGTTGCCACCCAGGTAAATAGTGCGGTGAAGAAGGCATATGGCGTACTGGCTTTTATTGGTAGAGGAATTGAGTTCCGGAGTACTGAGGTCATGTTGCAGTTGTATAAGACTCTGGTGCGGCCGCATCTGGAGTATTGTGTGCAGTTTTGGTCGCCATACAATAGGAAGGATGTGGAGGCACTGGAACGGGTGCAGAGGAGGTTTACCAGGATGTTGCCTGGTATGGTAGAAAGATCGTATGAGGAAAGGCTGAGGCACTTGGGGTTGTTTTCATTGGAGAAAAGAAGGTTTAGGGGTGACTTGATAGAGGTGGACAAAATGATTAGGGGTTTAGATAGGGTCGACAGTGAGAATCTTTTTCCACGTATGGAGTCAGCTATTACAAGGGGGCATAGCTTGAAATTAAGGGGGGGGGGGGTAGGTATAGGACAGATGTTAGGGGTAGGTTCTTTACTCAGCGAGTCGTGAGTTCATGGAATGCCCTGCCAGTAGCAGTGGTGGACTCTCCCTCATTATGGGCATTTAAGCGGGCATTGGATAGCCATATGGAGGATAGTGGGCTAATGTAGGTTAGGTGGGCTTGGATCGGCGCAACATCGAGGGCCGAAGGGCCTGTACTGCGCTGTATTCTTCTATGTTCCATGTTCTATGTTCTATATTGCTGTTGGTCTGGACTCACATGTAGGCCAGACCAGGTAAGAATGTCAGATGTCCTTCACTAAAGGACATATGTGAACAAGGTGAGTTTTCCCAGATAATCAACAATGCTTATATGGTGACCTCATGAAAGTCCGGTACAGATACAATCTGACATCCCACCTCCAACTCTCAGTGCTGTGACCAATGAAGCTAACTATCCCAAACGCTGGCTTAATCAGCCTGTCTACCTGTGATGCTACTTCAAAGAACTGTATACCTGCATCACTGGGTCACTGATTGACAACGCTACCCAGGGTCCTAACATTAACTGTACAAGTCCAGCCCTGGTCTGCTTTACCAGAATACAACACTGTGCATTTCTCCACCTGCTATTCCTAACCTCACTGACCCAGCAGTACTGTTGATCCCATTGTACTCTTCGATAACTCTCTTCACTGTCAACTTTACCACTAATTTCAGTGTCACTCACACACTTGCTAACTAGGACTCCTGTATTCTCATCCAAATTGTTTATATAAATGATGCACACAGTGGCCAAGCAATAAACCCATGGCACACTGTTGGTCACAGGCCTGCAGTTTGAACAGCAACCCTCCATGAATACGCTCTGTCTCCTACCGTCAATCCAATTTTGTAGCCAATTGGTGAGCGCTCCCTGGTTATGTGTGTTCTAAACTTATTAACCAGTCTGCCATGCAGAGTCTTGTCAAAGGCCTTGCTATAGTTAATGTGGACATCATGTACTGCTCTGCTTTGATCTGTCATTTATCTACCTCACACTCAGGTTTGAGGCACGATTTCCCATACACAAAGCCATGCTGACTACTGTTAGTCACTCCTTGCCTTTCCAAATGCATGATGATCCTTTCTCTTAGAATCACCTCCAAAAACTTACCCAACCCTACCATCAGTCTCACTGGTCTGTAGTGGCTGTCGATGACACAAACATCTCTGCGAGGGACCCGGTATTTTCCTCGCTAGCTTCTCACTAGGCAGTGGGATACATCTGATCATGTCCCAAGGTTTTATCTAACGTTTTGCATTTTTAGACATCCAGCACCACCTGTTTTCCAATGTGAACTCTGTTCAAGACATCACTATGTATTTTCCCAAGGTTCCGAGCTTCCATCTCTTTCTCCAATGTAAATCCTAATGCAAAGTACTTGTTCAATATCTCCCTCATCAGCAGGGATTCCAAACAGACAGCCTCATTGACCTTTCAGAGGCCCTATTCTCACCAGATCTAATTTTTAGCCCTTGTTGAAACTTGTCAAAATGCTTCTGAAATTTCAAATATCCCCCTAGCGTTACTAGCCTCCCTCAGATTTAACTATTCTGCCATTTATGGTCACACCAAAATATAGAATGCAAATTTAAAAATATTCCCCTTTTATAAAATCATGCCTCTCCCATTGTTTCTAAGCGTCCAGTTATCATTTTTTGTCATATCCTTTATAACACTGTCCAGCACCTTCCCGACTTACTGTCAGGCTAACACCGTTTGGTTTCAGACTGATTGCACAAAAGGGTTTTGGGAATCCTTGTGGATCATTCTGAAAAAGGTAGTTTACAGTGTCAGCAGGTAATAGAGAAGGAAGGTCAAATGCTGGCATTTTTTACAGGGAAATACAGTCTAAAATTAGGGAAGTCTTGCTAAGACGATGCAAGGTGCAAGTCAGACCACACCTAGATTATAATGAACAGTATACGTGCCCTAAGGAAAGACATTCTTGTATTGGAGGCAGACCAGGGAAGATTCACTATGCTGATCCTGGAGATGGCGGGATTTTCCAATGAGAAGAGGTGGAGTAGATTGTCCTTGAACCTATTAGGGTTTTGAAGAATGGGAGAGAAATTGAATGAAACGTCGAGGATTCAGAGGGGCTTTGACAGGGTAGATGCCGTGAAGTTAGAAAATCGAACAGTACAGCAGAGTAATAGGCCCTTCGGCCCCCATGGCTGTGCTGACCATGATGCTATTCTAAATTAATCCCATCTACCTGCACATGGGCGATATCCCTCTATTCTCTGCCTGTACATGTGTCTGTCGAAATGCCACTTCAAAAATTCGCCCTCGTTGCCACTTCTCCCACCTCCTGAGCAGCTTCCACTCTCTCTGTCAAGAACACTGGCCTCCTTCATCACTCTCACTCTCACCTTAAACCGAGGCGCCCTCGTATTTGATATTTCTACATTGGAAGGAGGATTCTGATACTCTCGCAAGACAATCCAACTGTGTTTAAACTCCTTACAGTAAACACATTCTCATCTAGGCAACCTTCTGGTAAACCTCTGTTGCACGCTCCCCAAAGCCTCCACACCTATCATGTAGTGTGTCGATGAGACCTACACACAACATACCAAACATGGCCGAATGAAGTTTTATTCAGTCACAACATGACATGCAAATGTCTGTACTCAATACTGTGACCAATGAAAGGAAGCATGCCATACTCCTCTTTTACCACCACATCCTGCTGTGTTTTTATTTTCAGGGAGCTACGGATTTGCATCCAAGGTCATCTGTTTATCAATGTTTCCAATTAGTCAATTGGCGTAATTCTCTCTTCTATTTGACGTCATAAAGGCATCACTTCACACTTGTCCCGATGAAATTCGATTTGCCATTTCTCTGCCCAGCGTTCCAGCTGATCGACACACTGCTGCAACCTTTAGCACTCTTCCTCACTATCCACAATTCCCCGAACTATGCCTAATCATTACATACCTTTGCAAATGTCGTCTGCAAAATTCCCACTCAAACTGCTGACCTTATCATTTTATTCACAGACATAAATTACAAACAGATATCGCAGCACTGATCCTGTGAAACACCATTGGCCGCAGATGTCCAATCAGAAATTCACCACTGCACGTGCCTCTGTCTACTATCACCAAGAAAATATTGTATCCAACTTCCCAACGACCATGGATTCCATGGATTGTGATTTGATCTTCCAGATTTCCCTTGCTATTTGAAAGTTGTCCATTCAACATGACTCTATATTTTGATTCCCAGATTAAATTGGCTGTCTCACTAATGCACTGACTGCATCCTTTCTTCACAACAAAACGGGACCTTGTTTGGTTTTTTGCTGATCCTGCCTAACTCCCTACAACCCCTCAATAATTACATCCCAGCCATTGTCATTCTGCAGCCACATCTCCATAACAACATGTCGATCACATCTGTTCTCTTCAATTAATGCTGTCATTCCATCTGCCTTGTTGCAAATGCATGGCGCGTGTCACCGAGAGAGGACCTTTGAGGGATGGATAGAGGTCACAGAGTTGGAGAGATGTTTGGGAGTGCGACGATGTTGCAGGGTTAAGCATCGCTACAGTTGCTAGCGAATGTTCACAGGAGAAAACATTTTATTGTTTGAAGGAAGTTAGAGACATAAAGCGTCCTTGATTAGATTCCAGAGATAGAGATATGTGTAGTGTTGTGGATCACTACATGGACTATGCTGATCAGGGTGTAGAAACATTCGCATGATTCCAGGATGTGGTACATTTAACAACAGTTGTGGGATCTGGAAAATATCACAGTGCTAGGGAGGATGGTATGGGCTGGAGAATATTACAGGGAAAGGGAGGGTGGTATGGACTGGAGAATGTTGCAAGCACATGGAAGACTGGAGAATGTTGCAGCGATAGGGAGGAAGATGTGGACTGAATAAACTTGAAAGGAGAGATGATTTTATGTTCTGGAATGTACTTCAGAGAGAGTGAATGGCATGCATGCTGCAAGTTACGACAGGTATAGGGAAGCATGTAGAGACTGGAGGAGAGAGTCACAGAGAGACTTGTGAGAGACCAGATTCACTTATGAACATAGGATGTGCTACAGTGAGCAGAGCCTTTTCCAGATATAAACGAGGATACACTGGCCACAAAGCAGTCACACCAATAGATAGGTATATAGGAACTGAAGGAATTGAAGAGATTACACAGACTGGGAGTGTTGTATGCAGTGGAGGAGATTAAACTGATAGGGATGGTTTTAGAGACTCAACAACGTTAAGAAATAATGGGGGTTGCAATGGTGAGAGCACGTTGGAGGATATAGACCTGAAGGAGCTTTCACAGATAGCGATGGCTTTCGGGTCTGGTGGGGGCTGCAAAGTAATGGGGATTGTAGAGACTGGAGGCATTTACACAGATAGGGAGCGTATTAGTGATCGGCAGAATTCACAAAAACGGGTCTGCAGGACACGACAGAAATCAGAAGGGTTGTATCAACTTGATCGTGCACACAGGCAGGAAAACTTGTGGGGTTTGGAGCAGCTCAACATGATAGGCAGGGGCATGGAGACTGGAGATGTTGCAGAAAGATTACTATGCTTAATGCTTTAGAAATCCACAAGTGTGTCCTGGTTCCTTCTTTATGTTTCTGAACCGTTGTCGATACGCTTCTGGTACTAATTCGTAAGCGCTTAGAATAGCCTGTTTGGCATATGCATAATCTCTTGACCACTCATGAGAGCGCGCTGCAAGTACCTCACTGGTTCTGCCTAATAGCTTAGACTGAACTAGCTTTACCCACAAGACCTCAGGCTACTCCATCTGTCTACCCAATTTTTCAAATGAAGTACTCGAAAGGAGAGTCACAGGTAGATAGGATAGCAAAGAAGGCACTTGGTGTGCATTCCTTTATTGGTCAGAGTATTGAGAACAGGAGTTGGGAGGTCATGTTGCGGCTGTACAGGACATGATTAGGCCACTTTTGGAATACCGTGTGCAAGTCTGGTCTCTTTCCTATCAGAAGGATGTTATGAAACTTGAAAGGGTTCCGAAATGATTTACAAGGATGTTGCCAGGGTTGGAAGATTTGAGCTACAGGGTGAGGCTGAAAGGGCTGGGGCTGTTTTCCCTGGAGCGTCAGAGGTTATGGGTGACCTTATAGAGGTTTATAAAATCATGAGGGCCATGGATAGGATAAATAGGCAAAGTCTTTTCCCTGGGGTCGGGTGTCCAGAACTAGAGGGTATAGGTTTAGGGTGAGAGGGGAAAGATATAAAAGAGACCTAAGGGGCAACGTTTTCAGACAGGGTGGTACGTGTTTGGAATGAGCTGCCAGAGAAGATGGTGGAGGCTAGTACAATTGCAACACTTAAAAGGCATATGGATGGGTACATCAATAGGAAGGGTTTAGAGGGAGATGGGATGGGTGCTGTTTTGTGCGACTGGATTGTCATGGACAAGTTGGACCAAAGGGTTTGTTTCCATGCTGTACCATCTCTATGATTCTCTGACTTTAATTGCCGAAGTTTCAAATCACTGCAGGCAGTTAGAGACCGAGATAGAATTGTAAGGTCTTTTGGAGGTTCCACAGTTCGGGAGGATTGCAGGGACTTGATGATGTTGTACATGGAAGTAGAGTTATAGGGGCTGAAGCTGGCATCAGAGATAGAGAGACGCGCAGGGGATTACAGAGATATGGTGGCCAGTGTTCTCTCGTGGAAGTTCCATTTAGAGAGTTGGTTTTTGGAACTGTTGGACTTTGGAAAGATAGGTAGATTCGGAGGGGCTGGAGGGGTTTACAGATGCATGGAGAAATGTAGTGACTGGAGCATACGGAGATGGTGAGGGCTGGAGGAGATGCCATAATTTGGATGGACTGTAGAAGCTGGAGGGGTTCTCACAGAAAAGGAGGATTGTAGGAATGTGAGGAGCTGACAGAGATAGGGGGTTGGAGCATTCTCGGTAATTAATGGTTTGGAGCACTGTCCAGACTGGGGGAGGCTTCAGACTGATGGAGGGGTCGAGCAAAAGGAAGTGGTTGCAAAAATTATAGAACATAAACATGTCACTTCGGTGCTGTGCCACTGAGCACAGAAGGACAGTCTTCCTCAATAAATTGTACAGATCCTCAGGGGAATGGACAGGTGGATGCTGAAAGGATGCTTCCTTCTCCTTATAGGAGAGAGGCAGACAAGGAGACTCTGTTTGACAAAGATGGAGAAGAGGGAGTTGTCTTTTTCTTCCAATGGCCCAAAGCTACTTCAGGTTTGTTCCCACACAGCTAAAAGGAAAGCAATGCGATAACAAAGAGCAAGGTCGGTTGGGACTGCAGGAGATATGAGACGAAGACCAGGTTGGAAGGGCTGGAGGGAGTGAGAGAGAAGGGAGATGTTCAACAGCTGGAAGGGTTTACAGGGAGTGGACACTGTCAGGACTGGAGAACATGACACGCTCTCTCATGAGAGGGAGATAACGAAATGGCACAAGGTCAAACACAGCAGGAGGATCCCAAGCTCCATACCTGTCATTTATTCAAGGAGCTGCTCTCACCCAGTCTTGTGCCATGCCCCACATACAAACAGCATGAGGTTTCCCAGTTCCTGGTGCTCAGAGCCCAGTGCACTCACCCCTGAACCAGTCGGTGAAGTATTTACACAGTTATACATTCTCCAGCAACACTGTGTCCTAGCCGACATAAACTGGTAAGTTCACACTCTACCAGGCAAAGACCATCTGCACTCAGATTCCCTGGTGATACAACCCTCTGAGTGATAGTCTGCAGAGAACAACAGAATCCACGAATCCCCGTTGCATGGGTCAGGGTCAATGATAAAAGTTTCATTCTTTCAAAAATGACAACTCCTCAATTCCTGCATCTCACAAAACTGCCATTTAAAAATGTTAAAATAAAGAACATTCCAAATGAAGGCTTTGATGAGGTGAGCTCTGGTCAGTAACATAGATCTGGATGTTACCAGATTCACGGAGAGTGCTTTCTACCAGAGCACCACCAGGTCAGTGTCAGGCACACAGACAAAACGGAAAAATAGATTCACATTCGAATTAACATCTCCCAGCCTGGGAATTTGAAGCTGTGCTCACCCATTCCGGTAAAGATCTATAGAAACAGGACATCAGAACCAGAAGACTGGAGGTTGGCTATCGTGTTGCTACTATTTAAGGAAGGCAGTAAAGAAAAGCCAGGAAACTATAGACTGTCGAGCCTGACATCGGTGGGCAAGTTGTTGGAGGGAATCGTAAGGGACAGGATGTACACGTATTTGGAAAGGTAAGGACTGATTCAGGATAGTCAACATTGCTTTGTGAGTTGTAAATCATGTCTCACAAACTTGATTGAGATTTTGGAAGAAGTAACATAGAGGATTGATGAGGGTAGAGCGGTGAATGTGATCTATATGGACTTCAGTCAGGTGTTCAACACGGTTCCCCATGGGAGACTGGTTAGAAAGGTTAGATCTCAAGTAATACAGGGACAACTAGCCAATTGGTGCAGAACTGGCTCAAATGTAGAAGACAGAGTGTGGTGAGGGAGGGTTGGTTTTCAAGCTGGAGGCCTGTGACCAGTGGAGTGACAGAAGGATCGGTGCTGGGTCGAATACTTTGCATTATTTACATAAATAATTTGGATGTGAGCATATGAGGTATCGTTTGTAAGTGTTCAGTTGACAACAAAATTGGAGGTGTAATGGTCAGCGAAAGAGGTTACTTCCGATTACAATGGGATCTTGATCAGATGGACCAATGGGCTGAGAAGTGGCAGATGGAGATTAATTCAGATAAATGCGAGGTGCTGCATTTCGCAAAAGCAAATCTTTGCTGGACTTATACACGTAATGATAAGGTCTGACGAAGTGTTGCTGAACATGGGGAAATTGGACTGCAGGTTCATAGCTCCTTGAAAGCAGAGTCGCAGGTAGATAGGATAGTGAAGAAGGTGATTGGTATGCTTTCTTTTATTGGTCTGAGTATTGAGTACAGGAGTTGGGCGGTCATGTTGTGGCTGTACAGGACATTGGTTAGGTCACTTTTGGAATATTGTGCCCAATTCTGGTCTCCTTCTTATCGGAAAGATGTTGTGAAACTTGAAACAGTTCAGACAATATTTACAAGAATTTTGCCAGGATTGGAGGGTTTGAGCTATAGAGAGAGGTTGAATACGCTGGGGCTGTTTTTGCCGGAGCCTCGAAGGCTGAGGGTTGACCTACTAGAGGTTTATAAAATCATGACGGGCATGAAGAGGGTAAAGAGACAAAGTCTTTACCCTTGGGTGTGGCAGTCCAGAACTGGAGGGCATGGGTTTATGGTTAGAGGGGAAAGATATAAAAGAGACTTAAAGAGCTTTTTTTTAAACCCACAGAGGGTTCTACGTGTACGGAATGAGCTGCCAGAGGAAGTGATGGAGGCTGATACAAAGACATCTGGATGGGTATATGAATAGGAAGGGTTTGCAAGAATGTTGACCAGAGATGCTGGTAGGTGGGACTCGATTGGATTAGTATATCTGTTCGGCATGGACGGGTTGGACCGAAGGGTCTGTTTCCATGCTGTACATCTCTTTGACTCGAAGAGGGGCTGAATGGTCCAATCAAAATTGATCTGTGGTCAAATCATAACTTCCTTCAGGTTCCACAATCCATTCTTGGTTCCATCTTGCAGGCTCTATGAATCCCGCTCCATCTACACTCCTACAGGACCACGTCCCTTCCCATGTTTGTACCATCGTCCAGGTTCTGCAGCCCTTCCTGCCTCTGTAACATGGCCCGGACTCTACAACTCTTCTTTCCTCTGCAATATTCCCCAGCAGGGCACTGGAGGCCGGTGGCATTTACAGAGTTCGGGAGGGATATCGGGACTGGAAGATTTTGCAGGCATTAGGAATATTGGGACTTGAGAAGGTTTCACAGTTTATGAGTGTTGTAGGGACTGGAGGAAGTTACAAAGAGAGGGATGGTTTCAGATTGGAGGATTCTGCAGAAAAAGAACTTTACATGGTTAAAGGCAGGATACTTATCAGTGTTCACAAACAGTGTGTCCCTGAAGCTACTACCCAAGTTGAGAGGGTGTTAAGAATGCGTACGGTGTGTTGGCTTTCATTAGCGGGCGATTGAGTTTAAGAGATCCAGGGTTTTGCTGCAGCTCTATAGAGCCCCAGTTACATCACACTTGGAATACTGTGAACAGTTCTTTTCACCTCATTATAGGAAGGATGTGGAAGCTTTAAAGACAGTGCAGAGGATACTTATCAAGATGCTGCCTGGACTGGAGGGCATGCCCATTGAAGATAGATTGTGGAAGCTCGGGCTTTTCAGATCGGAGTGAAGAAAGAAGAATGGTGACATGATAGAGGTGTACAAGGTAAAGAGAGGCTGAAAATGTGTTGCTGGAAAAGCGCAGCAGGTCAGGCAGCATCCAAGGAGCAGGAGAGTCGACGTTTCAGGCATGAGCCCTTCCTCGGGAATCTTCAGGAAAGAGAGGCATCAATTGCGTGGATAACCAGAGACAACTTCCCATGGCAAAATGGCTAAAACAAGGGGACATATTTTTTAAGGTAATTGGCGGAAGATTTAGCTAAGATACCAGAGGTAATTTATTTGCACAGAGTGTGGTGGGTGCGTGGAATGGACTGCCAGCCGTGGTAGTAGATTCAGACACATCACAGACATCTAAGCAACTCTTGCATAGGCACAACGATTATAGCAAAATGTAGGGTATGTCGGATAAAGGTTCAGCACAATATCGAGCGCTGAAGGACTTGTCCTGGGCTGTCCTATTCTATGTTCTAAACAGCGAGTGGTATGAAGGCAGGAAGGGGTTTCGGGAAGCTGTAGAGGATGGTGTCTGAATGAAGAGACACAAAGAGGAGGCGTTGCTGAGGTTGTATGAGGTAACAGAGACAGAGGGTTGTGGGGACTGGAGGTGGTTTCACAGGGAGGGAGCAGCACAGAGCCACAGCAGGTTACAGAAATGTGGAGAGCTGTCGGGCCTACAGGGGTTTCATGGAGCTGGGGAGGTTGGGATGGATCAGTTTACAGGGATAAGAATGTTGGTGGGATGGGGTGTTTAACACAGACAGGAATGTTTCAGGTGAATGGAGCTGAGTACAGAGATAAAGTGGGTTGTACAGATTGGAAAAAAACAAACATACATATGGAGGATAGTCGTGACTGAAGATGTTTATAGATACAGGATGGCTTATATTCTGCGGGTTATTTAGACATGGAGGGTGTGGAATCATACAGACTTTCTAAGTGATAAAAACAGCAATTTTGGTTGGAGACAGTTTCACAGATTAGGGAGCATTTGTAACCTCCTCCAGTTTGGTCAAAGTGGGAAGGATTGTAGTGGAGGGTGATGATTACACATGTAAGAGCTGGAGATGGAAATGAGCAGATGGATGGTGATACTGGAGGAGCATACATTGACAGGGTGGGTGCTGGCAATGAAAAGCGCATAGATAGTTGGTCTTGTAGGAACTGGATCGGAAGAGTCACAGGCATTGGAATGACTTCTGCAGATTTCGAGTGTTACAGGGACTGAGAGGATTATAGGGTCTCCACAGATTGATCGCGTCTTTAAGAATGGAAGAGTTTATGTATGTACGGAAAGCTTAAACCCAATGCATGCAGTCTTCATTTCAAGACCAGAGCCTTATTATCCCTCATCAGCCAAGGATTCCTAAACCTGCCAGCTTTTCCCTTTAACCCAATGAGGCATACTGTCCTGGATTCTTGAGATCACACTTTGAAAAGCCTCCCATTTGCCAGTTGTTCCTTTTCCTTCAAACAGACTCACAAGTCGTTTGGAATCATAATATGGAGGTGCCGGTGTTGGACTGGAGGTGTACAAAGTTAAAAATCACCCGACATTCAGTTCCAGTCCAACCGGTTTATTTGAAAGCACCAGCTTTCAGAGCACTGCTTCTTCATCAGGTAGTTGTGGAGCACAATCCTAAGGCACAGAATTTATAGCAACAGGATGGCAGGGTCACGGAATATAGTATCAAATATACTTAGTTTAAGCCTTTCATCTCTTACAGTGATCACCAGCGCTTCCAAATCGAGTTGGACTACAACTGGCTGTTGTGCAATTTTAAATTCACGGCATTGACGCTGGCCAGATTCTGCAGAATGGCCCCAAACCTGGCCCTGTTCCTGTATTCCTCTTCAATCTGTGGACCTGCTGATCTTTTTCCATAACTATGTTAAAACAAAGACAGTTGTGGGCACTGGACCCAAAGTGCTCTCCGAATGACACTTCAGTCACTTGCCCGACCTCGTTTTCTGAGGGGAGGTCCAGTGTTGCACCTGCCTGAGTAGAGTAGGGCTCTCGGCATATTGATTTAGGAACGTTTCTTGGACACATGTAAAAAAATGCTCTCCTTCCAGGTCTTTTATACTCTGGCTGGTCCAGTCAATACAGGGAAAATTAAAATCTCCAGCCAATACTCCTCTATTATTCCTATAGTTATCTGCAATCTCTCTACACATCTGCTCCTCTGGTATCTGTTGGGTCTACAACAGTGTACAATACACTCCCAACAAAGTGACCACCCCCCTTCATCTTTCTAACTTCTAATCATGTGACCTCATTTGATGACCACTTAAGAGTATCGTCTCTGAACACTGTGGCCATGTCTTCCCTTATCAAAAGGACAAATCTCCCTCTTCACTCCCTCACATACTTGTCCTTCTATACTCCTGAAGTTTCTTTATCCTGGAACACTGAGCAGCCAGTACTGCCCTTCTCTCAGCCATGTTTCTGATATGGCTATAATATCCCAGTATTCAGAGCTAATCCATGCTCTGAGCCCATCTGCCTTACCAGTCAGGCCTCGTGCGTTGAAATTAATGCCCTTTAAACCAGAATTCTTTTCCCTGCCTTGACTGTGTCCCTGGATATCCTGAATACGAAACTTGCTCGCGATGGCTGATGTATTTTCCCCTGAAAGGTCGATGGTCCCTCTCTTATTCAGAGTCCCTACCCCCTAACAAACTAGTTTAAACCCTCCCGGGTAACGTGAACAAATCACCCCACGGGGTACTGGTGCCCCTCTGCTCCAAGTCTAACCTGTCACCTCTATCTCAGAAGAGGTCCCAATGATCCAACTGGCACATGGTACTGGGGGTAATCGGGAGATCCCTTCTCCTGAGGTCTTGCTTTTTAACGTCTTACCAAACTGAGTGGGGTTCTTCTGGGTGCTTCGGTTTCCTCCCAAAATCCAAGCTAATTTGCCCATAGTGCCAGGTGCGTTAGTCAAGAGTAAATATAGGGAAGGGGAATGCGTCTGGGTGAGTTACTCTTTGGTGGGTCGGTGTGGACTTGTTGGGCCAAAGGACATGTTTCTATAATGTAGCAAATCTAATCCATTCAAACTACCTGTGCACATTTCTCAAGACCCCATCCCTTTGTTTAATCATGGCATGTGTACGAATTGCACAATGTCCTCTGGCTCTTCATGCTCCCCCTTCAAAATGTTCTGCAACTGCTCAGAGATATTCTTGACCCTGGTACCCGGTAGGGAGCAGACCATCCTGGGGTCGCTTCTGCAGCCACACAGTCTCCCGCTTGTCCCTCTAACAACAGAGTCACCTATCAGTATCAATAGTATCAGTATCTCCTATCAGTATCATTAGACAGAGACTGTGAGGAACTACCTGCATTTGGATTTATATTCGGAAAGTGGGAGTATTTTAAAGTGATACAGTGAGAATTCAGGGCCAGCGTGTTCCTGTCGAGTGAATAGTAAAGGCCACATGTCCTTCAAACACTGATTCAGCGATATTGTGAGTTTCATAAAGGAAGTACAGTGCAATAAAAACAGGTGAAGCTCTTCAAAATTTCAGTGAGTGAAAGAGGATTGTCGAAAATGAAAGGCAAACAATAGACAAGAAATATATTTGGCAGATATGATTGAGGAAAAGCCACAAGGTATTTTATCAGCTTGTTCGAGTAAGTGGATTACTGGGGTAAGAGTGGGGTCTATTAGAAACCAAAGGGACAATCGGTACATGGAGCCAGAGGAAGTAGGTGAGGTCTTCAATGAGTACTTCCCATCGGTATTCACACAGTAGAAAGACATTGTAGCCAGGGACTTAAGTGGAATGGTGTGGTCCCAGAACATGTTAAGATTAATAAGGAGGAGGTATTAAATGTTTTCACAGGCATAAAAGGTGGAGAAATCCCCAGTGCCCAATGAACTGTGTCTCAGGCTGCTGTGGAAGGTAAGGGAGCAGATTGCTGGGGCCCTGACAGAGAAATGTAATACTTGGCTGGCCACAGGTGAAATTCAAGAAGGGCAGCAGGGATAGGCCAGGTATTTAGAGTGTATAGCCCAACATCAGTGCGAGGGAAATTATTGGAAACAATTGTGAGGGTCAATTTGAATCAATAATTGGAAAGGTAGGGTTCGATTTGGGATGCTCAGTCCGGATTTGGTAGGAGAAGATCCTGTCTGATGAATTCAGCTAATTTTTCTTTCAAATTACAATTAAAAATATTGATGGGGTCAGTGCAGATGATGTGGGTTCCATGGAGTTCATTAAGGTCCTTGACAAGGTCCCACATGGAGGGCTCATCCAAATGGGAAGAGCCCATGGGATCCAAAGCAAGTTGGCAAATTGGATCCAAAATTGGTGGAGGATTGGTTTTGTGATTGAAAGCCTTTGCCCAGCGGGTGTACCACAGGGATCTGTGCAGCAACCGTTGCTGTTTATTATGTACATTAATGAGTTGAATGTGAAAGCAGAAGGTATCATTAGTAGGTTTGCAGATGACATGAAAGGTGATGGTGTTGTCCACAGTGAGGGGGATGGTCTTAGGCTACAGTCTGAAGGTTGTGGCTGGATCAGAATTTCAAGAGAGTCATTTCAATTGACAAGGCAGGCAAGAGCACAGCAGGCGGTGAGGGAAAACTGATGTATTAAGCTGCATTCACTTTGATATAAAATGCCTGACAGGAAAGGCAGATGAATGCACGGCATGGATAGGAACATGGGACTGGGATATCACAGAAATTACGGAGGTACAGGGAAGGATAGGCCAAGCAACTTAATGTTCCGGGGTACAGATGCTACAGGAAGAAGAGAAGGAGAGGCATTTGAGGAGGAGGCGGAAGAGGAGCGGATGTTTTGATCAGTGAAAACATCACTGCAGAATTGAGAGAGGATATTCCTGGCGATCACTCAGTGAAGCAAAATAGTGCAATTGAGAAATGAGAATGTGTCGTCAGTTTGATATGACTGTACTACAGGTCCTCAGCAGTCAGCAGGAATTTGAGCAACAGATATGTGGGAGATGTCAGATATTAGGTCCATAAGACGTGACATAGGTACAGTGTTGGAGGGACAGCACAGTACAGGACGTACCCAGTCAGCATTACAACCCACTCATGGGAAGCCTGCTTTCCCCTCTGTTGTACTGATGCTCGCTAAGACAGCACAGGCCTGGATTGATAACTGTGACACCCTCGGTTCCGACTTAGTACAACAAAACTTACAGTCGGGGCAGTGACTGAGCCTGGGTATGTCTGTACTGTGCTCCCCCTCCAGCACTATATCCATGTCATGTCTTGTTAGCCGATGTTTGGAGCCCTCTCATTGCCCTCTGCTCTGTACACTGTGAGTGATCTTACCTCACTGCAGGATTTATTGAAGGCTCCAGATCTCCCTGCACTTTGTCTCTCTGGCTGACCGACCATCTTCAATGAGGTGATGGACGATACACCCAGCAGTTGGGAAGTCTATTGAGTCAGGAACTTCCTGAGTACCTACAGGAGATAGAAAGATAGACAGAATGGAAATTAGACTGATGCAGTCAGGGTTACATGTGGAGAAGGGCACTGAGTTCCACAGAGATCTGGAAAATCCCAGTCTCCATCTATAGTTAGTGCTGCTGCGTTACTCTCGATTGGAGAATTCTGTTGGCTCTGGATCTTCAGTAGATGCAAAAGTGAGAGGCGCTGACAGAGGCAGCAATTAGACCCTCACAGTGAAGGATACCACATGGAGAGAGACTGAGTGATAGCACGAGAGTGCAGGAAGATGGCAGGATCGCACAATTGTGTCGGAAGAACGGATGTTGCTTCATCTTGCACTGGTATAACTGGTCAGGAATGAACAACCAATGAGCAGGTGAAGTGATGACCCAGTGGTATTATTGCTGGAACATGTATCCCAAACCTCAGCTAATGTTCAGGGGAGGCAGGTTTGAATACCACCATTTGAAATGGTGGAATTTTAAATGAATATACTTTTTAAAAATTGGAATTAACAATCCATAAATAAGTATTGATAAAAATCTAAACACTTGACCTTCAGAGAAAGACAACAGTTCACTCTCACGTGGTCTGCAGGACATACCCACAGCAAAGTGTTTGCCTCTCAATTGCCCTCTGAAATGGGCGAGCCAGCTGCTTAGCTCAAGGGCAGCAAGGGATGGGCAATAAAGGCTAGTCAGCCAGAGACATCCACAGCCCATACCTGATTTTTTAAAAAATCCATTCAGATTGTTCCACTGGATTCGTGCTGCGACCAGTGTGCTGGCGAATAACGTCGGTAGGTTTATTGACAGGGCTTTAAACTGACAGAGAGGACGCAGGGACAGGGTTCAGGTGAAAGGAGCTCTCCAAATCCAAAGAGAAAAGGTGAAGCATCAGAGCAGCATGGGAATGTGACCGAAGACAACAGAAAGGAACAAATGGGACAAAGTTTAACTAAAACTGTACATCAGCAAATCAATTCGTGACAGGAAATTGTGGGAAAGAGTAAATTATGTTTTATTTTAATGGACAAGGTCACAACTCCATCAAGGTAGATGGAGTTGTGACACAGAGATAAAAGAGATTTATCACTAGGGAATTGTGGTTACAGGGTGAACAAAAGGTGGAACATAAATATTCAATGGTTCACAACCTTGTGAAAACTCATGCAAAATGGGCAACGCTAACAATAATGGATAACAAAGGCCTTACAGAGAAAGCATTTGGTCTCAGATCATGAAGTAGAGTCAGTCTGAATGTAAATTCTGGCTATTTCTTGCCAGGGACACAAGCAGCAGAACAGTTTTAGACCACTAAACAGCATTTCATTGCCCATCACTGCAATAAGCAGGAATTCAATGGAATTTTTAATAAAGGCACTGTGAAAATTTCGTGAAACGTCAATATTCGCATAATCTGGGACAATCACACTGACAAGAGTGATATTGGAAGAGGAGTTCGGGGATTTTTTTTCAGTGTTTCTTTGAATAACACATTGTGCAACTGGCTAGAGACATAACTGTCTCAGATCGACAGTTGTGTAATGACACTTCGTGAATGAGTAACGTCACTTGGAGAGATCCTCTGGGAAATTGTGATAAAGTGCAGTTTTAAGAAATATAAAGTTTTAAAGTGAATCACAGAAAGGACAAACTGCAACTAGAAACAAAAATAGACATTTACATGAGTTTGAGATAACTGACCAAGGTAAACAGGCTGAACAGACTGAAACAGGTGTCTGTAAATGAACAGTGGAAAACATTTGAAGGAACAGTTTAAAACACTCAAAAGGTCATTCCACTGAAGCAGACCAAACTTCAGCAAGAAATCCCCACCAGTCCCTCACTCAGGACAAAATGGATCATATTAGATTATCAGGCTGAGAAGTTTTCAACTTAAAATCCTGAAATGAGAGAGTGTTTTAGGAGTAAGTTTTGAAGGGATTGTAAAGTGTCTGCTAGCAGGGGGAGGGCAGTGGGAAGGGGAATCATTGTCAGGGTTTAATGACACGATGAATGACTGGAGAATCGCTAATGTGGTTCCTTTGTCTAAGAAGGGCAGCAGAGATAGGCCAGGTAATTACAGAGCAGATAGTCTGTCAGCAGTGGGAGGGAAATTATTGGAAACATTTGGAGGATGAATCAACACTTGCAAAGGTAAGGATCAACTCGGCTTAGTCATCACGGAGGAAGATACTGTCTGAGGAATTCAGTTCAGTTTTTTTTAAAATGGTGCTTAAGTATATTGATGAGGGCTGTGCAGATGATGTGGTTTACATGGACTTGAATAAGTCCTAAAACAAGATCCAACATGGAAGGCTGGTCCAAAAGGACTGGGCTCCAAGGCAAGTTGGCAAATTGGATGCAAAATTGGTGGATAGAATACTTTCACCAGCGGGTGTACCACAGAGATCTGTGCAGGAACCATTGAACATTAATAACTCGGATGTGAAAGCAGAAGGTATAAAGAGTAGGTTTGCAGATGACATGAAAGGTAAGGGTGTTGTTCACAGTGAGGAGGATGGTCTCCGTCTGCAGTCCGATGTCGATCGGATGATAATCTAAGAAGAGTTTAGTTCTGATTGAAGTGAGGTAATACTCTGGGGGAGGTACGATAAGTGAAGGACAGACATAATGAACGGTAGGTCCTTGCGGAGTACTGAGGAATACAGGGACCTTTGTGGACAAGTACATAGATCCCTGAAGGTGTCAGCACAGGGAGACAGGGTGGGAAAGGCATCTCAACTGGGAGCAGGAGAGGGACCCATATCCTGGTGGGGTGAATTGCGAGAGCTGCTTGAGAGGATATAACCTAGTCTGGCAAGGTGTTGGACCTTAAGGCCGGAAAGAAGGTAGAGGCTGGTGCACAAGTTAAAGAGAGCGATTTCAAAAGACAAGGCAGGCAAGAACACAGCAGGGAATGGGGGAAAACTGGTTATTAAACTACATGTATTTCAATGCCAGGGGCCTGACAGCTAAGGAAGTTGAACTCAGGGCATGGACTGGAACATCAGACTGGGAGATTATAGTTATCACAGAAACACAGCTGAGGGAGGGGCAGGACTGGCAACTCTTTAGATTAGATTAGATTACATTACATTACAGTGTGGAAACAGGCCCTTCGGCCCAACAAGTCCACACCGACCGGCCGAAGCGCAACCCACCCATACCCCTACATTTACCCCATACCTTACACTACGGGCAATTTAGCATGGCCAATTCACCAGACCTGCACATCTTTGGACTGTGGGAGGAAACCGGAGCACCCGGAGGAAACCCACGCAGACACGGGGAGAACGTGCAAACTCCACACGTTCCCCTGAGGCGGGAATTGAACCCGGGTCTCTGGCGCTGTGAGGCAGCAGTGCTCACCACTGTGCCACCGTGCCGCCCACTCTCACCCCCCGTCTCACTCCCCTCTCTTTCACCTCCCCTCTCTCTTACCCCGTGTCTCTCACCCCCAAACTCTCTCACCCCCACTCTCTCTCACCCCCATTCTCTCTCATCCCCACTCTCTCTCACCCACACTCTCTCTCACCCCTACTCGCTCTCACCCCCACTCTCTCTCACCCCCACTCTCTCTCACCCCCACTCTATCTCACCCCCATTCTCTCTCACACCCACTCTCTCTCACACCCTCTCTCTCACCCTCCTCTTTCTCACCCCCTCTCTCACACTCCTCTCTCTCTCATCCCCTTCTCTCTCACCCCACTCTCTCTCACTCCACTCTCTCTCCCACCCCCCCTCTCGGCCACCCCCATCTCTCACCCCCACGCCCCTCTCTCACCCACTCTCCCTCTCACCCCCTCTCTCTCACTCTCTCTCTCTCACCCTTCTCTCTCTCTATCACCCCCCATTTCTCTCCCACCCCGTCTCTCTCGAAACACTTTCTCTCTCACAACCTCTCTCTCACTCCACCCTCTCTCACACCCCCTTTCTCTCACCCCCACTCTCTCACACCCACTCTCTCACACCCACTCTCTCACCCCCTCTCTCAACCCCTCTCTCTTACCCTGCCTCTGTCATCCCCTCCTCTCATCTCACCCTCTCTCTCTCACACTCCCTTATCCGCTCTTTCTCTCACCCGCTCTCTCTTGCTCTCTCAAATCCGCTTTCTCTTACACCCCTCTCTCTCATCCCTCTCTCTCTCACACCCTCTCTGTCTTTCTCAGCCCCTCTCTCACACCCATCACCCCCTCACCCGCTCTCTCTCTCAGCCCCTCTCTCTATCTCAAACCTCCACTCCCTCTTACCCCCTCACTCGCAATCTCTCGCACACCCCCTCTCTCTCTCACTCACTCCCTCTCTCCCACCTACTCTCTGTCTCTTTTTCTTCCCCGTCTCTCTTTCTCACTCCTTCTCACTCTCATCCCATCTTACTCTCACCCTCTCTCTCAACCCCCTCTCTCTCCCATGCAATCTTTCCCACTCCCTCTCTCTCACTTCCACTCTTTCTCTCCCCCTTTGTCTCTCCCACTTTGTCTCTCCCCTTTCTATCTCACCCCCTCACATCATCCCCCCTCTCTCACACCTCTCTCTCACTCACCCGTGCTCTGTCTCTCACCCCATTCTTTCTCTCACCCTCTCTCTCACCCCTTCTCTTTCCCTCACCCTCTCATCTTACCCTCTCTCTCTCACCTGCTCTCTCGCTCTCTCAATCTACTTCTCTCTCTTACCCCCTCTCTCTCATCCCTCTTGCTTTCTCTCACTCCCCTCATCCACTCTCTCACCTGCTCACTCTCGCTCTCAAACCTCCTCTCTCTCTTACTCTTCTCTCTCTCACTCCCTCCGTCTCTCCCACTCACTGTCTCCCTCACCCCATCTCACTCTCACCGTCTCGCTCTCTCAACCCCTCTCTCTCCCCTCTCTCCCAGCCCCTTTCTGTCTCACCTCCACTCTTTCTCTGACCCACTCTCACTTCCCCTTTGTCTCTCTCCCTTTGTCTCTCCCATTTTCTCTCACAACTCTTCACATCGCCCTCTCTCTCTCATCCCTCCCTCTCACTCACCCGCTGTCTCTCTCACCCCACTCTCTCTCTCACTCCACTCTCCCTCGAACCCCTCTCTCTCTCCCACCCCCTCTCTCTCACCCCCTCTCTCTCAACCCCTCTTCCTCTCACCCCTCTCTCACCCTCTCTCTCTCTCACCCTTCTCTCTCTCACCCCTCTCTCCCATCTCCATCTCTCTCAATCCCTCTCTCTCATCCCCTCTCTCTCAACCCCTCTCTCTCTCAACCCCTCTCTCTCACCCCCTCTCTCTCACCCCTTCTCTCTCACCCCTTCTCTCTCACGCTCTTCTCTCTCTCAACCCCTCACTCTCTCTCGCCCCCTCTGTCTCAGAACCTCTCTCTCACACCCTCCTCTCTCAACCCCATCTCTCAACCCGTTCACTCTCTCCCACCTCACTCCATCTCTCACCCCCTCTCGCTCTCTGTGTCACCCCCTCTCCCTCCTACCCCAATCTCTCTTATTCTTATTCCCCTCTCTCTCTTACCTCCCCTCTCTCTCACTCTCTCACACACACTCACACACACCCTCGCTCCCTCGCACCTCTCTCCCACCCTCTCTCTGTCTCTTTCTCATCCCCTCTCCCTCCTTATCACTCCCTCTCTCTCACCCCTTGTCACTGTCACCCTCACTGTCTCAAGCCTCTCTCTCTCCCACCCCACCCCATCCCTCTCACTCCCATCTTTCTCTCTCAGCCCCCGTCTCTCACCCTCCATTCTCTCATCTCTGCTCTCTCACCAACCTCTCTCTCACCCCAATCTCTCTCTCCCACCCCCTCTCCCACAGCCCCTCTTTCAACCACCTCACATCTACTCTTTTCTCTGACCACCTCTCTTTCTCCCCCTCTCTCTTTCTCAGCCCTCTCTCTCCCCCTCTCTCTTTATCACCCCTTTCACCCTTTCTCACCCCCTTTCCATTTCTCACCCTTCTGTCTCTCAGCCACTTTGTCACCCCTCTCTCTCAACCCCTCTCTCACAACCTCTCATCTCAGCCTCTCTCTCTCTCACTCCCCTCTCTCTCACTCCGATCTCTCTCTCAGCCCCCCTCTCTCTCACCCTCCCCTCTCTCATCCCCGCTCTCTCTCTCCCACCCCCTCTCCCACACCCCCTCTCTTACCCCTCTCACATTCTCTCTCTCTCCTCCAATCTCTTTCTCAGCTCTCTCTCTCCCCTCTCTCTATCTCACCCCCTCTCCCTCTCTCACGCCTCTCTCCCTTTCTCACGCCTCTCTCCCTTTCTCACCCCTCCCTTTCTCACCCCCTCTCTCTCAACCCCTCTCTCTCAACCCTCTCTCTCACCATCGCCTCTCTCACACCCTCTCATCTCACCCTCTCTCTCTCACATCCCCTCATCCCCTCTCTCTCACCCGCTCTCTCGCTCTCTCCAATTCCCCTCCCTCTTACCCCCTCCTCACCACTCTCTCTTTCTCAGTCCCTCTCTCTCACCCCTTCTCTCTCACTCACTCCCCCACCCCCTCACCTGCTCTCTCACCCCTCTCTCACTCAAACCTCCTCTCCCTCTTACCCCCTCACTCGCAGTCTCTCTCACACACCCCTCTCTTATCCTCTCTCTCTCACTCCCTCCCTCTCTCCCACCCTGTCTCTGTCTCTTTCTCATTCCCCCTCTTTCTTTCTCACTGCCTCTCACTCTCACCTCATCGCTCTCTCACCCTCTCTCTCCCAACCTCTCTCTCTCCCACATTTTCTCTCCCACCCCCTCTCTGTCTCACCTCCACTCTTTCTCTGACCAACTCTCTCTCCGCCTTTGTCTCTCTCCGTTTGTCTCTTCCCTTTCTCTCTCACACCCCACTCACATCCCCCTCTCTCTCTCACTCACCCGCTCTCTCTCTCTCACCCCACTCTTTCTCAACCTCTCTCTCATCCTCTTCTCTCTTTCACACCCTCTCATGTCATCCTCTCTCTCTAACCCCCCTCATCCCTCTCTCTCTCACCCTCTCTCTCTCATCCCTCTCTCTCTTTCTCAGCCCTCTCTCTCTCACCCCTTCTCTCTCTCAACCGCCTCTCTCACCTCCCCCTCGCCCCCTCACCCGCTCTATCTCTCACCCCTCTCTATCTCTCAAACCTACTCTCTCTTACGCCCTCACCCGGTATCTCACACCCCCCTCTCTCTTACCCTTCTCGCTCTCTCACTCCCTTCCTCTCTCCCACCCTTTCTCTGTCTCTTTCTTATTCCCCTCTCTCCTTCTCACTTCCTCTCTCTCTTATCCCATCTCACTCTCACCATCTCTCTCTCATGCCCTAGTCTCTCTCACCTCTTTCTCGCACCCCTCTCTCTCACCCCTCTCTCTCCCATCCCCTTCTCTCTCTCACCCCTCTCTCTCCCATCCCCATCTCTCTTCCAGCCCGTCTCTCTCTCTCTACCCCCTCTCTCTCCCCTCTCTATCGAACCCACTCTCTCTCACCGTCTCTCTCTCAACCCCTCTCCCTCCCACGCCCTCTCTCCCAGCCCCTCTCTGTCTCACCTCCACTCATTCTCACCTCACTCTCTCTCACCCTTCTCTCTCTCTCTACCCCTCTCTCTCCCTCACCCCTCTCTCTCCCATCGCCATCTCTCTCCCACCCCCTCGCTCTCAACCCCTCTCTCTATCTCCCACTCTCTCGAACCCTTTCTCTCGAACACTCTCTCACACTCCTCGCTCTGACCCCCAACCCCTCTCTCTCTAAACCCACCTCTCTCTCAACCCCTCTCTCTCAAACTCCCTTTCTCTCTCTCCCCTCTCTCACCCTCTCTCTCTCACTCTCTGTCTCACACCCTCTCTCTCGCACCCCCCTTTCGACCCCATCTCTCAACACCCCTCACTCTCTACCTCCCTCACTCCCTCTCTCACCCCGTCACCCTCTCTCTCTCTGTCTCCACCTCTCTCTCTCCCAATGTCTCTCACATCCCCCCCTGACCTCCCCCTCTCACTCTCTCTCTCACACACACTTACACACACCCTCGCTCCCTCACCCCGTCCCTCTCCCCCATCCTCTCTCTTTCTCTTTCTCATCCCTCTCTCTCTTTCTCACTCTCTCTCCTACCACTCTCTCCCTCTCACCCCCTCTCCCTCTCACTCTTCTCTCTCTCAACCCTCTGTATCCCATCCCCATCTCTCTCCCAACCCCTCTCTCTCAAACCCTCTCTCTATCTCCCTCTCTCTCGAACCCTCTCTCTCGAACCCACTCTCACACCCCTCGCTCTCAACCCCCAACCCCTCTCTCCCAACCCCTCTCTCTCTCAACCCTGTCTCTCTCACCCCCCTCTCTCACCCCTTCTCTTTCTCACCCATCTTCTCTCTCTCAATACTTCTCTCTCAACCCCTCTCTCTCTCACCCTCTCTCTCTCGCACGCTCTGTCTCACCCCCTCTCTCTCACCACACCAATCTCTCAACACCCCTCACTCTCTCCCTCCCTCACTCCTTCTCTCAACCCCCCACCCTCTCTCTGTCTCCCCCTCTCCCTCCTACCCCAATGTCTCTCACATCCCCTCTCTCTCACCTCCCTCTCTCACTCTCTCTATCACACACTCACACACACCCTCGCTCCCACACCCCCTCGCTCTCTCCCACCCTCTCTCTATTTCTTTCTCATCCCCTCTCTCTCCTTCTCACCCCTCTCACTCTCACTCCCCTCATTCTCACTCTCTCTCTCTCCCTCTCTCACCCTCCTCTCTCTCATCCCCCTCTCTCACCAACCTCTCTCTTTCACCCCCACTCTCTCTCTCACCCATCTCTCTCTCTCAGTCCCCTCACACCCTCTCACCTAGCTCTCTCTCACACACCTCTCTCTCACAACTCCCTCACACCCCTCTATCTCCTCTGCATATCCCCTCTCTCACGCCCTCTTTCTCTCGTTCGCCCCATTTCTCTCTCTGTTTTGACCCCTTTCTTCCTCCCTCCTCCTTGCTCTCGCTCTCTCTCTCTAGCGCCCACTCTCTCACACCCTCACCGTCACACCCCTCTAACTCTCTCATCCGTTCACACGTTCTCTCCCTCTGTGTCTCTCTCTCTCTCAACCACTCAATCACTATCTTACCCCCTCTCTCACCGATTTCGATCCCTCTCTCGTCCCATGTCTCTCAACCCTTTCTCTCGCTGTCCCCTCTCTCTCACTCCTTCTCTATCTCTCCCCCTCTCTCTCACCCTCTCTCTCTCACCCCCTCATCCTCCTCTCTCTCTCACCCGCTCTCTCGCTCTCTCAAACCCCCTATCTCTCTAAACCCCCTCTCTCAACCCTTGCTCTCCCTCTTTCTCACCCTTCTATCCCTTTGTCAGCCCTTCCCTCTCTCACCCCTTCTCTCTCCCCCCTCTCTCTAACACCTTTTTCTTACCCCCTTACTCGCGTTCTTTCTCAACCCTCTCTCTCAAATCTCCTCTCTCTCATATCCCCTCTCTCTCACCCCCTTCTCTCTCTCACCCCTCTCTCCCACACACATACACCTCTCTCTCTTTCTCAATCCCTCTCTCTCACCCCCTTCTCTCTCTCACACCCCTCTCTCACACCCCTCTCTCTCACCCCTCATCCACCCCATCTCACTCCTCTCTCTCTCTCAAGCCTCCACTCTCTCTTACCTCCTCACCCGCACTCTCTCTCACACCCCCCTCTCTCGCCCCCTTCCTTTCTCTGTCTCTTTCTCATCTCTCTCTCAACCCCTCTCTCTCCTTCTCACTCCCTCTCTCTCGTCCCATCTCACTCTCACCCCATCACTCTCAACCCCTCTCTCTCCCACGCCCTCTCTCCCAGCCCCTCTCTGTCTCACCTCCACTCTTTCTCTGACCCACTCTCTCCCCTTTGTCTTTCCCCCTTTGTCTCTACCCCTTTCTCTCTCACCCACCCCCCTCTCTCCCACCCCCTCTGTCTCTCTCACCCTCTCTCTCCCACCCCCTCTCTCTCTCAACCTTCTCTCTCTTCCTCTCTATCACCCACTCTCTCTCCCAACCCCATCTCTCTGCCACCCGCTCACGCTCTCAACCCTTCTCTCTCCCTCTCTCTCTAACCCCTCTCTCACCCTCCCTCCCTCTCTTAGCCCCTCTCTCTCAACGCCCTTCTCTCTCAACCCCTCTCTCACTCTCCCCACTCTCTCTCAACCCCTTTCTCTCAGCCCCCAACCCCTCTCTCTCAACCCCTCTCCCTCTCAACACCTCTCTCTCCTCCCTCTCTCCCACTCCCTCTTTCTCCCCCTCTCTCTCTAACCCCTCTCTCTCTCTCACCCTCTCTCTCCCACCCCCATCTCTCCCACTCCCCCCTCTCTGAGCCCCCTCTCTCAACCCCCCGTCTCTCAAGCCCCCCGTCTCTCAACCCCCAATCTATCAACCCCCCTCTCTCTCACCCTCTCTCTCAACCCCTCTCTCTCACACCGCTCTTTCTCTCACCACGGCCTCTCTCAACCCCCCACTGTCTCACCCCTCACTCTCTCACCCATCTCTCTCTTAACCCTCTCTCTCTCAACAACCTCTCTCTCACCCCCTTTCTCCTTCTCTCACCCCTTCTCTCCTTCTCTCACCTCCTCACCCTCTCTCTCAACCCCCTCTCTCTAAGTCAGCCTTTCTCTCCCACCCCAATCTCTCTCACACCTCTCTCTCTCACACACACACACTCACACACACCCTCGCTGTCTCACCCCCTCCCTCTCTCCCACCCTCTCTCTGTCTTTTTCTCATTCCCTCTCTCTGCTTCTCACTCTCTCTCTCACCCCCTCTCTCATCCCCTCTCTCTCACTCACACTCTCTCTCCCATCCCTTTCTGTTACCCCCTCTCTCAACCCCCTTTCTCTCATCCCTCTCTCTCCCCCGCTCTCTATCACCCTGCTTTCTCTCACTCTTCTCTCT
Organism: Chiloscyllium plagiosum; assembly: GCF_037043375.1. Classification (NCBI taxonomy): domain Eukaryota; kingdom Metazoa; phylum Chordata; class Chondrichthyes; order Orectolobiformes; family Hemiscylliidae; genus Chiloscyllium; species Chiloscyllium plagiosum. The sequence continues at coordinate 16,048,549 of NW_028270188.1, forward strand.
CCTCTCCTCTCTCTCACTACCACTCTCTCAACCGCACTCTCTCTCACACCCGTCTCTCACGCCCCCTCTCTCTCTCATGCCCCGTCTCTCTCTCGCGCCCCCTCTCTCTCACACACCCTCGCTCTCACACACACACCTCTCTCTCTTTCTCAATCCCTCTCTCTCACCCCCTTCTCTCTCTCACACCCCTCTCCCACACCCCTCTCTCTCACCCCTCACCCACCCCATCTCACTCCTCTCTCTCTCTCAAGCCTCCACTCTCTCTTACCTTCTCACCCGCACTCTCTCACACACACACCTCTCTCGCCCCTTTCCTCTCTCTGTCTCTTTCTCGTCCCCTCTCTCTCCTTCTCACTCCATCTCTCTCGTCCCATCTCACTCTCACCCCATCACTCTCAACCCCTCTCTCTCCCACGCCCTCTCTCCCAGCCCCTCTCTGTCTCACCTCCACTCTTTCTCTGACCCACTCTCTCCACTTTGTCTTTTCCCCTTTGTCTCTACCCCTTTCTCTCTCACCCCCCTCACATCGCCCTCTCTCACTCACCCCACTCCCTCACCCACCCCCCCTCTCCCACCCCTCTGTCTCTCTCACCCTCTCTCTCCCAACCGCCCTCTCTCTCACACTTCTCTCTCTCTTCCTCTCTATCACCCACTCTCTCTCCCAACCCCATCTCTCTGCCACCCGCTCACGCTCTGAACCCCTCTCTCTCAATCCCCTCTATCTCAACCCGTCTCTCACTCTCTCCCACTCTCTCTCAACCCCTTTCTCTCAGCCTCAACCCCTCTCTCTCTCAACCCCTCTCCCTCTCAACACCTCTCTCTCATCCCTCTCTCCCACCCCCTCATTCTCCCCCTCTCTCTCTAACCCCTCTCTCTCCCACCCCAATCTCTCCCAGTCCCCCCTCTCAATCCCCCTCTCTCAACCCCCCGTCTCTCAACCCCCCGTCTCTCAACCCCCAATCGCTCAACCACCCCTCTCTCAACTCTCCCTCTCTCAACCCCCCTCTCTCAACCCCCCCCCCCCTCACTGCCCCTTCTCTCTCTAACCCCTCTCTCTCTCACCCTCTCTCTCAACCCCTCTCTCTCACACCGCTCTTTCTCTCACCACGGCCTCTCTCAACCCCCGCACTGTCTCACCCCTCACTCTCTCACCCTTCTCTCTCTTAACCCTCTCTCTGTCAACACCCTTTCTCTCACCCCCTTTCTCCTTCTCTCAACCCCTCTCTCCTTCTCTCACCCCCTCACCCTCTCTCTCAACCCCCTCTCTCTAAGCACCCTTTCTCTCCCACCTCAATCTCTCTCACACCTCTCTCTCTCACACACACACACTCACACACACCCTCGCTGTCTCACCCCCTCCCTCTCTCCCACCCTCTCTCTGTCTTTTTCTCATTCCCTCTCTCTGCTTCTCACTCTCTCTCTCACGCCCTCTCTCATCCACTCTCTCTCACTCACACTCTCACTCCCATCCCTTTCTGTTAACCCCTCTCTCTCAACCCCCTTTCTCTCATCCCTCTCTCTCACCCTGCTCTCTCTCACTCTTCTCTCTCCTCTCCTCTCTCTCACCCCCTCTCTCTCACTACCACTCTCTCAACCGCACTCTCTCTCACACCCCTCTCTCACGCCCCCCCTCTCTCTCTCTCATGCCCCGTCTCTCTCTCACGCCCCCTCTCTCTCTCTCACACCACCCCTCTGTCTCTCGCGCCCCCTCTCTCTCTCACACCCCCTCGCTCTCTCTCACGCCCCCTCTCTCTCTCACTGCCATTTCTCTCTCACCCCCTCTCTCAACCCCATCTCTCACCTGCACTCTCACTCTCTCACCCGCTCTCTCTCCCCTCTATCTCTCTCCCACCCGCTCTGTCTCACACCCCCATTCTCTCACATCGCGATCTCTCTCACACCCCCTCTCTCTCTCATCCTCCACTCCGCCCCCTCACCCCTCTCTCCCCAATCCTTCCCCCTCTCTACCCCACTCTCACCCCGCCACCCCCTCTCACACCTCTCTCACCCCTCTCTCTCTTACCCCTAACCGAGTTCTCTCTCTCCCAACCCCTCTCTCTCTCCCATCCCCTCTCTCCTCCCTCTTTCTCCACCCCCTCTCTCTCATCCCCCTCTCTCTCTCACTCTTTCTCTCTCTCCCACCTCCTCTCTCTCTCTCAGTCCCATCTCTCTCTGTTACCCCCTCTCTCTCAACCCCCTTTCTCTCACCCCTCTCTCTCACCCCGCTCTCTCTATCACCCTGCTCTCTCTCATCCCTCTCTCTCCTCTCCTCTCTCTCATCACCCTCTCTCTGAGCCCCCTTTCTCACTACCTCTCTCTCACCCGCACGCTCTCTCACCCGTGCTTTCTCTCACCCGCGCTCTCTCTCACGCCCGCTCTCTCTCACGCCCCTCTCTCTCTCTCACTGCCATCTAGCTCTCTCAACCCCTCTCTCACCCCTCTTCTCTCACCTCCCTTTCCCTCACCTCCCTTTCGCTCTCACCTCCACTCTCACTCTCTCACCCGCTCTCTCTCTCCCCCTCTCTCTCCCCTCTCTCTCCCACCCCCTCTGTCTCACACCCCCACTCTATCACATCGCGATCTCTCTCACACCCACTCAGTCTCACACCCCTCCTGTCTCCCACCCCCACTCTCTCATATCGCAATCTCTCTCACACTCCCTCTCTCTCACCCTCTACTCAAACCCTTAACCCCTCTCTCCCCAATCCCTCTCCCTTTCTCCCCCACTCTCTCCCCCAACTCCTCCTCTCATCCACTCTCACCCAGCTCTCTCTCCCAACCCCCTCTCTCTCAGCCCCTCTCTCTCAGCCCTTCTCTCTCACTCCCCTCTCTCTCAGCCCCTCTCTCAGCCCCTCTCTCTCACCCCCCCTCTCTCTCAACCCCCTCTCTCCCCCTCTCTCTCCCCTCTCTCGCCCCCCCCCCTGCCTCGGCCCCCCTCTCTCGCCCCCTTCTCTCGCACCCCTCTCTCGCCCCCCTCGCTCGCCCCCCTCTCTCAACACACCGTCTCTCACCACGCCCTCTCTCAAACCCCTCACTGTCTCACCATTCACTCTCTCACCCCTCTCTCTCTTAACCCTCTCTCTCTCTCACCCCCTTTCCTTTTCTCTCACCCCCTCACCTTCTCTCTCTCAACCCCCTCTCTCTATGTCACCCTCTCTCTCCCACCCCAATCTCTCACACACCTCTCTCTCACCTCTCTCTCTCACACACACACACACTCATACACACACTCGCTCTCCCACCCTCTCTCTGTCTTTTTCTCATTCCCTCTCTCTGCTTCTCACTCTCTCTCTCACGCCCTCTCTCATCCACTCTCTCTCACTCACACTCTCACTCCCATCCCTTTCTGTTAACCCCTCTCTCTCAACCCCCTTTCTCTCATCCCTCTCTCTCACCCTGCTCTCTCTCACTCTTCTCTCTCCTCTCCTCTCTCTCACCCCCTCTCTCTCACTACCACTCTCTCAACCGCACTCTCTCTCACACCCCTCTCTCACGCCCCCCCCCTCTCTCTCTCATGCCCCGTCTCTCTCTCACGCCCCCTCTCTCTCTCTCACACCACCCCTCTGTCTCTCGCGCCCCCTCTCTCTCTCACACCCCCTCGCTCTCTCTCACGCCCCCTCTCTCTCTCACTGCCATTTCTCTCTCACCCCCTCTCTCAACCCCATCTCTCACCTGCACTCTCACTCTCTCACCCGCTCTCTCTCCCCTCTATCTCTCTCCCACCCGCTCTGTCTCACACCCCCATTCTCTCACATCGCGATCTCTCTCACACCCCCTCTCTCTCTCACCCTCCACTCCGCCCCCTCACCCCTCTCTCCCCAATCCTTCCCCCTCTCTACCCCACTCTCACCCCGCCACCCCCTCTCACACCTCTCTCACCCCTCTCTCTCTTACCCCTAACCGAGTTCTCTCTCTCCCAACCCCTCTCTCTCTCCCATCCCCTCTCTCCTCCCTCTTTCTCCACCCCCCTCTCTCATCCCCCTCTCTCTCTCACTCTTTCTCTCTCTCCCACCTCCTCTCTCTCTCTCAGTCCCATCTCTCTCTGTTACCCCCTCTCTCTCAACCCCCTTTCTCTCACCCCTCTCTCTCACCCCGCTCTCTCTATCACCCTGCTCTCTCTCATCCCTCTCTCTCCTCTCCTCTCTCTCATCACCCTCTCTCTGAGCCCCCTTTCTCACTACCTCTCTCTCACCCGCACGCTCTCTCACCCGTGCTTTCTCTCACCCGCGCTCTCTCTCACGCGCGCTCTCTCTCACGCCCCTCTCTCTCTCTCACTGCCATCTAGTTCTCTCAACCCCTCTCTCACCCCTCTTCTCTCACCTCCCTTTCCCTCACCTCCCTTTCTCTCTCACCTCCACTCTCACTCTCTCACCCGCTCTCTCTCTCCCCCTCTCTCTCCCCTCTCTCTCCCACCCCCTCTGTCTCACACCCCCACTCTATCACATCGCGATCTCTCTCACACCCACTCAGTCTCACACCCCTCCTGTCTCCCACCCCCACTCTCTCATATCGCAATCTCTCTCACACTCCCTCTCTCTCACCCTCTACTCAAACCCTTAACCCCTCTCTCCCCAATCCCTCTCCCTTTCTCCCCCACTCTCTCCCCCAACTCCTCCTCTCATCCACTCTCACCCAGCTCTCTCTCCCAACCCCCTCTCTCTCAGCCCCTCTCTCTCAGCCCTTCTCTCTCACTCCCCTCTCTCTCAGCCCCTCTCTCAGCCCCTCTCTCTCACCCCCCCTCTCTCTCAACCCCCTCTCTCCCCCTCTCTCTCCCCTCTCTCGCCCCCCCCCTGCCTCGGCCCCCCTCTCTCGCCCCCTTCTCTCGCACCCCTCTCTCGCCCCCCTCGCTCGCCCCCCTCTCTCAACACACCGTCTCTCACCACGCCCTCTCTCAAACCCCTCACTGTCTCACCATTCACTCTCTCACCCCTCTCTCTCTTAACCCTCTCTCTCTCTCACCCCCTTTCCTTTTCTCTCACCCCCTCACCTTCTCTCTCTCAACCCCCTCTCTCTATGTCACCCTCTCTCTCCCACCCCAATCTCTCACACACCTCTCTCTCACCTCTCTCTCTCACACACACACACACTCATACACACACTCGCTCTCCCACCCTCTCTCTGTCTTTTTCTCATTCCCTCTCTCTCTTCATCTCACTCTCTCACCCCCCTCTCTCATCCCCTCTCTCTCTCACCCACACTCTCTCTCCCATCTCTTTCTGTTATCCCATCTCTCTCAACCCCCTTTCTCTCACCCCTCTCTCTCCCCCTGGCTCTCTCGATCACCCTGCTCTCTCTCACCCTTCTCTCTCCTCTCCTCTCTCTCACCCCCCCCCCCCTCAGCGCCTCTCTCTCACTACCTCTCTCTCAATCGCGTTCTCTCTCACAACCCTCACTCATGCCTCCCCTCTCTCTCACGCCCCTCTCTCTCTCACTCCCCCTCTCTCTCACGCCCCCTCTCTCTCACGCCCCCTCTCTCTCACTGCCATCTCTCTCTCACCCCCTCTCTCAACCCCCTTCTCTCACCTCCCTTTCTCTCTCACCTCCAATCTCACTCACCCGCTCTCTCTCTCTCCCCTCTCTCTCCCACCCGCTCTGTCTCACACCCCTTCTGTCTCACACCCCTATTCTCTCACATCGCGATCTCTCTCACACACCCTCTCTCACCCTCCAGTCACCCCCCTCACCCCTCTCTCCCCAATCCTTCCCCTCTCTCCCCCCTCTCTCCCCCCTCACCCAGTTCCCTCTCTCCCAACTCCTCTCTCTCTCCTACCCCCTCTCTCCCACCCCCTCTCTCCCACCCCCACTATCCCAACCCCTCTCTCCCTCCCACTCTCTCTACCCCTTCTCTCTCATCCCTCTCTCTCTCACACTCTTTTTCTCTCTCCCATCTCCTCTCTCTCACTCCCATCTCTCTGTTACCCCATCTCTCTCTCACCCCTCTCTCTCAGCCCCTCTCTCTCACACCCCTCTCTCACCCGCTCTCTCTCCCACCCCCGCTTTCTCACACCTCCACTCTCTCACATCGCGATCTCTCTCCCACCCCCTCTCATTCTCTCACCCTCCACTCACACCTCTCACCCCTCTCTCCCCAATCCCTCTCCCTCTCTCCCCCACTCTCTCCCCCAACTCCCCCTCTCACCCCTCTCTCCCCGCTCTCTCTCACCCACTCTCACCCAGCTCTTTCTCTCTCACAACCCCCTCTCTCTCTCTCAGTCCCTGTCTCTCAGCCCCTCTCTCTCACCCCCCTCTCTCTCATCCCCCTCTCTCGCACAATCTCTCTCACCCCTCTCTCTCACTTCCTTTCTGGCACCCCCTTCTCTCTCACCCTCTCTCTCTCCCCGCTCTTTCCCCTCCTCTCGTCCCCTCTCTCGCCCCCTCTCTCGCCCCCCTCTCTCGCCCCCCTTTCTCGCCCCCTCTCTCGCCCCTTCTCTCGCTCCCCTCTCTCGCCTCCCTCTCTCGCACCCTCCCTCTCTCGCACCCTCCCTCTCTCGCACCCTCCCTCTCTCGCACACTCCCTCTCTCGCACACTCCCTCTCTCGCACCTTCTCTCTCGCAACATCTCTCTCTCGCAACCTCTCTCTCTCACTTTTCCTCTCACTCTCTTCCTCTCGCTCTCTCTCTCACTCTCTCACCCTCATCTCACGCTCTCTCGCTCTCCCTGTCTCTCTCCCTTTCTCTTGCCTCCCTCTCTCTCTTGACTCACTGTCTCTCTCGCTCACTCTCTCTCTCTCGTGCCCTCACTCTCTGTCGCTCGTGCTCTCTCTGTCTGTCTGTCTGTCTCGCTCTCTCAGTCCTCACTGCCTCTCTCACATCTTTTCTGTCACTCTTGAGCTATCTGTGTCTCTGTCTGTATGTTGCTCTCTCTCTCCGTCTCTCTCTTTCTCTGTCCTCCCCTCACGTCCTCTCTCTCTCTCAACCCATCTCTCTCAACCCCTCTCTCTCCCCCCTCTCTCTAACCCTCTCTCTCTCACCCCCCTCTCTCACCCCTTCTCTCTCTCACCCCCCTCTCTCTCAGACCGTCTCTTCCTCACCCCCTCTCTCTCACTCCCTCTCTCACCACCCTCTCTCTCAACCCCCTCACTCTCTCATCCACTCGCTGTCACACCCCCTCTCTCTCTGACCCCTCTCTCTCTCACCCCTCTCTCTCTCAACCCCTCTCTCTCACCCCTTTCTCTCTCACCCCTCTCTCTCAACCCCCTCTCTCTCTCAACCCCCTCACTCTCATCCCCCTCTCTCTCTCACCCCCTCTCTCACCCGCTCCCTCTTTCCCACTTGCACTCTCTCTTTTTTTACTCACTCTCTCTCTTTCTTAAACCCTCTCTCTCAAACCATCTCTCTCTCCCCTTTTCTCTCCCCTTCACTCTTCCCCTCTCTCTGCCGAATTTTCTCATCTCTCTCTCACCTCCCCTCTCCCCCTCTCTCTCCCCTCTCTCTACCCCTCTCCTCTCACCTCTCTCTACATCCTCTCTTGCCCCCAATCTCTACCCCCTCTCTCCCCTGTGTCTCACACCGTCTCTCTCATTCCCATCTCACTCTCTCACCCCACTTTCACTCTCTCACCCCACTCTCTCTCTCACCCCACGTCTCTCTCTCCCTCTCCCATACCCACAGTCTCACACCCCTTTTCTCTCACACCCCTTCTCTCTCTCATACCCCTCTTTCTCACCCACTCCCTCTCACTTCCTCTCTTTCACCCCCTCTCTCTCCCCTTCTCTCTCCCCCCTCTCTCTCCCCCCTCTCTCTCCCGCTCTCTCTCCCCCTCTCCCCATCTCTCTCCTCCACACTCTCCCCACTCTCTCCCTCCGCTCTCTCCCTCCGCGTTCTCCCTCTCTCTCTCTCTCCCCTTCTCTCTCTCCCTCTCTCTCCCTCTCTCTCTCCCCTTCTCTCTCCCCCTCTCTCTGCCCCTCTCTCTCCCACCTCTCTCCCCCTCCTCCACTCTCACACCCTCTCCCCCTTCTCTTCCCCCTCTCTCCCCATCTCTCCTCCTCTCTCCCCTCTCTCTCCCTCTCTCTCCCCTTCTCTCCCACCTCTCTTCACCTCTCCCCCCTCTCTCACCCCATCTCTCTCTCTCACTTTCCCTCTCGCTCTCTTCCTCTCGCTCTCTCTCCCTCTCTCTCCCCTTCTCTCCCACCTCTCTTCACCTCTCCCCCCTCTCTCACCCCATCTCTCTCTCTCACTTTCCCTCTCGCTCTCTTCCTCTCGCTCTCTCTCTCTCTCTCTCTCTCATCCTCTTCTCACGCTGTCTCTGTCTCTCCCTGCCTCTCTCCCTCTCTCTTGCCTCCCTCTCTCTCTCGTCTCACTGTCTCTCTCGCTCTCTCTCTCTCTCTCCATCGTGCCCTCTCACTCTCTGTCGCTCGTGCTCTCTCTGTCTGTCTGTCTCTCTCTCTCCCTCTCTCACTCCTCCCTACCTCTCTCACATCTTCTCTCCCACTCTTGCTCTATCTCTGTCTGTCTGTCTGTTGCTCTCTCTCTGTCTCTCTCTCTCTCAGTTCTCCCGCTTCACCTGCTCTCTCTCTCAACCCATGTCTCTCAACCCCTCTCTCTCTCTCACCCCCTCTCTCTCTCACCCCACCCTCGCTCTCTCACCCCTCTCTCTCCTCCCCTCTCTCACCCCCTCTCTCCCACCCCCTCTCTCTCACACCCCTCTCTCTCACACCCCTCTCTCTCACACCCGCTCTCTCACCCGCTCTCTCTCACACCACTCTGTCTCTCACTCCCATCTCTCTTTCACCCCCTCTCTCACCCCTTCTCTCACCACCCCTTTCTCTCTCACTTCCACTCTCACTCTCTCACACACCCTCTCTCTCTCCCCCTCTCTCACCCGTCTCTCTCTCCCACACCCTCTGTCTCACACCCCTTGTCTCTCTCACCCTCACTCTCTCACATCGCAATCTCTCTCAGATCCCCTCTCTCTCTCGACCTCCACTCACCCCCCTCACCCCTCTCTCCCCTCTCTCTCCCCATCTCTCTCCCCATCTCTCTCCCCATCTCTCTCCCCATCTCTCTCCCCATCTCTCTCCCCCTCCCTCTCTCTCCCCCCTCTCTCCCCCCTCTCTCCCCTCGCCTCTCTTTCTCCCCCTCTCTGCGCCCTCTCTGCCCACACTCCCGCCCCTTCTCCCTTTCTCCCTCCCTCCCCCTCCCCCTCCCTCACCCCCTCTCTCCCCTCCTCTATCCCCTCCTCTCTCGCCCCCCTCTCGCCCCCCTCTCGCCCCCCTCTGGTCCCCCCTCTCGCCCCCCTCTCTCGCACCCCTCTCTCGCCCCCTCTCTCTCGCATCCTCTCTCTCTCACTTTTCCTCTCGCTCTCTCTCTCTCTCACCCTCTTCTCACAATCTCTCTCTCTCTCCCTGCCTCTCTCCCTCTCTCTTGCCTCCCTCTCTCTTTTGACTCACTGTCTTTCTCGCTCTCTCTCTCTCACTCGTGACCTCTCTCTCTGTCTGTGTGTCTCTCTCTTCCACTCTCTAGTCCTCCCTACCTCTCTCACATCTACTCTCTCACTCTTGAGCTATCTCTCTCTCTGTCTGTCTGTTGCTCTCTCTCTCCGTCTCTCTGTCTCTCGGTCCTCCCCCTCACCTCCTCTCTATCTCAACCCACCTCTCTCAACCCCTCTTTCTCCCCTCTCTCTCTTACCCTCTCTCTCTCACCCTCTCTCTCTCACCCCGCTCTCTCTCTCAACCCCTCTCTCAACCTCTCTCTCCCCCTCTCTCTCAACCGCGCTCTTTCTCACCCCTTCTCTCTCTCATTCTTCTCTCTCACTCCTACTCTCTCTCTCCCCCATCATACCCTCGCTCAACCCTTCTCACTCTCTTACCCCCTCACTCGCTCACCCACTCACTCTCTCACCAACCTCTCTCTCTCAACCCCGCTCTCTCTAATTCCCTCGCTCTCACAAACACTTTCTCTCAACCTCTCTCTCCACTCTCTCTCTCAACCCTTCTCTCTCAACCGCGCTCTCTCACCCCTCTCTCTCACCCCCCACCACCCCCTTGCTCAACCCTCCTCACTCTCTCATCCCCTCACACTCGCCCTCTCACCTGCTCACTTCCTCACTCTCTCCTCCTCTATCTCTCACCACCCTCCTCTCAACCTACCTAACTCTCTCACACCCTCACTCTCTCACACCCACACTCTCTCACACCCTCACTCTTTGACACTCTCACTCTCTCCAACCCTCACTCTCTCCAAGCCTACTCTCTCACCCCTCTCTCTCTTACCCCTCTCTCTCTCATCCCCTCTCTCTCACCCCTCTATCTCTCACCCCCTCACCACCTCTCCCTCTCTCACACCTGTTCTCTCTTACCCCTTGCTCTCTCTCTAACCCCCCACACCTCTCGCTCATCCCCTCTCTCTCGCCCACTCTCACACCCTCTCCTTCTCACTCCACTCTCTGTCTTACGCCTCGCCACTTTCTTTCTCTCAATCACCCCTTCTCTCTCACCGCCCTCTAACCCCCACCCCCTCTCTCTCACCCGCGCTCTTTTTCTCACTCACACTCTTTCTCACTTACACGCTCTCTCTTTTTTACTCACTCTCTCTTTCTCACCTTTCGGTCTCTCACCCGCTCTCTCTCAAACCCTCTCTCTCCCCTCTCTCTCCCCATCTTTCTACCCCATTTTCTCATTCCTCTCACTCTCATCACTCTCTCACCTCTCTCTACCCCCTGTTTTACCCCCACTCTCTACCCCCTCTCTCCCTGTCTCTCACATCCCTCTCTCACTCCAATTTCACTCTCTTTCTCTCACCCCACGTCTCTCTCTCTCTCCCACGCCCTCTCTCACACCCCTCTTTCTCACCCTCTCTTTCTCACCCTCACTCTCTCACTTCCTCTCTCTTACCCTCTCTCTCTCAACACCTCTCTCTCAACACTTCTCCCTCAATCCACTCTCTCTCTCTCTCACCCGCTCTTTCCCTCTCTCTCACCCCCTCTCTCCCCCTCTCCTCCACTCTCTCCCCCTCCCTCCCCCTCTCCCCTCTCTCTCTCCCTCCTCTCTCTCGCCCTCTCTCTCCCCTTCTCTCTCCCCTTTCTCTCCCACTCTCTCAGCCCCCTCTCTCTCCCCTCTCTCTGCGCCCTCTCTCTGCCCCCAATCCCGCCCGCCCTCCCTCGGCCCCTCTTTCCCCTCATCTCTCCCCTCATCTCTGCCCCGCCTCTCTCGCATCCTCGCTCTCTCTCTTTCTTCCGCTCGCTCTCTTCTTCTTGCTCTCTCTCACCCTCTTCTCACACTGTCTCTCTCTGCCTGCCTCTCTCCCTCTCTCTTGCCTCCCTCTCTCTCTCATCTCACGGTCTCTCTCGCTCTCTCTCTCTCTTGCTCTTTCTCTCTCTCTCTGTCGCTCGTGCTCTCTCTGTCTCTGTCTCTCCCTCTCTCTCAGTCCACCCTGCCTCTCTCACCTCTTCTCTCTCACTCTTGCTCTATCTCTCTCTGTCTGTCTGTCGATCTCTCTCTCTCTGACTCTCTCTCAGTCCTCCACCTCACCACCTCTCTCAATGCATCTTTCTAAACCCCTCTCTCTCCCACTCTCTCTACCCCTCTCTCTCTCTCACCCCCTCTTTCCCCGCCTCTCTCTCACCCGCTCTCTCTCAAACCCTCTCTCTCAACTGCTCTCTCACCCCTCTCTCTCTCACCACTCTCTCTCATCCCCTTCTCTCTCTCACCCCCTCTCTCCCCCTCTCTCTCCATCACCCCTCTCTCTCCCACCCCAATCTCTTTCACATCCCCCCTCTCTCACACACACTCTCACACAACCTCGCTCTCTCACTCCCACTCTCTCTCACCACTCTCTCTCACGCCCTCTCTCTCACCCCCCTCTCTCTCTCACCTCTCTCTTTCTCTGTCAACCCCCCTCTCTCACCCCTCTCTCTCTCTCACTCCCTCTCTCACCCACCTCTCTCCACCCCCCACAATCTGTGAACTCCTCACTCTTTCACCCCCTCAGTCTCTCACCACCCTCTCTCTCAACCCCTCTCCCTCTCCCACATCCATCTCTCTCTGACCCCCTCTCTCTCCCTTCTCTCTCCATCACCCCTCTCTCTCCCACCCCAATCTCTTTCACATCCCCCCTCTCACACACTCTCTCACGCAACCTCGTTCTCACACCCCCACTCTCTCCCACCATCTCTCTGCCTCTTTCTCATCCCCTCTCTCTCCTTCTCACTCCCTTTCTCTCACACCCTCTCTCTCTCACCCCTCTCTCTCCCACCTCGTCTCTGTCACTCACTGCCCCTCTCCTTCTCACCCCCTCTCTCCCACCCCTCTCTCTCAACCCTCTCTCTCTCACCCCTCGCTCTCTCACCCCTCTCTCTCACTCCTCGCTCTCTCACCCCTCTCTCTCTTTCACCCCTCTCTCACACTCCCTCTCTCTCTCACCCCCCTCTCTCTCACAACCATCTCTCTGAACGCCCCTCACTCTCGCATCCCCTCACTCTCTCACACCCTCAATCTTTCACGCCCTCTCTCCCTCTCAAACCCTCTCTCACCTCTCTCTCTCTCACCCCCTCTCACCCCCTCTCTCTCACACCCCCTCTCCCTCTCTCACACCATTTCTCTCTTACCCGCGCTCTCTCTCTCTCTCACCCCTCCCCCTCTCTCCCCTCTTGCTCACCACCTCTCTCTCACCCACTGTCTCAATCACACCCTCTCCTTCTCACCCCCTCTCTCCCACCCCTCTCTCTCAACCCTCTCTCTCTCACCCCTCGCTCTCTCACCCCTCTCTCTTACCCCTCGCTCTCTCACCCCTCTCTCTCTTTCACACCCTCTCCTTCTCACTCCACTCTCTCTTACCCCCTCCCCACTTTCTCACTCTCTCAATCATCCCTTGTCTCTCATTCCCTCTCTCTCACCCCTCTCTCTCACTCCCTGTGTCTCTCACCACCCTCTCTCACTCCCTGTGTCTCTCACCCCCTCTCTCACCACCCCCTCTCTCAAACCCCCTCACTCTCTCATCCCCTCACTCTCTCATCGCCTCACTCTCTCACACCCTCACTCTATTTAGCCCATTCTCTCTCTCAACCCCTCTCTCTCACCCCTCTCTCTCTCATCCCCTCTCTTACCCCTCTCACTCACACCCTCTCACCCCTCCTCCCTCTCTCACCCCCTCACCCCTCTCCCTCTCTCACACCCTTTCTCTTTTACCCCACGCGCTTTCTAACTCCTCCCCCTCTCACCACTCTTGCTCACCCCCTCTCTCTCACCCACTCTCTCTCACACCTTCTTCTTCTCACTCCACTCTCTCTCTTACCCCCTCCACACTTTTTCTCTCTCAATCACCCCTTCTCTCTCTCACCCCTCTCACTCCCACCCCCTCTCTGTCAACCCCCTCTCTCACTCGCTCTCTTTCTCACTCACGCTCTCTCTTTCTCACTTACACTCTCTCTCTTTTTCACCCGCTCTCTCTCTCACCCCCTCTCTCTCACGCTCAGCTCACTCTCCCACCCCACACGGTCTCACCACAGTCTGTCTCTCTCTGTCCCACCCCTCTGTCTCTCAACCCTTCCCTCTCACCCCGTATCACCCCACCCCCTCTCTCTCACCCTCTCTCTCATCCGCGCTCTGTTTTTCACTCATTCTCTCTCATTCTCACCCCTCTCTCTCATCCCCTCTCTCTCAACTCCTCTCCCCCCCTCTCTCCCCCTCTCTCTCCTCCTCTCTCTGCCCCTCGCTCTCTTACCATTTCTTCCACCACCTCTGCCCCTCCATCTCCCCTGTCTTTCACACCCTCTCTCTCACTCCCATCTCACTCTCTCACCCCACTCACTCTCTCTCTCACCTCAAGTCTCTCTCTCTCCCCCCTCTGCCTCGCACCCCTTCTCTCTCTAACCTCTTCTCTCTCACACCCCTTGTCTCTCTCACACCCTCTCTCTCTCACCCCCACTTTCTCAACCCCTCTCTCTCCCCCACACTCTCTCCCCTGTCCCCCTCTCTCCCTCCCCCTCTCTCCCTCCCCTCTCACGCCATCCCCTCTCACTCTCCCTCCCCTCTCTCTCGCCCTGCCCTCTCTCTCTCTCTCTCTCCCCTCTCTCCCTCCCCTCCCCCTCTCTATTGCCCTGTCCCCTCTCGCCCTCTCCTCTCTCGCGGCCCCTCTTGCCCTCCCCTCTCACTATACCTCCCATCTCACTCTCCCTCCCCTCTCTCTCCCCCACCTATTTCTCACCCTCCTCTCTCTCCCTCCCCTCTCTCTCCCTCCCCTCTCTCCCTCCCCCTCTCTCCCTCCCCTCTCACGCCATCCCCTCTCACTCTCCCTCCCCCCTCTCTCACCCTCCCATCTCTCTCACCCTCCTCTCTCTCCCTCCCCTCTCTCTCCATTCCCTCTCTCTCCCTCCCTTCTCTCTCACTCCCCTCTCTCCCTGCCCCCTCTCTCCTTCCCCCTCTCCCTCCCCACTCTCTCCCTCCCGTCTCTCACGCCCTCCCTCTCTCCCCCCTCCCCTCTCTCCCTCCCCTCCCTCCGCCTCCCTCTCTCTCTTGCCCTGCCCCCCTCGCCCTCTCCTCTCTCGCCCTACTCTCTCTTGCCCTCCCCTCTCACTCTCCCTCCCCTCTCTCTCACCCTCCCATCTCTCTCACCCTCCCATTTCTCACCCTCTTCTCTCGCCCTCCCCTCTCTCTCCCTCCCCCTCTCTCCCATCTCTCTCCCTCCCCTCTCTCTACCTCCCCTCTCTCTCCCCTCTCTCTCCCTCCCCTCTCTCTCCCTCCCCTCTCTCCTTCCTCTCTCTCCCTCCCCTCTCTCTACCTCCCCTCTCTCACCCTCCCCTCTTACTCTCCCTCCTCTCGCATTCTCCTTCCCTCTCTCTCCATCCCCTCTCACTCTCCCTCCTCACCTCTCACTCTCCAACGCTCACTCCCCTCTCTCTCAACCTCGTCCCCACTCACCCTCCCCCTCTCTCACCCTCCATCTCTCTCACCCTCCCCCTCTCTCACACTCCCCTCTCTCTCGCTCTCCCCTCTCTCTCGCCCTCCCCTCTCTCTCGCGCTCGCCTTGCTCGACCTCCCCCCTCTCTCCCACCCTCTCTCTCCTTCCCTCTCTCTCCCCCTTCTCTCTCTCCCCTGTCTTCTCCCTTCTCTCTACACCTCTCTGTCTACCCCCTCTCTCCTCACCCTCTCTCTAACCCTCTCTCTCTACCCTCTTCTCTCTACCCCCTCCCCTACCCTCTCTCATGCCCTCCTCTCCCTTCCTCTCTCCCCTCCTCTCTTCCCACCCTCTCCTTTCCTCTCTCTTCCCTCCTCTCTATTCCCTCCTCTCTATTCTCTCCTATCTCTCTTCCCTCCTCTCTCTTCCCTCCTCTCTCTCCCACTCTCTCTTCGTGCCTCTCTCTCCCCTCCTCTCTCCCCTCCTCTCTCCCCTCTCTCTATCCATCTGCTCTCTTCCCCCTCTCTCTCTGCGCTCTCTCCCCTCTCTCTCTCCCGTCTCTCTCCTTCCCCTCTTTCTCTCCCCCACTCTCTCTCCCCCTCTCTTCCCCTCTCTCGGCCCTTTCTCTCATTATCTCCTCCCCTCTTTCTCACTCTCCCTCAACCTATCTCTCTCTTGCCTCTCTCTCTCTCTCTCTCTCTCTCTCTCCCTGCTCCTTCACTTTCTCTCCACCTTCTCTCACTCTCGATCCCCCGAACTCCGTGTGTCTCTCTCCCCACCTCCCATCATTTCTATCTGACTGAATCTCTCTCCCGCCCTCCCTCTCGATCTGACACACTCAGGTCTCCCTGGTCATTCCCTCTTCCTCTGACCCAGAGACTGGGGGTGGTGGTGAGGCTGCGTGTGTGGGGTGGGGGTGAGATGATAGAGAGATGTGGGAATTTGGAGTTGGGAAAAATGGGGTAGAGATGGAATTGCGGGAGAAGAAAGAAACGGCAGGAGAGAAAGGGAGAGAGGGAGAGGGAGGGAGAAAGAATAGTGGGGTCAGGTGGAGAAACCGGGGTTGGAGGGGTGTCTGAGAGGGGATGAGAGAGAGTGAAAGGTAGAGGAGGTGTGAAAGAGACAGTGTGCAGAACGAGAGAGAGAGGGAGAGAATTGATGAGAAATAATAAGGGAGAGGAAATGGGGAGGCTAGGTTTCGGGGGGGGGGGGGGGGCAGAGGGAGTTAAACCCAGCTCCTGAGCTCAGGGCGCGGTGCCCTCCCCTTCCCTGAGAACCAGGACTTGGAGCTGAGTCTGTGTCTCTCGAGCTCAGCTTCTCCAACACAAAGACACACTTTGTTGCTCGGCACGCTTTAATGAACATTTTTATTGTTTACAAATGGAAGTGATGGATACAGTCAGTGGGATGGTGCCTTTTCTCACTGGCCTCTGAGTTCTGAGAAACATTGAAATGTTTCCCTGTAACCCGCTGTGGGATAAGGATGGACAAACCAGCGCTACCCTCAATCTGTTACCAGAGTGACAGGCTGTTCCATCGCTGAAACAATGAACTGAAATGAGAAAATCCCGGATGGTGTGATTAATGAGGGAATTTGATGGATGGACGGATTTGGCTGAAGGGATATTTCAGCACATTCTTCAGCTGCTGCCTGAACTTAGCCTGGGTCACGGCATAAATCGCGGTGTTTGTGCAGCAACTGAGGAGCTGCAGCATGAAGCCCAATTCCTGCACAAAGGGATCGATATACACAGACCGATACCCAATTTTATACATCCGGAACCATATAGAATATACCATTAACGTTGACCATAACAGGATGAAATTGGCCGAGGTCACAAACAGTAAAATGATGGATTTTCTTCGGTTTATCATTTCTGTGTCAGACTGAGCGTCCCCATTGGTGTGAGTGCGGAGTCTCTTGCGGGCTCTGCTGGTCACTAAAATGTGTCTGACGGTGAGAACATTGAGCAGCAGAATCAGGAGAAATGGGACACACGGGGTTAGAATGTGATGGAGGATCTCGATTGCGACCCAGACACTGGAGGAATAAACAGCGTCTGTTTCATAACAAAACCAGGGGGTGTTCATCAGCCAATACTGAGCCTTGAGTATAAAATACCAGAAAATGTTCTTTAAACAGCTCAGCACAGTCACTGCTCCCAGAACCACAGCCGCCGTTTTCTCACTGCAATATTTACTTTTCCGCTTCTGACAACAAATGGCCACAAACCGATCAAAGGTGAAAGTGACGGTGAACCAGACAGAGCAGTCAGTGGCTGCATAAAGCAGGACGGCGTGGATATTACACACAGGGACAGAGTACTCCAGGAAATAAAACTGTTCCCAATAAACAATGGGAATGTGTCTCAGGATCAGGTCGAGGATAATGACCAGGAGATCCGCCGCTGCCATGGCCCCCAGGTAACGTCTGATACATGGAGACAATCCACAATCTTTATAAAGCAGGACGTAGATAGTCACTACGTTAACTGTGAGGAAGGAAAACAAATCCATTATCCATCAGCCTGGAGGCAAAGGGACCCGTTTGATCGGGGACCCAGTGAGATTTTCAAATGTGTCCCTGTATTCAGGGATTTATTAAAATAATTGGAGCTGGAATAACAAATGGGAAGGTCGGAATTCCTGACAAAAATGTGCCATAAACCACAAGAAACCCTCCCTCCCCAAACACACAGAGACACATCCATAAGGACAGATGGTTTTTAGAACATTCCCACACACATGAGAGCAGACACAGGTCACTCCTTTCCAGTTCCTAATACGGAGGGTGGAAACGTTACTGTCCTGAAGGGTTCTCTCCCAGTTTCCTGAAGACAAACGGACTTTGGAAATTCCCTGTATTTTGGTCTAAATTGTGGTCGATCTGTGCTGTGAAGAAATGTAAACGCAGGGAAAACGTATTCCCCCCTTTAACTGCCTGAGGGGCCTTCGGAACAGTGTCTACTTCTCCCTGGAACGGGATCTCTTCCCTCGGGATCTTATCGATTGTTCAATTCACTGACGTCCGGCCGTTCACAAACAATGTCCGGGATAGAACGTTCCGGGGAATGTCATTATAGAATGTTGGGGACAGAACGTTCCGGGGAATGTCAGTTATAGAATATCGGGGACAGGACGTTCCGGGGAATGTCAGTTATAGAATGTCGGGGACAGAACGTTCCAGAGATCTCCTTGACCTGTCCATCACATTTCCCCCTACCCACCCCACCAACATGATGTACTGTACACAGGCTGCATATCTGTCCAGCACCGGGAACTACACTGACCACATCATTGCATTATCTATAAATCGCACCCAGATAGTCTGACCAGCACAGCGACGTGTGCAGTGATCACCCGTGAATTAATCTGTAAACCAGGAGCAGTTACGCTGCCGGCATGTAGGACTGTGTACATCACCCCAGTGCATTGATCTGAAAACTAGGAGCAGTTACCCTTCCTGCATGTAGGACTGTGTCCCCCACCCCAGTGCATTGCTGGTTACACTGTGTTAGATCCCAAACCAGTGTGAGGAAACTTGCAGCCCATGCTGGAAGTGACAGGGTGTGCAGCTACCACCCATTTAAAGCTCCATTTCCCCATTGTACCATGACAAGGGTGTTCTGTGGGTGTGAACATCAGCGCCAGAGAGAGATGGCGGGGGACTCCGTTTAAATATCACCACATGGGAGGGCTTTGGGATATAGACAGAGAGAGGGAGACTGAGAGACAGTGTCATGGAAGGATGTGTTCCCAGGTTGCACAATGCTGAAATGTAGACACTTCGACACCATTCTGTAACATGAGCCAGTCTTCCCAGAAAAGATGGGAAAAAGGGATATTGGTGTGAAGTCAGATGAGCATTTGGTCTGCATCTTTGTAACTGGAATTAAATGCAACAGAATCTATGACTCATTGAGCAGATTCTAACAATACTTTATCTTTGTTTGATTTTCCTTGAATGTGACAGAGGGATCGTCCGCACGAGGCTGAGCTCGTTTTCTGATGCTATCGTATCGGAATCACCTCAATAATTACCCACCCCACCCCATGGTGTCCCTCTCATTCAATACCAGCCCGATTCTCCCACCCATCATGGCTGGAGGTACTCACCATTGCCCGCATGCCCCTGGATATTTGGTGATCACTGGCAATGCTGCCATTTGTAAAAGGCCAATGGGCACATGTTGAGCTTTCTCCGTCAGGGGCTGCCGTGCACAGTTTAATCCAAGCATGGCAGATAAAGGGCAATTACACCACGGTTTGTCGACAGGGGCATGGAGGTCTTGGTGGGTGGGCTAGTACAGAGGGGGACCATTCTCTTCCCAGAGGGGGAAGAGACCCACCAAGCATGGTCTGAGCTCAGTGCAGTATCTGCGGTCTGAGGAAATGTCCAGCAGCACAGGACAAGCATCAATATCCTTCCCCACTCTGTCAGGATAAGGGTCACCGTATTCTCTCTGCTCCCTCACACTCACTGTATATCTGTTATAGCACCGATCCCCGAACAAGGCTCATGCTCCACCACTCTCACTGTTGCATGCAGCATCTTCTCTCTCTCTGTCTCTCTCTGTCTCTGTCTGTCTCTCTCTTCCTCTCTCTCGCTCCCTCACTTTATCCCCCTACACTGATAACACTGCATGCATACAACACTGTGGACTGACTCCCTCCGGACACCTCACCATGAACCTGCCCCCCCCCCCCCCACATCAACACTAACTGCAGGGCCACCCACTCCCACCCTCCCTTTCTCCCGTTCCAGGAAAAACAGCCTGGAATTGGACAGAAAGGGCCAAGCCGGGTGGTGGAGCGCCGGATATACGTTCCCTCTCCCCCCTCCCCCCGCCGTGTGGGGAGGACCCTGGTACGAGCCGGAGAGGACCGGGACACCTCGTGTGGAGATTCTGAAACATCCACGTCCCACCGACCGAGTAGGAGCAATGTTCAGTGAAGGGCAATTCTCACTTTAAACCCACTGGCAGCTCCGTTCCCCCCCGGCACAACTTAGAAGCCGTGGCCCTGATGCCATCTCCCTTTTGTCTCGAGCTGGTACAAGTGGACACCCCATGGTCTCGGTGGGTTGGAGGGTGCGCTCACAACACATCGTCACTACCACCTCCCAGGAAGGGAGCATGGAGGCTCCCTCCTACACCTCCCACTGTTAACAGCTCAGATACTGAAACTAATCTGTGATATTTACTGCTCTCCCCACTTGTCCTGACATCTTCAACAATCTGCGAGCAAGTGAAATACTGCTAGATTCCCAGGGAGGGAATCAAATAATGACATACTGTCAACAGACCAATAAAAATCCTAACGCCAACCAGACACAGTGAATGAAATATTGACAAACCATGGGGCAAGAGAAATCTGGATATGCTCTGCTGATCTTCATTGACATCATGGTATTAATATTATGAATTTGGAAGTGTATACTGTATCTTTAAGAGAGAGTGAATACTGTTCTGAACTGAGAGCTTCCAAGCTCCTTTGTATATGAGAGGATGACAGACACAGAGTGTCAAGGACAACTGAAAATATGTCACATTTGGCTGTGAAATAGATCCCTGAGGTGGTTGCTCTTTCGACAACAATTCGAATTTTTCCAATCAGTTTCAATTATGCCCCAGGAAGCTAAAACCAAATAAAGTTTGTATTTATTGGTTTTCGATAAATGATCTGATGCTGTGGATATTATGAATGCAGGCATTTTGAAAATTGCAAACACAGCAAATGCCATCAACACAGATCCAAGAATTTGGAAAACAATTTCTATCAAAGGTACCTTTTCATATGAAACATATTTACAGTAAAAAGAAAGAAGATAACCCAGGGAGATCCTCGGCCGAAAGAAAACATCGAAAACAACAGCTGCTGTGTGGTTTTGAAATTAAGTTGATGTGAATTTCGATAAGTGTCTTTTTTGAAATAGTATACTGCTACAGAATTGGATTGGGGTAATAGGCAGTTAAGAGATCGGGGCTCTCAGAGTTGTGAATAGTTGATGTAAAATGTTCACTTTCAGAGTTATAAAATAAATTGATGTTTTTATTTAAACAGTGGACCTGGGAGTTCTCATTCATTCGGATTTTAACAGTTTACGAGGTGAGTTGAGCATTTCTTTATGTTTCATTTAAGTTACGAGATGAGCTTCATGCAGTGCCCTAACCATCCCCGTGTGTGTCTCTGTGTGTCTGTGTGGGGCAGGTCTGTCACTCTCTGTGGTGTTTAAAGTGATGCAATGCCACCCTCTGCTGGCCTCCTCACGCCACTGCACAGGCATTGGCAGAGGGGGAAAACCAACAGGGATTCATTCAGAGAGGGGGAGGGAGATGGGAGCTGCTCACAGCACCATCCAAACTGATGTCTTATCCATGTACTGATCTAAATGTTCTTTAAACGTTGCAACTGTCCCTGCTTTCACCTCATCTTCTGGAAGTTCTTCCACACCCAAGCCAGCTTCTGTCTAAAAGAATTACCTCTCATGACTTTTGTTCATCTTTTTTCCTCGCATCTTAAAATATCCCTCAGTTTGAATCCCCAGTTCTAGGGAAAGGACATCAGTCCTTCAGCTTATCTCTACTCCTCATGATTTTATAAACCTCTGTAAAGTTACCCCTTAATCTCATTCTCATCAGTGAAAAAAGTCCCAGCCTACGCAGCCTCTCCTTATAGCTCACTCCCTCCTTTCCCAGCAACATCCATATTTATCTCTTCTGAACCCCCTCCAGCTTGATAATATCAAGGTCAGTAATATCAAAGTGAATAGTCAAGGTGTTTTCTAAGGGTACGGGGAGTCCAAAACTAGAGGGCATATGTTTAAGGTGAGAGGGGAAACATTGAAAAGTGACAGCTTTTTCACCTAGAGGGTGGTGTGCCTATGGAATGAGCGGGAAGGGTGACCAGACTGGACACAGTATTCCAGAAGTTGTATCACCAAATCCTGTACATCCTCAACATGACGTCCCCATTCCGATACTTCAAAGGTCTGACCATTGAAGTCAAGTGTGTTAAACACTTTCTTAACCACGCTATCTATATGAGATGCAAATTTTAAAGAATTATACTTGACGGCCTAGGTCTCTGTTCTCCAACACTGCCAAAGGCCCTACTTTGAATTGTATAGGTCCGGTTCTTGTTTGATTTACCAAATCCAGTAATTCGCATTAATGCAAACTGAAATCCACCTGCCACTCCTCAGCCCAGTGTGTGATATTACTGACACCTCCCCTTCCCCCTTCAATTTAAAATAACCTCCCGCTCTCCAGGAAACCTGCACACTCCGGCCTTGAGTTTCACAAAGACCCTGAGCTTGGGTAGCCTTGTGTGGTTAGTGGGAAGAGGGACAGATTGCAGATACAGTCAGTGGGGAGGATAGGCTGGGCAGTAATCATCGGCCTGGTTTCATTTTATGGTTTTAGGAAGAGGGCAGTCGCACGTGAGATTTAGGTAAGACTGATCGGTGCTTTGGGGCCAGAAATTACGCTCTTTCTTCGTCTCTGGTGTTCAGTAATGAAATCTATTCGAGACCCTTCATTGTGCAGAGTGTGTCTGCAGGATTTCTTTCCCTAAATTGCAGACTACAGATAATCGCAATTAAAGACGTTCAAATTAATTTCGATGGCACAGCACGTGCACTCAATATCCGACAGTTGAGACAAATATCTTGCATCTGTTTAACAATACAAAGTGTTGTTCAGTAATGGGAACCTGATTATAATAAATCCACACCAAGCTGAAAGCTGGCACTTTAAATGATAATGTAGGGGATAATGTCCCTGCCTCCGAGCAAGAGCTCTGGATTTGATTCCGGTTCCTGACCTTGTGTGGTAGTGTCCCTAGCTCTGGACTAGAAGGCCTGGATTCAAGTCCTGCCTGTTGCAGAGGTATGTCACAGCATGTCAGAACGGACTGATGAGCAAACACACTGGTGAATACTGTTACAGCTTTATGGGTATTGCCGAGTGGTGCGAGTGTCCCTACCTCAGGGCACAGAGGTCTAGGTGTAAATCGCACAGAAGTGTTTCATAATACATCTGAACAAACTGATTAAAATGGATTTAGAATTGTGACCTGATGGAGAAGGAAGAGGTGTCAGTATTGCATTTCAGAATTTAAGCCCAGGATGACAATCAATTCGTGTTGATTGGAGTCACATTTCGCAGCAGTAGAGGTTTATAAAATCAGAACGGTCATGGATAGGGTGAGTAGTCAGTGTTTTCCCCAGGTTAGGGGCATCCAAAACTAGAGGACATTGGTGGAAAGTGAGAGGGGAAAGATTTTGAAGAGGCCTAAGGGGCAGCTTTTCACACAGAGGGTGGTGTGCGTATGGAATGAACTGCCAGAGGAAGTGGTGGAGGCTGGTACAACTACAACAAGTAAAAGGCATCTGGATGCTGACAGACCTGCTCAGTTTTTCCAGCAATTCCTGTATTTGTTGAAAAAATTGCATTCATTTTAACGCAGGCATTCTGAATATGTTACACATTTTATTTTGTCATGACGCAGGGACATATAAACATATCTTCAAATCGACCGAGACCATTTTCTGCTAAGAGTATGGCTCTGTGTAAGACAGCAACAATGATGCTCCGACATGGAACAGGGACTGTAATGGAGACATAGTTTGGACAATGTACAAGGAGACCTCACATGGTCCAGTTTGGGAGAGGATGACATTATTGTGTGATTCAACGCAGAGAGAGAGAAAATGTAATCTGCACGAGAAGGAATGGCCTATTGCACTCTCTCTCCTTCATTGTTCCTCATCACAGCAATGTGCACGAGCTAAAACAAAACCTCCACTGTCATCATTACCATTCTTGCTTTTATAGAATCCCTGCAGTGTGGAAACAGGCCCTTCGGCCCAACAAGTCCATTCCAAACTTCCAAAGAGTAAACTTCCCAGGACCGTTCCCTTACAGTTAGCCCTGACTAGTGCACCTCAACTAGAAACGGCCGAAGACTACAGACAATTTGACCAATCCACCTGAACTTCACAGCTTTGGAATGTGGGAGGAAACTGGAGCAACCAGTAGAAGCTCACGCAGACAAGGCATACACTCCATACAGTCACCCGAGACTGGAATCGAACCCAAGTCCCTGGTGCTGTGAAGTGGCAGTGCTAACAACTGGGCCACCTTTAGGTGATCCCTGACCAGAATTCATTGGAACCTCCTCACTGCCTAATGCAAAGGGAATTCAGCCAAATTCAACTGTTCCAGGATGAAATGCATGCATCTTTCCATCATAGCTGAAAAATGTGTTGCTGGAAAAGCACAGCAGGACTGGCAGCATCCAAGGAGCAGGAGAATCGACGTTTAGGGCAGAAGCGCTTCTTCAGCCCTTCCTTGGATGCTGCCTGACCTGCTGCGCTTTTCCAGCAACACATTTTTCAGCTCTGATCTCCAGCATCTGCAGTCCTCACTTTCTCCCATCTTTCCATCATAGTTTGAGTAACATTGCTTTGGATCATTAACGTGCTATTTGAGCAGATTAAAGGAACTATCCTGACTTGTTGCTAAAACTGACCCTGACCCAGTCTGAAAACGATATCATCGACCATATCACCAACCTGGTCACATTTAACATTTGTTATGAGCAGTGGAGCAGTGGGACTAGAAAGGGAAACAGTGACCCAAAAAAGCCGGGGAACTATAAACCGGTGAGCCTGATGTCAGTGGTGGGTAAGTTGTTGGAGGGGATTCTGAGGGACAGGATTTACATACATTTGGGAAGGCAATGGCTGATCGGGGTAGACAACGTGACTTTCTGCATGGGAAATCATGTCTCATTAATTTGGTTGAGTTTTATGAAGAGGTGAAAAAGATTTATGAAGGCAGTTTGGTAGACATTGTCTATATGGACCTCAGCAAGGTGTTCACAATATTCTGATTGGTAGACAGATTCGTATGTTTCAGTCACATTGGATACAGAGGAAGCTAGTCACAATTGGCTTGAAGGAAGATGGATATTTTTGAGACTGGAGGCTTCTGAGCAGCAGTGTGGTGTAAGAATCAGTGCTGAGTTCACTGCATTTCAATATTATGAAAAGGATTTAGATGTGAATTTCGGAGGCATAGTTAGTAAGTTTACAGATTCCATCAAAAAGTGGTGCAGTAGAATATCTCAGAGTACAACGAAACCAAAAATAAATGGGACAAATGGGCAAGGAGTGACAGATGAAGTTTAATTTAGATAATTACGAGATAATACATTTTGGGAAGGCAAATCAGGGCAGGAATTGTACACGTAATGGTAAGGTCCTGGGGAGTGTTGTGGAACAAAGGGACCTAGGGCTGCATTTATATTGTTCCTTGAAAGTGGAGTCGCAGGTAGATAGGGTGGTGCTGGACACATTTGGCACATTTGCCTTAATCAGTCAGAGCATTGAGTATAGGGGTTGTGGTGGTATGTTGCATCTGTACAGGATGTTGGTGAGACCACTTTACGAATACTGTGTACAACTCGGTTGTTTGCAGAAAAGATTTACACAGATGTCCCAGGACTGGAGGTTTGAGCTTTAGGGGGAGGTTGATTAGGTTGAGGTGTTTCCCCCTGGAGTGTCAGAGGCTGAAGGATGACATTATAGAGGTTTATAAAATCATCAGGGGCATGGATATTCTGAACAGCCACGTTCTGCGCCCCAGGGTAGGGGAGTCCAGAACAAGAGAGCACAGTTTGAAGGTGAGAGGGCGAATAATTTAGAAGGGACCTGAGGGTAAATGTTTCACACAGAGAGTGGTGTGTGTACAGAAAGTGCTGTCAGAGGAAGTGCTGAAGAAGGTTACAATCGCACATTTAAGAAGTGTCTGAAAGAAGAGGATATTGGCCAAATGCTGGCAAATGGGACTGGATCAGATTTGATATCTCATCAGAGCGAACAGATTGGACTAACGGGTCTGTTTCGGTTCTGCATGACTCTCTGATTCTATAAGAGGGATGATGAAAAATTCTGAAAGGACCTTTCAAGTGGGAATTCTTTTCACTGGAAGTTTATCGTGCCTCTGTGTTCACATTGATTGAAAGCTTTATTAGTTAAATATTTGACAGGGCAGTGAGTCATGGATAATAGGATACAGACAGGAAAGTGGGGCTGAGACCACAACCTGATAGCCACAATCTTCGTGCCTGGTGGAGAAGGCTCAAAGTATCCAATGACCCACTTCTGCTCCTCAGTCCCATGTTTCTGTGTTCCATTCAGCCCCTGAAAACCTGCTAGACAGGAGCAGTTGGAGGCCACTTACTCCTATAACTTGGTGCACAGAAACAGAGGAGACCATTCAGCCTCTTAAGACTGTCACACACGCTTTGAAGTGATTTGGGAAATGTAATTGGAAAATCCAGGCACGGGTATGAAAGAGGCCCCTCATCTCTCTTCACAGAGCTTCCTCTATCTGCAACTTGTGCTTCATTTATTGGTCATGTTGTAGACCCAGATTCACTGAGAATAAAGCCCTCATACCTCACCCAGAGATGGCTCACAAAATCGTCTGATCTCCGTGACTCCAATATGCAATAACATAAAATTCAGGAAAATAACACCCACTAACTTTCCAATAACAGAATGTGAGAACATCAGAAACAGGGGAAGGTCGTTCACTTCCCAAGCCTGCCTTGCCCTTTACTAAGTTCGTGGCTGATCTGCTCTTAGTCTCAAATCCTCTTTCATACACAATTCTTCATAGCCCCCAACTCTCTGACAGGTCAATATCCATCTTCCACCTCTTCAAATACTTTCAGTCATCTTGCTCCCCACCACCCTTGAGAAGTGAAGTCCTGGCATTCAATAGGCATTGGATAGGCATATGGAGGATAGTGGGCTAGTGTAGGTTAGGTGGGCTTGGATCGGCCCAACGTCGAGGGCCGAAGGGCCTGTACTGCGCTGTATTCTTCTATGTTCTATGTTCTAATACCACCTGTTTGAAGAAAACATTTGCTGCTCCTATATCATGGCTTATTGATTTGAACAAAAGAGGTTGAGACAGGGGTTCAGGTACAAATGACTGACCCTGATATCAAGGCAATGGTTGACTTCTGTTGACATCAAGGAGCTTAACTAAACTGGACTTAATGGGAATCAGAGTAACCTCTCCTGTGTTTGGAGTCAAACATGGCACAAAGGAAGATGTTCATCATCTCAGTCCTGGGTCAACTCTGTGGGAGATCCTCAGGTTAGCTTCCTCTTCACAAATATCTTCAGCTGCTTCATCAATGTCTCCCCGCCCCCACCCTCCCCACCATAAGATCAGAAGTGGGGATGGTCACTGAAGATTCCACAATGTTCAGAATATTTTGTCCCCCCTCAGTTCCTGAACTGGTCTGTGTCCATGAGCAGCAAGACCCAGACTCCATTGAGGCTTGTGCTGTTAACGGGTCCGTCACATTCATGTAACAGCACTGCCTGACACTGCACATTGCCACAGTAAAACAAGAGTTCATTCAGCACCTCACGCTGTTTACACAGGAATATGAGGAAGCCATTCAGCCCATTGACACTATTGGAGAAGAACAGGGACAGCCCATTCAGTGCCTCCAGCCTATTACTCAGGAAGAGAAGGAGTCTAGTGTGATGGGCTACACTAGAGCGCCTCAAAAATATTTGAACGTGGTAATCTAGACTTTTTTTTATTTTAAAGCAAATGTAAAGTGTCTGTTCCAGATGCAATGTGACTGGTCAAACTACTCGGTGTGAAGCAAAACACCATCTACTTAAACACGAAAGATAAAATGAAACCAAAGAAAGAGGAATCTAGAATAACGTAATTCTATTGTACAAGTTAACAGAATAATAGATCTAGGAGCTATTACTAATGAACTGTTCCAATATAGAAAAATCCCATAAACACAGCCCTTGGCAAAAAGAAATACTTAGACACAGATTGTCACAAATATTTCTCCAATCCAGGAATTAAAAACAGCACCAAGAGAAAATTCAGAGAGCGTCGCAGCCAGGAGACATTCACTGAAGCTTCCAACTCTGTGGAGACCCCAATAGTTTCTGACGTCACTGAGAAACCAAACCCAGAGATTCTAATCTGTGAGAGCTGGCCACACCCATTCAGTCTGCATTAAAATAAAGGCCTCCCTCGCTGTTTACTAGTGGTCTTAACTAGCCAGCTTGGTAATGATCATACAATCTCTTAAAAAAAGCCAGGACAAAATAACTTCTTAAAGCTGCAACATCATCACACTTGTCAGCACTTCGAGCTGTCAACCAGGAACCAGGGGTAACCCAATCCGGCCCATGGCTCTATCCAATCGGACGAGGAAGAAGCCATTCAGTCCCTTGGGTCACTTACACAGCAATGGGATGAGGCCTTTCAGCCCCTTGAGTCACTTTCACAGGAACAGTAAGAGGCCATTCCCCCCTCAACGTACTTACACAGGGACAGAATGAGGCAATTGATGCTGATTCCTGATGAATGGCTCATGCCCGAAACATCGATTCTCCTGCTCTTCGAATGCTGCCTGACCTGCTGTGCTTTTCCAGCAATCGATGCTCTACTCTGATCTCCACCATCGGCAGTCCTCACTGTCTCCTAATTGATGCTCTAACATGATGAACAAGCGGAGCAGAGACTGGACAGACAGACTGCTCTTCGTTGCTCCTCTTGGCTCCATTGCTTATGATACACACGTGGGACTTTAACGTGGTTTCCTAGTGGTGAGGAGAGAAGCAAATATGTCATGTGTGAAGTCTCAAGAAGGCATCTTCCATCTCCGAGAAGCCAGCCTGGTGTTCTCTTTGTAGGGAAGAAGTGGGTGGGAATGGCTACCTGTTTCAGATGGAAGGTATTGTGGCTGCTGTTGGGGATTGTGAACAACCTGACGTTCAGTACGGCTTCACAAGCCCACTGCACAATAACATTTGGAGAGTTAGTAAAGGCATATAAACTGTTAAGAAAGCCAGGTTAAACTGATGAATGGACTCACTAAGTTCAAATAATGCTGACCGCATTCATGTTGATCTTGTCTAGTGCACGTCCTGTTCCGTGTAAACTGTATGCCTTACTCTGTCCAAGTCTATTTCCACCCTATGATCTGTCTGGCCATGCTTACTATGACCTGTCTCCACTGCTCAACGTTTTTCCCTGTACTGAGGTACACATGGCAAAAAATCAAACCAATCAACCCTGGGTAAAGTATGGCATTTCTCACCCTATCAATGTCATTTTTGGAAGGAAATGATCGCTGCCACTCGTGTTTCAGCATCGCCATTTTTTCGTCTCTCACAGCTCTACAGATTAAACATTCAGCTTCTTTACTCTATCCTCATGTTACCGTGTCTGTGGGAAGGAGATCATTCGTTACAAAGGAGATCAAATCCATGGAGTGTGCCCCTAATGCTCTCTCAGCAAGGCTCTACAACAGCAGGAAGATGGCTTTACTTCTGTACGCGAATCATCTTACAATGAAGGACAGCATACTATTGACTGCACCCATTACTTACACAGGGTTTGATTCGGAGCAGTCAACATAGACTTGTAAGTGGGAGATCATGCTTCCCAAATTTGTTAGAGTTCTTTCATGAAGTGACCAAGAAGCTTGATGAGGGCAGAGCGGTAGACGGAGTCTCTATGGATTTCAGTAAGGCCTTTGATAAGGTTCCACATGGCAAGCCTCTCTGGAAGGTTCCCATCACGTGGAATGCTGGGGGAACTGGCCAATTGGTTACACAGTTGGTTTGATGGTCGGAAGCAGAGGGTTTAGTTGAAAGATGCTTGTCAGACTGGAGGCTGGGTCCATAGTTGTTGGTTATCTATGAATTGGTTGAGAATGTACAAGGCATGATTAGCCAGTTTGCAGATGACAGTAAAATAAGTGGGAGCATGATCAGTGAGGAATTTTATCAGAAATTGCAGCAGGACCTTAATCAGGTGGGGAAGTGGGCCGAGTAATGGCAAATGGAATTTAATATAGATGCGTGACGTCTTGCATTTTGGAAACTCAATTCAAGATAGGAGTTTCATGGTGAATGGGAGGGCCCTAAGGAGTGTAGTGGGCAGAGAGACCTTGGGGTTCAGGTGCACAGTTCCCTGAGAGTGGAGTCACAGGTAGACAGGGCAGAGAAGAAGGCGTTTGGCACATTGGCCTTCATCAGTCAGGATATTGAGTATAGAATTTGGGAATTTATGTTGCAGTTGCACAGGACTTTGGTAAGGCCGCACTTGGAGTTTGTGTTCAGTTTTGTAACCTTGTTAGAGGGAGGATGTTATTAAACTAGAAAGAGTGTCGAAAAAATTTACAAGGTCATTGCCAGGACCCAATGATCTGAGTTATATGGAGAGGGTGGACAAGCTAGGACCTTTTCTTGAGAGTGTAGGAGACTGGGGTGAGGGGACCTTATAGAGCTGTATAAGATCACGAGGGGTATGGATAGGGTTAATGCTCTCAGTCTTTTTCCAAGATGTACAGAATTGAGGATTAGAGGGGATCAGTTTAAGGTTAAAGGGGAAGGAATAAAAGGGAACCTGAGGGACCACTTCTTTACACAGACGATGGTATGTGGATGAGCTGCCAACAGATGTGGTTGAAGGGGGTACATTAACAACAATCCACATATTAAACATTACAATCTCAAGACCACACAGTCTCTATCTTCCCCGCTGAGTTCACTCTTCCAGCTGCTGATCCCCCTGGGTCATTTTTTTTTGCTGCAAGTAGGTGTTACATGAACATATATCTTTGATAGAGTGTTTGAAATGGCTAGTTAGCACTCCTGCTCTACAGCAGTAACTCTGCTGTTGAATGGCAGTAGCTCTCCCTCTAGTGTTCAAAATGCTGGGTTTATGTACTCCTCATGATACAATAATTCTCATAATTTGATTGCTTTCCATGTGTCCAAACAATAATATTCAAATTCTGTCGGCTTCTTGTATCCTTTAGTTGTATTTGAATTGCCGACAAAGCAGCAACCAAAACTCAGGTACCCATTTCCCAGCTAATTGTGACATGTGGAAAAAACTGACCTTCAGCTGGCATCTGTCGCTGTACTTTCTATTCAACAACACCCATTCTGTCTTAAAGTGACCAGACATGCTTTTGGCTTCATAACACCTCCCCCCTTCAGAAAAGAAAATGAACCATCAGAATTAAGAGATGGCATCATTCCTTTTCCTCTAATTCTTAATCCCATTATTAAATACAAAAGTATTAATCTCAGTTATACAATTCATATTAATTCTGCACACCTGTATAACACTGGAATAAGTCAAATCTTATCTATACGTTTTCCATTAAATCTGAGGTAACACATCTGCTGTCACATTTTAGGACCAACTGCATTTAAATTTTCTAAGTTTAAAGTTGGTAACACAAGACTCCAATGAAATTGTCTCATATTCTGGTCTTTGAAGATTCTAAAAAATGAGCGAGATTTGTCTTTGTCCACAACCGTCTCCGACAATTTGTTTGTCATATAAACATTAAAATATTGTCAGGCCAGTGCGAAACTTAATCATTCTTTTTCAATCATGGAGATTTTGTATTTTTTTTCTAGTGGATATTGAGTTTTTTCGACAAGTAGCCAATTGGCCATTCCTTTCCATCATCATCTTACTGTATCAATACATCTCCAACCTTTATTCCCGAGCATCAAACACAATTTTCAAAGGTTTTCAAAATATTTGGTGTATCTAAACCTGACGCGGTGATTAATCGTGATTAAAAATTGTCAAATGCCTCCTGGCATTGTTCTGTCCACCACAATTCTGTGTTCTTCCTTAGTAAATCCAGCAGTGGTGCCAATACGCTGCTGAAGTTTGCAACAAACTTCCGATATAATCCACTCAGTTCCAAAAATCGAAACCTCTCTTCCTTCGCGGATGGTCGTGGAAATTCCTCAAAGTCCTTCATCTTTGTGTTCCATGGGGTCAACCTTCCATGTCCAATGTAATGTCCCAAGAACATCACCTCTAACTTCGCGAATTCTGTTTTCACTAATTTTATTACCAATTTTGCTTCTTGTAATCGTTCAAAATGCTCTGCCAACTGTAACAAGTGAGCTTTTAATCACTTACTAAAGATCACTACATCATACAGATAAGCTGCACAATTTGTTCATCTGACCACAACTCTGTTCCTGAGTCTTAAATGTGGCTGGTGCATTATTCATTCACATTACGTTCTCTAACTTTTGTTGTCATATCCGGTATCTTTATCAGATAGTTTAACCGACTCAACAATTTTGTTAACTTGAAAGGGGCCCCTAAACCTGGCTATGAAGGGGTTTCCAGCACTGGTGGCAATACTAATACGTCATCACCATGGGAAATTGTCGAAGTTTCAGAGTTTTTATCTGCCACCTGCTTCACTCTATGCTGTGCCCTCTTCAGGTTCTGTTTAGTAACTCACCTACTCCATCTTATTTCTCCCTCACCTGAGATACATAATCCAAGTGTGAGGTCTCCGACTTCGGTCCTGACAATTTATATGTAATTAATTTCAAAGGGCCTCTCACTTTATGTACGAATATTAACTCAAAGGAAGTAAAGAGAGTAGATTTATTTGGGGCATCTCAATTGGCAAACAATATAATGAGGCGCCTTTATTCCAATCATTTGGGATATTCTGACAGTACGCTGTTAATATTGTCTTCGGCATCTGATGCCAACTTTCTAAGGCTCCCTGGGATTCGGTTTTGGAATGCACTTGATTTAAACTGCTGTATGCCGAAGCTATCTATGACGTCCTAAACAGCTGAGCGGTAAAATGAGACTCTTGGTCTGACCGAATCACACTGCGTAGCCCACAGCGAGTAAAGAAAGCTACCAAGTCCTCCACCTCCCTTTGTACCTTAGCACCCCATAATGGAATTATCCCTGGAAATCGAGTAGTCACATTCATTATGATCAGCAGATATTGCTTTCCACTTTTATTTTAGAAAGGAGAGCTCCACAATTAATCATAGCCCACGTGAAAGGTTCTTCGAATACAGGAATTGACAACAACGGTGCTGGTTTAAATGCTGACTGTGACGTACCTACCATTTGGACTGTATGACATGTTCAACAAACATTAACCACGTCCTTGTGAATTCCAGCCACTAGAAATGCTTTAGCCTGAGTCTTCCGTGCATCAACTCCTTTGGCTTTTTATTTTGGTTTTCCTTCCTGTTGTAACGTATGGCAGTGGGATCTTATTACTACATAGTCTGGAAAAATCCCTGGGTATTTTTCTTTTAATTCCCCAGTTCCATAGTTTTACTTTGACTTCTCCACCACAAGGGGTGCCCCTCCCACATTGAATTCTGCTAAATCATTCCCAAGAATGCATTCCTGGAACTGACACCCTGTCACTCAATCTCACTGTTACTTCCCCAACCTTGACTTGGCACTCCAACCTAATGTCAAACAGGGAATGGTTAATTTCTGTCCCCATTTCAAAAATTATCACGCTTTTGAGTAACATGTCAGAAAGCGTGAAAATACTTCCATCTCTTACTATTTGAGGCCGAGGGAAAGTGAGGACTGCAGATGCTGGAGATCAGAGTTGAAACGTGTAGGGCTGGAAAAGCACAGCAGGTCGGCAGCATCCGACGGGCAGGAGAGTTGACGTTTCAGGCATAAGCCCTTCAACAGGAAAGTGGGAGGTAAGGGAGGGGGAAGGGGGTTGAGAATGAAATAGGAGGGTGGGGGTGGAGCTTGGTGGAAGGTAGCTTGGAACGCGATATGTAGATGTAGGTCAGTCTGACGGTGATAGGTCGGAGAGGAGGGTGAAGTGGAAAGGTGGTAGGACAGCTGAAACCGTCAAACTATACAGCATCAACGTTGACTTCACCAATTTCCAAATCTCCCCTCCCCCAACCTCATCCCAGATCCAACCATTCAAATTAGCACTACCCTCTTGAGCTGTTCGAACTGTCCATCTTCCTTCCCACCTATCTACTCCAACCTCCCTTCTGACATATCACTATCACTCCCACCTACATCTTCCTATCGCTCTCTCAGTGACCCTCCCACCAGCCCAGCTCCTACTCTCCTTTTTATCTTTCAGCTCCCTTGTCCCCCCGCCACATTCCTGACGATGGGTTTATGCCTGATGTGTCGATTGTCCTGCTCTTCGGATGCTGCCTGATCTGTTGTGCCTTTCCGGCTCCTCACTTCTCAACTATTAGAAATTTAACAGATCCTGCATCTTGCAAAATTTTAACTTCTTGTCCTCCCCCACACCCCATTTTTTCTTAGTAAGGTTTATCGACAGAGGCAAATTCTTTATAGAGATCAGGCACCAACTCTATACACAGCCCCTGTCCTGGCTGAGCACTCTCCAGCAGCTCCTCCGCTCCACTTGGGGTCTCCTTTACCAGGTTCACTAATACCACTGGCTTAAACTCTTTTACCACATCTTTTCCCAAAGTGTCTTCCTTCAACGCACAGCACTGTGCGTCCCAGTTTCCTGCAGTGAAAATACCTTTTCCCAGTGCCCTTCTCAAACCATCGGTACTGTAATTTTATGTGTTCCACTACTTATAGTGAGACCTGAGGCCTTTCACTTCCTTTCAACCCCTTTGGGCTTTTTTTGTAACCTCAGGTAAACTATTGCCAGTGTGCTTTACTCTATATTTTGTAGTGTAGGATCTCCCCTTCTCCCAATTTCTACCTCTCACAGGATGAAAATCCTCGCAGAAGCTAAATTTCATCTCATGCACCAATGCATTCTTAACTGTCATTTCTGCCGCGTTTCTCACTTCTTGAGCTTCATGTTCATTCAGATGAATTCTTACTATCTCTGGAAGTGAGTCTTTAAACTCGTACAGCAGAATAATCTCCCTTCGGGCCTCACTGGTCTTATCCATTTTTAAGGCCTGCACCCATTTATCAAAATGACTGTGGTTATTCTTTTAAACTCAATATACGTCTGATTTGGTTCGGTCTCTATATTTCTGAACCGCTGTCTATATTCTTCTAGTACCAATTCATCAGCACTCAAAATAGCCTGTTTGACATTTGCATAATCTCTTGCTCCCTCATGTGACAGTACTGCACATACCTCTCAAGCTGTGCCCACCAGCTTAGTCTGAACTACCATTACCCACAAGTTCACTGGACATGCCATCTGCCGAGCCAATTTTGCAAATGAAACAAAAAAGATTTTGGCATTTTTGTCACCTTAACATGGCAATGTATTAACATAGTTGTATACATCCCTACATTCTCCCTTCATCTTCATCCTGCTAATTTAACTTTCTTATCTAATTCCAAACTTCTGAATTTCAAATTCTCCCTCTCTTCCTTTTTCCTCTTTTTCTCTTTCTCTATCTTCTCTCTCTTTCTATCTCTTTCTTTATCTTTAACTCAAGTTGCCACACTTGCAATTTAAGTTTTTTCTAACTCGACTGCAGTTTCCTGCTTCTCTGATACATCAAAGTGCTTGACCAACTCCATTATGGTGACAGCTTTCCTTTTGTCCCTGGTGAAACCCAATTCTAATCGACATGTTAATACTAAAAGTATGCCCTTCCTTTGTCTTTCGACATTTTCTTGGCAAATTTGTGAATCAGCTTCAAACCTCAGAACATCTTTGGTCATGTTAAAAGCCATTTCTTTTAATTTAACCAACCACAAGGAAACAAAATTAAATGACTTTTGTCACCTGTTTTATTTGAAGGTCTAGGTCACTAACTGTCAAGTGATGGAATCTGCTGGGGCCTTTTGTACCGCAAAACTGTTCAAATCCAATGCGACAAGCCCTCAAACCGTCTAACCCCTCAGTTAATTAAAACCACATACCCAGAAAAGCTCACCTCACCTCGTACTCTGTTAAAACATGAGTGAGAGAGAAGTCCCAAATTCCACTATTAAGAGAAAAATAACCATTTATAAGTGTGTAAATTAGCTCGCTGAGCTTGAAGGTTTGTTTTCAGATGTTTCGTCACCATGACAAGGTATCATCATCAGTAAGAGTTTCTGGTGACGCACTGGTGGTATGTCTCGTCTTTCTATTTATAGGTCTTGGTTTCTTAAGGTGCGTAATGTTATTTCCAGTTTTTTTTCAAGGGGAGGTAGATAGGATCTAAACTGATGTGTTTATTGATGGACTTCTGGTTAGAATGTCATGCTTCTAAGAACTTTCGTGCCTGGCTTTGTCCTAGGAAGTGTGTGTTGGCACAGTCAACGTGGTGTCCTTCTTTGTCTGTATGTATGGAGACAAATGATAGTGGGTCATGCCTTTTGGTGGCCAGTTGGTGTTCATATATCCTGCTAGCATGACAACAGTAGAGTTTGAAATGGAGGAAAAATGGTTTTATATACACTGTTTATTCAGTGTGTGTTCAGATAAGGAAGATTGTTCATATGTGTACAACACATTCTGAATGAACAACGGAGACACAGTTAACGAAAAATTATGCACATGATGTGAAAAATTTATAAAGCATTAAAACATTATTTGATCCTCATCTGAAGTGATACGTTCCCTTTTTCTCAACGTTCCCCCTTTTCTGGGATTCCCAAATCTAATCTCTCATTCTTATCAGGA
Organism: Chiloscyllium plagiosum; assembly: GCF_037043375.1. Lineage (NCBI taxonomy): Eukaryota > Metazoa > Chordata > Chondrichthyes > Orectolobiformes > Hemiscylliidae > Chiloscyllium > Chiloscyllium plagiosum. Next base: position 16,084,864 of record NW_028270188.1, read on the forward strand.
TGTGTGTTATAAATTCTTGCTTCTCGTGTCCAAACTTATTTCAGTTAATCTCCTTTCTACAAGCAATTAAATATGTTGTCCTGTTGGGTTCTTTCCAAAACTAGTGTCTGTCGTATTATTGGAGATAAAAGTTATAGCATCAGACCCAGCATTTGAACATATTGCTCTGTTGTACATGCACTTTAAAAGGACTACAGCACACAGGAATTGCCAAAACATTGAGGGAAGTACATCTACTTCTTTCGTTAATCCAGTTTTCTCAATTCCGCATCTCCAGATCTATATCCTCTCTTTCGTTCTCCCTTTGTATCTAGTGAAGAAATTCACCAATGTTTCTTCGTGTCCCATCTCTCAAAACCCCTTCTGTCCGTTTATATCTAATGCTTTCTTCTAGATATAATGTGGTTATAATTAAGCAATGTAACTACAAAGACATGCGGGAGGAGCTGTCCTGAGTTAATTGGAAGGGGAGCTGAGGAGGAAAGACCATGGAGCAGCAATGGGAGGAGTTTCTGGGGATAATTCGGAAGATAATGCCAGAAAGTCAACCCCAAGAAGATAAAACATACTCATGGGAGGACATGGCAACCATGAGTCATAAGGAATCAAACCAAAGGAGGAAACATACAATGTGGTGAAGATGGTTGGGAATCCAGAGAATTTATTGGCTCTGAAACTACATAAGGCTGGCATTACTGACACTACAGAATTCTTAATCATTGTCAGGGAGAGAAACAGAGGAAACACATTCACTTTAAACACAGAAGATGGTATTTCTCAAGGAAAAAATCAGGTGAATTAAACATTTGAGTTAAGATCAGTTAAATGCTTTTGTAGAATGTGTCAGATTGGAAGCAAGACCCGGGGAGACAGTCCCTCAACAGAATGAGAGTTTGAAAATTGAATTATTTCCACATCAGAAACCAGGTTAGATCACTGAGTGCAGGGCTGATGGGTGAATGGGTCTCAGTGAGAATTGAGGAACAGACAGCAGAATTGCATTGCAGATATTACAGCTCGAAACTCCGTATTCATGTAGTGCTGTAGACCACATCAGCAGGAGAGGCAGACCTGCATTCAACCACAACCTGTAACCTTTTGCCGGGGATAACACCTCAGTCTGCCATTAGCACCAACACCATCTATGGCTCAGTTACGAGTGTGGGTGAACATGTCAGAGTCAGAACCACATGAACCTTAACCTGATGCTAACTCATTAAAGCTACCGGACTTGACCAACAGATCTGAACGAAGCTCTGCAGTTCTGTCACATTCAGTTATAAATGGTCATGGGCGATTAAACAAATGACCGGAGGAGAGGGCTCCACAAACACCCCCATCCTAAATAATGGAACAGACCTGCACATCAGTGTAAAAGAGAAGGATGTTTTATCTGCACCATCCTCTGCCAGAAGTATTGAGTCGATGATACACCTCACCCTCATCATGATGCCCACAAAATCACAGATGCCAGTCTTCACCTAATTCGATTCGCTGCACGTGTCGTGAAGAAACAGCTGAACACATTAGATACGACAAAGGCAATGGATCCAGACTCAGTTTCTGCAATAGGACTGAAGACTTGTGCTGTACAACAAGCCGTGTCCCTGGGGAAGCTCTTTCATTCCAGCTCCAACTCTGAAATCTCCCTGGCAATGTGGAAAATTACTCACTATGTCCAGTCCGCTAAGATGAGCACAATTACAATCTGACCAATTATCACCACCTCAGTCCCATCACGGCAATCAAATCGGTGGGAGTTCTTTTTGACAGAACTGTCAAGCAGCACAGAAACAACCTGCTCAGTGTGATTTCCGATCGGTCCCCATGTGGAGATGGTGCTGTTGTGGAAATGTCACTGAATTAATAACCCAGACCAGGCCAAATTCTCTGGCAGGTGGTGGAAGTTAAAAACAACTAATAAAATATCGAGATCTAAAATCTGGTGTCAGTAACAGTGACCTTGAAGTCAATATCAATTGGAAACAAAATTTCCTTCTCCAATGTACTTTTAGGAAGTGAATCTCCGGTGATTTCTTGGGTTGGCCTAAAAGTGACTCCAAGGACCCTGACATGTGATAAACATTTCAATGGTCTCTAACTACTCAGAGGTCTGAAAGGATGAAACCGTACAGAACATCCGGCCTCAGCATCAGTGTTGGAAAAGGGACTGGGAACACAGTCCTGTCGAGCCTACAAAGACCTCCTTCCTAACATCTGAGGGCTTTTGACAACATTTACAGAGCTTTCACACAGATTGCACAGAAACAGCGGGAAAGGAGTAGGTCATACAACACATTGAGCCTCCCCCATTCTAGTTCATGGATAAAATCTCCTCAATGCGTTTACCCCACACGATGTACATATCTGTTATTGTGAGTAACCTTGGAAATCTATAAAATAGGAAGTGCAGTAGTATGTTTGGTCCATCGAGTTTGCGACCCAATTCAATGTAATGATGCTTGGCCCTTCATTTCCACACCGTACTCCTGCTCTCCCACCATCCCTTTCCTGTCTCGAAATCCTTATTTATAATCAGTGTCTCGGTTTCCAGGTGCGAGCGAATTCCCCATGTTCACCAATCAGTGAGTGCAGACATATATTCTCATCTCAATGCAGAGTGACCTGCTGTACCTAATACGGTGTTCCCTTGTTTTAGGCGTTGTCGCCAGGGGAATTATCATCCCTACTTCCAATCTGTCCCACCCTGTCAGAGTTTTGTATATTTCACTGAGATCTCGACTCATTTTCCTAAACCCCATGGAATACTAGCCCAGTCACCCCAATCTCTGCTCCCACAAGAAGCCTGTTATCCCAGAGACCAGTCTGGGCATCATTCACTGCTCTCCATCAATGTCAGGTTTGTCCTTTATTTAGGTATGGAGATCAAAACTGCCCACAATACTGTACAATGTTCGAGATGATATCTCACTAGGCACTGTACAGCTGCAGTAAGACACCCTTACTCCTGGACTGACAAACCCCTGAAATGAAGGTAAATACACCATTTATCTTCCTCACTGCTTTCTGTTTCTGCAATATTACTTTCAGAGACTGGTGTATAAGGAGATGCAGATCCTTTTCAGTGTTTCATCTCCCCACTTGGCGGGTCCATGTATACTGGTCAGCGTGCCAATGCCATGACCAGTGTTGACTTCTGTTTGCAGGACTCACTGCGCTGCAGGGGCCTCAGAGGTTTATGCAGAAGGAAACAACATAAAGGAGCATACGTCCCTTTGTAGATCAACATGTTTCAACCAATTATTTTCAAACGGTAGGTTGCCAATTTATCATTTCCACCAAAGGGCACACCGTCATCTCTATCCACATTGTTCTCCATCTGTCACATTTTTACCCATTCACTCCACTTCTCTTAGTCTTCTCGGTGCTTTTTTACATCTTCCTCACCCACTAACAATCCCACATCCGTTAGTGCTGTCTGCAGGCTGGGATATATTGTATCTGATTCCAGCAACCAAATGTTTAAAGGGCATTGTGAACAGCTGGGCCCCAAGCACCGATCCCTGCGACACCTCAGCAACCTTTCTCTGTTAATTTATATTTATTTATTTCGTGAATCTCGGAGTCACTGGCTGGTCCAGCATTTATTGCCTGTCCCTAGTTGCCCTTGAGAAGGTGGTGGTGAGCTGCCATGTTGAACCGTTGCAGTCCACCTGCTGTGGTTGACCTTCAATGCCATTAGGGAGGGAATTCCAGGATTCTGACCCAGTGACTGAGAAGGAGCAGTGATATATTTCCAAGTCAGGATGGTGAATGGCTTGGAGGGGAACCTGAAGATGATGCTTTTCCCATACATCTATAGCCGTTGTCCTTCTAGATAGACATTGTCGTGAGTTGGGAAGATGATCTCTGAGGATCTTTGGCGAATCATTTCATTGCAGCAAGTAAATAGTAAAACACTGCTGCTGCTGCTGAGCGTTGATGGTGGAGCATTGTGGATGAAGGGACAGTCAAACTGGCTGCTTTGTCCTGGATGGTATAAAGCTTTTTGAGTGTAGTTGGGGCTGCACTCATCCAGGCAAATTGGGAGTCTTCTATTACACTTCTGACTTACGCATTGTCGATGATTGACAGACTTTTGGAAGTCAGGATGTGAGTTACTCGCTGCAGTATTCCTAGCATCTGACATGCTCTTGTAGTTATTGTTTTTATGTGGCGAGACCAGTGAGTGTCTGAGCAATGATTACCCACCAGGACTTTGATACTGGGGGATTCAGTGATAGTAACACCATTGAATGCCACGGGGCAGGTTAGACGGTATTTTATTGGTGATGGTCACGGTCTGGCATTTGTGTGGCCTGAATATTACTTGCCACTTGTCAGCCTGGCTACTGTCCAGATCTTGTCGCATTTGAACATGGACTGCTTCAGTATCTGAAGAGCGAAAAATGTTGCAGAACATTGTACAAACATTGGTGAACATCCCCACTTCTGACCTTAAAATGGAGGGAAGGCAATTGATGAAGCAGCCCTGAAGAAGTTTTTGGCCACTGCTCGAGGGACTCCTACAGACTTGGAGCTGAGTTAACTGGCATTCATCAACCATGACCATCTTCCTACGTGTCAGGTATGATTCTCACCAGCAGGGAGTTTGCCCCTGATACCCATTGATTCCAATGTTACTAAGGCCCCTTGATACCACACTTGGTCGAAGGCAGCCTTGATTTGAAGGGCTGTCACTCTCACCCTACATCTGGAATTCAGCTCTTTTGTCCAGGCTTGACCAACGGTAATGAGGTCAGAAGCTGAGTGGCCCTGGTGGAGCCCAAACTGGGCGTCATTGACCAGGTTATTGCTGAGCAGGTGCTTCTTGAAAGCACTGACACCTTCCACCATTTTACTGATGATAGAGAGTAGACTGATGGGGTGGTAATTGCCCGGATTGGATTTGTTCTGCTTTTTATATACAGGAGATACTTGGGGTAATTTTCCACATAATTGGGAAAAAGCCATTGTTGTAACTGTGTTGAAACAGTTTGGCTAGGGGAGTGGCAAGATATGAAGCACACGTTTTAAGTACTATTGCCAGAATATTGTCAGGGTATGGACCCTTTGGTGTATCCAGTATCTCCAACCGTTTCTGGATATCACGTGGACTGAATCGAATTGTTTGATGACTGGTAACTGAATCGCTGCGGATCACTGGAGAAAGCTGAGATGGATCATCCACTCAGCACTTCTGACTGAAGATTGTTGCGAATGCATCAGCCTTATTTTATACACTGAAGTGCTGGGTTCTTCCATCATTAAGGATGGGGATATTTGTGGAATCTCTTACTCCAGTGAATTGTTTAATTGTCCCCAATGTTTCTCGACTAGATGTGGAAGGACTGCAGAGCTTAGATCTGATCCTTTGCTTGTGAGAGCACTTAGCTCTGTCTATCACTTACTGCTTATGCTGTTTGGTGCGCAAGTAGTCCTGTTTGGTGGCTTCAACAGGCTGACACCTCATTTTCAGGTATGCCCAGTGCTGTTCCTGCCATCCTGCACACTCCATTGAACCAGGCTTGATCCGCTGGCTTGATGGTAATTGTTGCGAGGGGGATACACCAGGCCATGAGGTTGTGCGGGTGTACAATTCTGCTGCTGTTGATGACCCACAGCACCTTATGGACACCCAGATTTGAGCTGCTAGATCTGTTCGAGGTCTGCCCTATTTCGCACCGTGATAGTACCACCCAAAATGGTAGAGGTTATTCTCAATGTGCAGGTGTGACTTTGTCGCCACAATGACTATGCGGTAGCTGCTCTTACCGATACTGCCATGGATACTGGCAGATTAGTAAGGCTGTGGTCAAGTATGTATTTTCCTCTTGTTGGTTCCTTCACCACCTGCCGCAGAACCAGTCTAGCCGTTATATTCTTTAGGACCCGCCCAGCTCGATCAGTAATGCTTTAGCTGAGATACTCTATGAGGTGGACATTGAAGTCCTCCACCCAGAATACATCTTGCGTCCGTGCTACCCTCAGTGCTTCCTCCAAGTGTTGGTAAGCGTGGAGGAGTACTGATTCATCAGTTGAGAGAGGCTGGTACATGGTAATCAGCAGGAAATTTCCTTTCCCATGTGCAAACTAATGCCGTGAGATTTCATGGGATACGGAGTCACTGTTGAGGACTCCAAGAGCAATTCCCTTCCAACTGTATTCCACTGTGCCGCCACTTCTGCTGTGTCTGTCCTGCTGATGAGACAGGAGATATCCGGGGAAGGTGATGGGGAGTCTGGGACATAGTCATACTCACAGAATAATACCGTTCAGACAATGTCAGGTTGTTGCTTGACGAGTCTGTTTATTTCTATTCATTGTTTCCTGCCAGCTGTCCCATTCTAGAAACATGGCCATATATTCGCCCCAATCCACTAAGATTTGATTTTGCAAACTGAGCTTGGAGCTTTATCAACATTTTTTCTGAGAATCCACGTATTTTACATCCATTGCTTCTCTTTCATTTGTCTCCCAGTCTGTTTCTCAAACATAATTCCCATTTCATAAATCTATGTTCGTGTTTTCTATGACCATTACTTGCAGCGCCAATAATTTCTCGAAAACCATTTACTTCCCATGTTCTGTGTTCCATGTACTCTATCATTTTCCCACACCAGACTTGGTTTTCCTAGTATTATTAGAAAGTTCTGTGAAGACAGACCTGAAGTACTGGCTTCATAGTTCTGCCATGTCCCTGTTCTCCATTCTCCATTCTCTAGTTTCATATTGTAAGGAAGCTGCACTTGTTTTCTCATATTTTTCACATTGACATGATTTAACAAGTTATTACCTTTCACTCTTATAACCCTTGTGAATATACTCTTCACACACCCATCAATTCCTGCCTTAAACTGCTCAATAATTGACCTTCCACACACACTCACAGGAGCATAGACTGTGTGCCAACAGACATACAGCACGATCTATACTAGTCCCATTTTCCTACAGCAGGCCCATAGCTGGGAATGTTATGACACTGCCAAGTGCTAGTCCAAGTACTTATTAACGATTGTGAGGTTACCCGTGATAATTCCCCTCTCAGGAAGTAATTCCAGAACCCAACACCCTCTAGGTGAAAAAAATGTTTTAATCCTCTCTGAACCTCAAACTCTTCACTTTAAAAGTGAGCTCCTTTGTTCTTGACCCTCTGACTAAAAGGAATAGCTGCTGTCTATCCACGCTGTCCATGTCGCTCATAATCGTATCCTTCTGAATCACTGACCCCTCAGCTTTCTCTGCTCCAAAGTAAACAACCCGAACTTATCCAGCCTCTCTCCATAGCTGATATGCTAAATCCCAGGGAATATCCTGGTGAATCACCTCTGCACCCTCTCCAGTACAATCACATCCTTCCTGGAATGTGGCTCCCAGAGCTACAAACAGTATTCCATTTTGGCCGAACCAAACCACTGTATAGCTCTTATAATCTACACTCTGATTAGGAAACGCAACACCCAAGGTCCAATTCTTAACTAGCCCATTATCCTGTCCAGCCTCATTCAGGGATGTGTGGAGAAGTACACTCTGAGGTTACCAGTGTGCTGCCATTCATTGAGTCCCCTCCTGCCTGGTTTCTTCTCCCAAAGTGCATCACCGCATATTTATCATTCCATCTGCCATTGATCTGCCCATATAACCATTCTATCTGCATCTTCCTGTAACTTAAGGTCTTCCTCCTCACTGCTAATCACCTAGCCAATCTTTATGTCAAACATACACTTACTTATCACACCTCCTCCACTCTCCACCGAACCCACTCCATATTCACATCTATATATTTTTTATGAATAACACAAACAATAAGGGACACAGCACTGATCCCTGTGGTACACCGAGGACACTGGTCTCCAGGCACACAAACAGCCTTCTCCCACCACCCTCTGCGTTCTGCCACTAAGACAATTTTCGTCATAACTTGTCAAGTTATCATTCATATTGTGAGATTTTACTTTATTTTTCAGTTTCCCAGGTGGAAATTTTTTCAAAGGCCTTCCTACACAACAAAACAATCGACCTCCTCAAACTAATTCAATCAGACCCATTGCTTGTGACTTCCCCCTGATAAAGTCATGATGATTATCCTTGATCAAACCTTGTGACTCTGATTGGAGTTCAATTTTCTCCTTCACTATTTTCTCCAGTAGTTTCCTTAACAGTGATCTAATACTCGCTCGTCTATAGTTACCTGGTCTGTCTCTCCCACCCTTACTGGGAAGTGGAATCGTATTAGCAGTTCTCCAGTTCTCTGGCACCTCCCCTATGGTCCGATTCTAATTAAAATATTCAATCAGGGTCTCTCCTCACTTGACCCCAAAAGCCGACTGTGATACAACTCATTCGGACAAGGAAATTGGTCCAAATTTATACAGAACAAAACCTCAAATCTCCGCTCGTATTTTACAGCACTGTGTTCAAGAATTTTACAATCCATCTTCTTGCATTCTGTACCTTCATCCTCCTTCTCCAAAGTAAAATAGATGTGAATGTCTCATGTAACAATCCATCAATGTTCTCCAGCTTGACACACAGATTGCCCCTTTGGTTTCTAATGGACACGAGCTGTTTGCTGATTATTCTGTTCTACTTGTCCGTGGAGAATATCGTGGGATTCTCCCTGATCTCGCCAACTTGTACTTCTCCATGTCCCTCTGTTATTCACTCCCCGCTATGTTTCTAAGTTTCACTGCAATCACCTCTCATGTTTTGAAACTCGAGATCACAGGCTGAGTTTCCACATCAGACAATCTTACCATTTTAGGGATTCCTCTGGATGATACCTTTTGCGTTTCCTTTGTCGTCAATATATTCTTTCTTAGATTGGGACTCCGAACGATACACAATACTCTAAGTTTAGTCTCACACAGCACTCGATACAACTGGTTCACTACATCCTCTATATTCCAATTACATTCACAAGAATGTCAACGTAATTTTTACTTACTCATTTGCATATATTCTTCCCAATACCTCTCGCTTTAACTTTTTTTATGAGCTTACTCTGTAAATTCTTAAAAAAGAGCTCCTGAATATCCAACTCCACATTATCCATTCGTTCTTCATTGCCTAAGTCTCCAGGAATCATCTTGAAATCATTCCAAACAATGTTTGCCACTTCTGGTTTTTCTTCCATCGGTACATTCTCACACTCCCCAAGTATGTTATTACCTTCTATATATCTAGTAGCATGTTCTTTGTAATCGAGTCCAACAGATACCCGACTGCGGATGACAAGATAACTGGTCTGTAGTTCATCACTCTCCAAATTCATCCTTTCTTAAAGTGTTGGATGACATTTATAACCTTTGCCTTATCCAGATTGGCTAAATGACTTTCGGGAATCTGTCGGAAAAACAAGTGAAAATCCGCAATGCAATCAACATGTCTATTGCTGCTTCCTCTGAAATTCTTGTATGAATTACACCTAGTCTGTCAGATTTATAAATACTCAATCCAGATTTATTTTCAAAGATGACCCCAACACTGATAAGAATGATCTTAGACTTTACTTACACAGGTCCCATGGTCACTTGGTATTTCTGAAGAATTTCTGGACATTCTTCCATGAAGATAGACACAAAGAAACTGTTTCTTTTCCCTGCGATTTCTCTGTTCTCTGCAATAAATTATCCTGAACGCACACCAACTGTTCCACATTAGACCTTGTTTTTATTTTGTTTCATACATTGATAGACGCTCTTTAGCAGTCTTTATGTTTTTCTTTCGTTTGCACGCTCTTTCTCTTTTTGATTTTCTTCAGTTTCTTGGTCATCCTTTGCTGTGTCCGACATTTCTCAGTGCTCGACATAATGTTAACGCAAACCATCTCACACGTGGTCACGAAATCCATTTTTCCCAGCATCAGCATTCAATTGGGTTAACACAGTTTAGATATAATTTAAACAGTATAGCATTACTGCAGTCGCCACAAACTTGAATATCTAATTTCCTGTTTTTTCACATGCCCAGCATTTGTCTTGCGGCTTTCACTTTGCTATAAAGCTGCCATCAATGTTTGCTCCTCCTTGCTTTTTTTGCGCTCCACCTTACTAGATTCTGTGGAATCTGCGCGACGTGGACTCTGGGGATATTAATGGTAGAGATCATCTCGCCACATCATTTATGATCTTCTCAAACATTAATTTCTCCAGATCTCCTTTTATGCTGATGGAATAGAGAAGGCCAATGATCTTTCAATAATGCTCTGTATTCCCCCAGAGAGCTGAGACAGGTCTAAGCTTGGTGGGAACCTTACAACAGGCTGGTAAAGTGTTGCTGCTGCTGTACAGGGTCTTAGTGAGATCACATCTGGAGTAGTGTGTACAGAAATAATCTCTTCAATAAAGGAAGGATGTTGTTATATTGGAAGCAGCAGAGAGATGGTTCCCTCAGCTGATTCCTGCAATGAAGGTGCTAGCTTATAACGAAAGGGTGATCAGGTTGACCCAGTAGCCATTGGAGTTTACAAAAATTAAAGAGTGTCCTATTTCAACACAGATGACAGAAGGAGTCAACAAGTGAAGCAAATTAGGTAGATAGTGGAGGAATCCATTCTGTTCTCCAGCCTGTTACACAGGAACAACAGGAGGATATTCAGGCATTCGACCCTGTTACACCAAAACAGGACGAGGCTATTCAGCCCCTGGAGCCTGATATACATTTACAGAAGGAGGCCAATCAGCCCCTCGAGTCTATAACACTGGACCCAGAGTAGGCCATGCTGCACCAGTCTCCTGTTACACAGCAACAGGATCAGTTCATTCAGCCACCTCAAGTCTGTAACATAGGAACTGGATGCGGTCACACAGTGACTGGAGATTGTTACACTTGGATAACAGGAGGCCATTCAGACCAACCGAGCCTATTTCAAGGGAGTTGGATAAGGACAAAAACTATCTGACACTTCTTTCATGAGAAAGGAAGAGGTAATTCAGACGCATGTCTGTTGTATGGGAACAAGAGAAGACCAATCACTCCCTCGGTCCCATCTCCGGGATACATGAGGAGACCGTTCAGTATCTCCACCTGTTATGGGGAAGTATGAGAAGCCCCATCAGCCCCTCAAAATGTTACACAGCAACAGGAGGATTCCATAATCCCCCAACCGCCTAACGCATCAACAGGAGAAGGTCATTCTGGCCTTGGAAACATCAGCATGGGAACACCAGAAAGACGTCAGCCCATCGATTTTGTACACCAGCAGGATGATGAGTCATAAAGCCACACATGCCTCAAACAGCAATTGGAGCAGATCTCTTAAAAACGTGTGCCCATTAAACAGGAATTAAAAGAAAACGTCATGGTTTTCAAAAGGGAAGAAATTATAATAACTGTATACATTTCGGAGTAAAACGCAATGATAAACTATTGTTATTTAAGACAATTATTAGATTCTATTGTTGAGGACATTTGCAAAGTTAAACCACAATGCATCGGAGTCAACATGTTTTTTACAAAGGATAAATCGAGTTTGAAGTGTTTGCTTGAGTTACTTAAAGATGTGACAAGCAAGGTGAATAGTAGGATTCCTGGAGATGGAATGTATCTGGTCTTTCTGAAGGCATTGGATGTGTCGCTTCTCCAAAGAGTAAGTGGTAAGATCAGACAACATGGGTTTGGGAGTAATTTATTAGCTTGTACTGAGGATTGGTTAACCAACAAAATGCAGTCAGATGGAATAAATGTGTCCTTTTATTTTGGCAAATGCAATTTGTGGTGTGCCATTGATTTCAGTTCTCATTTGCGATCGATAGTATTACTGTACTCGGTTGACGAGATAGAAAATACGATACCACATTGTCAGATGACACTAACATTGGTGGGAAATTACTTCGGAATGATAATGCAAGAGATTTAAAAATGACATGGATAGGTTAGGTGAATGGGCCAACATTTGGCAAGGAAATTTTAAGTGAGTAAATATGGGGCTATTCAAGTTGGCCAGCATAATATAAAGACAAATTATTATTTAAATGGAGAGAAAGTTCAAATTTCTTAGGTGCAGAGGGATCTGGGTGCCTGCTTGCATATCGCAGAAAACCTGCTTGCGGGTACTTCAAGTAATGAGAAATGCAAGCATAATTTCAGCGTTTATTTGTAAAATGATAGAGTAGAAAGGTAGGGAGTGTTGCTGTAGCTATGCAAGGCATTAGTGAAGCTGCAACTGCAGTACAGTTTGGGTGTCCTACAGAATGAGGTATTTGCATTGTCGGCAATTCAGAAGAGCTTCATTAGATTGATTCCATATTTGAAGTGTTTGTCTTATGAAGAGAAATTGAGCAGTTTAGGCCTATACTCTCGAGTTTATAATAATGAAAGGAGATTTCATTGAGATCTATAAAATGCTAAATGTAATTGAAGGTGTAGGTGTGGAGAGGATTTTCTTTCCGGTGGCACAATCTACAACAAGAGACTAGGGTTTAGGATGGAGAGATGGCAGGAAAGTGGAACAGAGGCCGCGTTGACATCAGCCTTATCGAGGGGTTGGATTCCTCACAGATGCTCCTTGTTCTTATTAAACCCCTTCGACTGTGTTGCACAGGAATGTGGGAGGACTGGGTATCACACTGGAAGCAGGCACTAAGGATACATCAGTCTCAATCAGTTAGACAGAACGTAACCAGTAGGGTCACACAGTGACCAGCGCTAGGTTCTCAACTATTTACAATCTATATTAATGATCAGGAGGATGGAATAGATACACAGGTGCTGGGTTTCGCGTTGTCGCTGTGATAAGCAAGCGATTAAATTATCAAGAGAGGGTGAGTGAAGAGTCTGCAGATAGATTCAGAGAGTTAAAGGCAATAGATAATAGTTTGGCAGGTCGGATTTAACATGATATAACCTGCCATTTCATTTACAGGAATAATGGAAGGCAGTATGTGACTGAAATGGAGAGGGATTACAGGACTAAATGATACTGTGTACTGGGGGTGGGGGGTGAGGGGGGGTTCACTCAGACCCGTTCAGACATGGGAGGTTTTGCTCCATCCCTGATCGTCTGCTCCTTGACACTCCAAGTGACCCCATTGCTCTCCGTACACATGGAATTCTTTGATGGGGTTGATTGCTGATGGGGATGATGTTTTGAAATGTGCATCAAGGGGATGGCCTTATCCAAGATATATTCATTTCTTTCTACGTGGAGACTCGATTACGATTAGAATGGCTGACTGCTTCTGAATGAAGAAGCCGTGACTGCTGCCAGGACAGTGGGTTTTCACCAACATGATGTACTGTACATGGGCACACTGTAACATTAATATAGAGAGAGCTCCTTCAGTTCCTCTACCTCTCCCTATTGACATAGTTACTCCGCAGATGCGATGTACACCATGGGAATCCCACTATACTGGATACACCTGGCAGCTCCCTGCTGTGGGAGAAACAATGTGTTGACCTCATCCACCATACACATCCTCCGTCACCGTATGGTGACACTGATGTTGAGATACTGGGACATGTTGGTTATGTCACCTAGTCCTGCCTGGAAAGTTCTGAATCAGAGAAGCTGAATGAAACTGTGACCCTAACAGCCACTTGCAGTACCGTCCTCCGCCTGGTGTGAAGCTGCAGGTCATGTTGAAGGAGGTGACACCGCTCTGTGACCAGCTCCTTGTTCAATCATGGTCCCCTCACACTTTGATCCTTGGTTAGGTGGAGCTTGGGAAGCTGTTGCTGGAAAACACAGGGTGGATACAGCAGATCCCTTTCCCCACACACACTCACTCCGTGGTTTCAGAGCTTCTCCTCTCTGCAGCCTCTGCTCCGTTTGTTGATCATGTTACAGACCCAGATGTTGTAACTACAGTCCCTATGCTCCATCCCGAGTTGGGTCACCAAATCCTCAGGTCTCCCTGAATATCTGAGGCAGCTGACAGCACAACCTCCAGCAAACCATTCCCCAACCCTTCCACTAACTTTTCAATAACAGGGGTCAATCAGAAACCCCTCGGCTACAGATCCCCGCAAAATATTTTAAGAAGGCCGCTTAGACCCAAACATTTCCTTATTTTGAATATAGATGGGAAGTGTGCGTTCCAGATATGTTGTGACTGGTCAAACCACTCGACATTAAGGAAAATATAAGATAATCGATTCAAATGATTTAGGTAAAATCCAATCAAAGAAAAGAACATTTTGGAATAGCTTATATGTTGGAAAACTTACACAACAATAGATATCGTACCTTCTTGGCATACACTGCTTGACACAAAGATATATTCAAATACAGATTCTTACATGCAATTTTCCTATCCAGGAGAAATCAACATCAACAAGAGATCTCAACGAGAAAAGCAGCTAGGGATCATGCATTGAAACTCCCAACCCTTCTGGGATCCCCAACAGCTTCTGAATGCTGCAGCTAAAAACCAAACGAGAAGACCTGGTCTGTGAGAGCTGGCCACTGCCCTTCGATTGTTACCACCATTTAATGAAACCTAAAGGCCTCCTCAGTTATTTACTTAAACTGCGTTCAGTCAGCAGTTCTGCACCTCTGCATTTATAACCTCGCTTCAAAAACAACCTAAGAGAAAATAACCTCCTTACAGTGATAGTATAATCACAACTCCTCCTTTAATAAAATGATCCATCAATATACATAGATGGATTAATTTTAGACCTCCTAATCGTCCTCTATTTGTAGACTGAAATGCATATATAGGTAAAAACAATGACTGCAGATGCTGGAAACCAGATTCTGGATTAGTAGTGCTGGAAGAGAACAGCAGATCAGGCAGCATCCGAGGAGCAGTAAAGTCGACGTTTCGGGCAAAAGCCCTTCATCAGGAATACAGGCAGAGAGCCTGAAGGGTGGAGAGATAAGTGAGAGGAAGGTGGGAGTGGCGAGAAAGTAGCATAGAGTACAATAGGTGAGTGGGGGAGGGGATGAAGGTGAGAGGTCGGGGGAAGGGTGGAGTGGATAAGTAGAAAATAAGTTAGGTAGGTAAGACAAGTCATGGAGACAGTGCTGAGCTGGAAGCTTGGAACTGGGGTGAGGTGGGGGAAGGGGAAATGTGTAAACTGTTCAAGTCCACATTGATGCCCTGTGGCTGAAGTGTTCTGAGGCGAAAGATGAGGCGTTCTTCCTCCAGGCTTCTGGTGGTGAGGGAGCGGTGGTGAAGAATGCCCAGGACCTCCATGTCCTCGGCAGAGTGGGAGGGGTAGGTGAAATGTTGGGGTCACAGGGCGGTGTGGTTGATCGATGCGGGTGTCCCGGAGATGTTCCCTAAAGTGCTCTGCTAGGAGACGTCCAGACTCCCCAATGTAGAGGAAACCGCATGACGAAGGCTCCTTTAGGGCCTTGGATGGAGGTGAGGGAGGAGGTGTGGGCGCAAGGTTTGCAATTCCTGCAGTGGCAGGGGAAGGTGCCAGGATGGGAGGGTGGGTTGCAGCGGGGTGTGGACCACACCAGGTAGTCACGGAGGGAACGGTCTTTGCGGAAGGCAGAAAGGGGTGCTGAGGGAAATATATCCCTTGTGGTGGGGTCCGTTGGGAGGTGGCGGAAATGTCGGCGGATGACTTGGTTTATGCGAAGGTTGCTAGGGTAGCAGGTGAGCACCAGGGGCGTTCTGTCCTTGTTACGGTTGGAAGGGTGAGGTCTGAGGGCGGAGGAGCGGGATGTGGACGAAATGCGTTGGAGGGCATCTTTAACCATGTGGGAAGGGAAATAGCGGTCTCTAAAGAATAAGGCCATCTGGTGTGTTCTGTGGTGGAACTGGTCCTCCTGGGAGCAGATACGGCGGAGGCGGAGGAATTGGGAATACTGGATGGCATTTTTGCAAGAGGTAGGGTGGGAAGAGGTGTAATCCAGGTAGCTGTGGGAGTCGGTGGATGTGTAAAAATGTCGGTGTCAAGTCGGTCGTCATTAATGGAGATGGGGAGGTCCACGAAGGGAAGGGAGGTGTCAGAGATGGTCCAGGTAAATTTAAGGTCAGGGTGGAAAGTGTTGCTGAAGTTGATGAATTGCTCAACCTCCTCGCGGGAGCACGAGTTGGCACCAATGCAGTCATCAATGTAGCGGAGGAAGAGGTGCATATATATATTACATTGACTCTGAGCATACAAATTTTTACAACTAGATTCGATTTCATTCATTTTACTCCTGCCACAGAATGCCTTTGTCTTTCTTCATCCAAGTCTCAACAACGTGTCAAAACTTAGGTTTTCTCGCCCTGTCACCTGTATAATTTCAAATTTAATGACAGCAATAATAAGCTCAGTCGAAACAGACTGGTATTTTTCTCCCTAAACTTCTCCAAAAAACTTTAAGGGGTCACAATCAGTGATAAATATTTGTCTCATGTATGTTATTCGCAATTTAAATGCTGAAATGTTGTAACGCCAACACCAAGCTCAAAGCCTCCTTCCCCATTGTGGAATAAATCTGTTGATGTTTCCACTGGACACTCCAACCACACGTTACATAATGGAGCACTTCTCATCTCTCCAATACTCCCTCTGAATGACATAGCTCCTCATGTCTCAGCATAAAAGAATTAATACTTCTGTACCTCTTAATGCTGTAACCTCTTTACCCACTACTACTGGCCTATGCCAGTAAACCTTACTCTCACCCGGATATGTTTTAAGAAGATCTCGCACATTCTTCTCATCCCTCACAGAAACCAAGCTTTGATTTCTGAAATCAATCATCATCATCATCAGCCATTGCAGTTTCTAATCTTGCCATTGTAACTCTGATCTTCCACTCAAGTTCTCACGACTGCAGGAAGTGAATTGTGGAATTTCTCCAAAATAAGAATCTCTCTAAGAGTGCCATAACTTTGCTCTGTTGTTGATACTCTTCCCCACCTTTCAAAATTACTTTGTTAGATTTTTTCAAACTCAATGTGCGTTTAACCACGGATGCTATTTTAGATTCCTGAAACACTGTCTGTCGGCTTCTGACACAAGCTCATATGCACTTCAGAAGGCTTTCTTCACCTCCTCCTCCTCCCCAGACACTGCCTCCGATAGGGATGCAAATACCTATCAGCTTTGTTTGAATCAACTAAATCCACATGTTCACTGGGCACTGCATTTGTTTAGCCACTTTCTGAAATGAAATTAAAAAGGCTCCCCCATCATTCTCATCAAATTTAGATAATGTTTGGATGTATTTAAACAGATCCTCATCAAGCCTTTGGCTACTATCAGGTTGCTCATCCTCACTATCCTCCTCATCCAGCCTACCATCTACTTTCATCACCACCTCCTCTGTCAACTTTCCTCTCTAATTACTAATCTTTGAAATTGAATCTCTCTGCTTTTCTTCTTTCTTTTTCTCTCTTTCTTCTTCATTTTCTGTTTTTTATTACTACACTTCATCATAATTCAAACAGTTTCAGTTCCTTCTCATGTTCACGGTGCCTCATTTGAAATTGAATTCTAGCCATTTCCAAAGACTCTGATGGCGTTTCCACCAAATGTAATTGCCGAGCTGTAGCTGTAATTATCTCTCATTTTCGCACAGACAAACGCAACCCCAACTCCAGCTTGTCTGCCAATTCCTACAGCTTTGCCTTCATTACCTTTTGTAAAACCCCCAACTTCACTTATTTCACACCCAGAGAACTCTCAGTGATTGAAAGAACCTTTATACACAAAATACTGTTTAAACCAACCGAATTCAACATCCGGAACAAAAGACACTAACAGCTACCATACGCGACCTTTGAACCCAATGGCCTCCTTGTGCGTACTCTCCAGTGTCTGCATGAGCTTATTCTGGATTCGCTGGTTTTCTCCCACAATATAAAAGTGTGCATGTCAGGTGAATTGGCCATGCTATATTGTTTGTAGTTTTCAGGGATGTGTGGGGTATGAGTCTTTGTCGGGGTAAATGTGTAATAATAGGGTCGAGGAATGGGTCTGGGTAGGTTACTCCTCGGAGGATCGGTGTGGACCTGTCGGGTCGAATGGCCTTTTTGCACACTGCAGGAACTGTAATTCTAAACCCAATTTGGTGTTACCAATTTAGAACCAGACAAGAGTCCCCAGTTTGCTATAGATGAACCAGACTGCCTCAAACTATTTTAAGGAGGGAGCTTGGTTGCGAACCTTTTCTTATTTTAAATGTAGATGTGAAGTGGGTGTTCCAGATGTGATGCTACTCGTCAAACCACTCACCATTAATTAAAACACAATATATTTAAACACTCTAATGAAAAGCCATACAAAATGAAGAGGATTTTAGTATAACTTAACTATTGGAAATCTTAACCGAATAATGGATACAGTACCTTCTACAAATGAACTGTTCCAATATACTAACATCACCTAAACACACTCCATGGTAAAAAGGAACATTCAGGCATACAGTTCTCCAATCCAGGAGGAAACAGCATCAAGTGAAGCTTCAGAGAGAATAACAGCTAGGGATAATTTACTAAAACCTCCAACCCTTCTGGGACGCAAGCACCTGGTGACTTACAGCTGTAAGGAAAAAACTAGAAAGCCTGGTATATGCGAGCTGGCCATTGTTACTACTAGTTATTAAAAACCCTAAAATTCTCGAAAGTTATTTACTTGAGCCGTTTTCAGTAGGCAGTTTGGCTTTAAGACCTCTTGTTAAAAAAAGAGAAAATAACCTTTTTTTAAAAAAAGTGACAGCATTATCACACAATTTAGATGCCTGGTCCTTTACTCAATTGGCTTCCTCATGGTAAAGATCGCATGGTTACCTGAGTGGGGCAAACACAGGTACAGCCCAAGTTACAAGGATGTGTCTCATAAATTCTTAAACACGCCTGTCCATGGACCATCACATGGGACATACCAGGAAGTGAAAAACAGACTGACACACACCATTTCACTGTTTCTGAGCTACACAATGCCAGCACTCGATACACTCGGGCGACAAAACCCAAGGCCAGGTAAACATACAGGGGGACGGAGAGATTCACATTAAAGACAAAAACAGGCTGTTAATTAACTGGGAGGAGGTTGTGAAAATATGGGGTAAAAAGACAGAGCAGTGGGACTGACTGGAGAAGTAAGATCTTCGAAAGTAAAATTACAAGAATGAGAAAATTGAATAAAGGCATTGTCAGAACAGCTGAAATAGTTTGTAACATCAAATTCTGAATCTGCTTGACAGAACATCACAAACAACATAAACTGGGACAAGATGACAGCACAGCATGGAGAGCTGTGCAGAGCAGGCTAGTGTGTTGCTCACTAAACTGCACTATCTCCCCAGCATGGAGAGCATTGCAAACTTTACGATCATATGCTAACTATACTCGCATCAGATTACTATCTCCAATGGGAAGGTTTGCTCTGTCTGTGTGTGTGTGTGTGTTCATCAGAGAGTGAGACAGAGTGCGGGTGCGTGCGCGATTGGCGTGGTTGAATGCGAAACTCATTGTTTGAGAAGGAACACACGTGAAGGAAACTATTTTAAATACGAACAACTGGCAGGCTTTTGGATAATCGACAGAGAGAGAACGAGAGAAGTTTCATGGACAGATGAGGTAAAGTGTTTGAGAATGTCAAAATAAAGGCATTGCCAGACACAATAGCAATGTACATCGGCATGCACATGAATGACAGATGGATGGGAGTTTGGTGTGAGGTCGAATCAGATTTGCTTCGGCAGGTTTGAAGCCGGGAGCGTCAGCAGCAGATTAATAACTTCATTAAGACTGTATCTTATAACTCAAGGTTCAAACAGGAGATGGAATAAGCCTGTGAGATACATTGTGGAGTGATGAGTGTTTCAAATGAGTATTTATAAATGGTCAGGGCATGGTGTCAGGAATCAGCTCATGGTCAAAGGGAACACCCACAGTTATGACTCGTCTGCTTCAGCCGCAGATATTGGCCAGGGATGGGATGAAAACACTGGAAAAAAGTGGAGTTTGTAACCAGAACAGTAGACAGTGACCTCCATGCTCTTAATATTTAAATAACAAAGGCAAAGATACAATACATTGCGGTTCTCCGCTGAAACTGAGTTGGTCAACATAGAGACCCATGAGTAACATTGCCAGAGCAGAGGGAGACAGTAATTAAACACCTTCATTGATGTAGTTAGTAGTGGTCTGTAGAGTAAATATCTGGATTCAGAGTTTCCAAAGGAACAATAATAGTAGCCAGAAGTGTAGACTATATGAAAGAACAGAAATACAGTCATAACTGGTTTATAGAAAACAATCTGGACAGTGACACTTACCAGGAACACCAACGATAGCCAGGAAAGGATAATAAAAATATTGAATAATGAGAAGAGTGTAATAGATCCGCAATGATAATGACAACCAATAAAGTGCTGAAAGATACCAAACATAATCGGATAAACTCCTGTCTATTGTTAGAACATTCCAGTCTAATGTTCCCAGATTCTGATCTCTCCGCCCCCTCTCTCTGGATCTGCTGATCCCTGTCAGTGCTATTGGTGATTGTCCCGCTCATGTTATGGGATAACACATTGAATGGCGCCCATTTATCGTTAACAGATGAAAATCTTCCACTGGGATAATTAGAATCCATGAAGACTGGCATTAAGCACAGTCACTGAACAAATGGGATCAGTTAACTAGTTCCATACATCACTTTTCATATCACTATAAAAGGGAACATTTACTGGTTTTGGATGGAATGGATAAGGGTTGCTGAGGGATGAACCATAAATCTTTCAATTGTTTAATCATTTCTTTACTTGCAAACGAGAATATGAACAGAACACTGCAGGGGTCTATATATGTTCCACTCTGTTCATGAAAGGATCGGCTACATAAAAAAAAACGTCGGGTGGGCAAGTTGCTAGATACCTTAACACAAAGTATGATACTTATTATCCGGTGTGAGGCTACTCCTGGTTTTAATGCCCTGTTTTCAAATCCTTTCATAACCTTGAGACAGAGCGCTGAGACTGCTGCTCAGGAACAGGCCAAAGCAATTCTGTCCCTATGGGCCTCTTACAAAAGGAAAGGAGAAGGCCATTCAGTCCATATTAACCTGTTGCTACTTGAAAAGGTGGAACACGGGAACATTAGCACATTTTGCCAACAAAATCATTCAAAATAAAAGGATTTGTCGCTGCAGCTGTATGAGGTGTCACTGAGAGGGCACCTGGAGGACATTGTATTATTTGTGTTTCGGTAACTGAGAAGGGATGGACCTCCGTCAGATACAGTTGAACGGCTGCTCGTAATCCACGGGTTTCTGTGTCATTTAATGTATCATGGCTGTTAGACAGGGGCAGGAGGAGCCTATGCAGCCTCTCGAGCCTGTTCCAGAGGGGCAGGAAATGTTTATTTAACATTTCAAGTCTGTTACACATACGTATTAGTTTTAAACTAGTTATGGAATAGGAAAGACCTGATGTAAACATTAAAGTTCTAACTTTGAATATGGCCAACTTTGAAAGCGTTAGGCGAGCCCTCTGAAAGGCTGATTGCGATATGCTATTCACAGGTAAAGGGATGGTTGGAAAATGCAAGGCCATCAAAACTTGTATTCAGAGAGTCCAGAGCCAACGTGTTCCTATTAGTGAGATGGGCAAGGCTGTGGGTGCAGGGAGTGCTGGATGGCTAGATATATTGATGCTCTGGTCAAAGTAATGAAGGAGGCATATGTCAGGTAAACAGAGCTGAAATCAAGTGAATCCCCAGAGGGGTATAAGGGCAGTAAGTGTATAGTCACCGGTGAAATCGGGCCAGAAAAAATGTGAACACGGGTTGGCTTTAGAAATAGGGTTAATGAGGTATTGACGAAACTCTACAAATCTTTTAGTGGCAAAAGATTAACTAGGGAGAAAATAGGGCACCTTAAAGATCAGTAAGGCTACCTAAGTGTTGAATCACAAGAGATGGGAAAGACATAAAAAAAGGATTTCTTCTCAGTATTTAATGTGGAGGAGGTTACAAGAGTGAGAAAATGAAGAAATGCATAGTGATATCTTGTAAAGTATCTATATTACAAGGAGATGTTGGACATTGTAAAACACATAAATGTGAACAAATCCCTGGGACCTGATCAGTTGGATCCCAGAATATTGTGGGAAGCTCGGAAAGGGATTGCTCAGCCTTTGCTGATATATCTGTATCATTGATTTCCACAGGTGAGGTGTCAAAAGACTGGAGAGCTGCTAACATAGTGTCATTATTTAAGAAAGGAACGAAAAACCAGGTAACTGTAGACTGGTGAGCGTGACGTCAATGGTGACTAAATTGTTGGAGGGGACTTTGCGGGAAAGGATGTATATGCATTTGGAAGGTCAAGGACTGATGAGGGCTTTGTACATTGGAGATCACGTCTCACTGACTCGGTGGAATTTTGTGATGAAGTGATGAAGATGATTGATGAAGGCAGGACAGTGGATGTTGTCTTTATGGAATTCAGTAAACAAAGCAAAATGATCTACATGGTAGACTGGTTAACAAGGTTAGACTGCCAGGGATCCAGGGACAGCTCGCCATTTAGATCCAATATTTTCTTGAATATTGGAGACAGGGCGCGACAGTGGACATTTGTTCATTGAACTGGAGACCTGTGACCAGTGGTGTGCCACAAAAGTCAATAGTGAGTCCACTGCCTCTTGTCACTGATACAAATCATTTGCATTTGAGTATATGAAGTATGGTCAGTAAGTTTGTAGATAATTCCAAATTTGGTGGTGTAGTCGATAGTGAAGAATGATATCCCAGATCAAAGTGGAAACTTGATTAGGTGAGCCGAGGGGTCGCAGATGGAGTGAAATTTAGTTAAATGTGAGGTGTTGCACTTTGGCAAGACAAATCAGGGCAAGACATGTAGGTAGGGTCCTGTCGAAATTTGCCAATCAAAGAGAACGCCATTGAAATTATAGAATCCCTACAGTGAGGAAACAGGATTTCCGGTTCATCGAGGCCACACCGACTCTCTAAACAGTATCCCACTGGACAAACCCCTACCCTATCCCTCTGAGCCTATATTTTCCATGGCTAATCCACATCGTCCACACATCCGTGGGTACTTGGGGCAATTTACCATGGCCAATCTACACTTGCCTGTATATCTTTGTACTGTGGGAGGAAAACGTAGCACCCAGAAGAAACTCACGCAGACACGGGGAGAATGTGCAAACTCCACACAGGCAGTCATTCAAGGATAGAATTAAACCCAGATCGTTGTGCTCTGAAGCAGCAATTCGAGCCACTGAGCTACTGTGTCACCTGGTGGTGCAGGTTCTCCGTTCCTTGAAAGTGCCGTCACAGGTAGACAGTGCAGTGAAGAAGCACTCGGTGATCTTCACTTTATTGGTGCGTATTTTGAGTCTATGCGTTTGCATGACATGTTGCATCTGTACAGGACATTGGTTTGGCCACATTTGTAATACTGCCTTTAATTCTGGTCACCATGCTGTCGGAAAGATGTTGTCAAACTTGAAAGGGTGCAGAAGAAATTTAAAAGAATGTTGCAGGCGTTGGAGAGTTTGAGCTACAGGGAGAGTTTGAATAGGCTGGGAGTATTTTCAAGTGTTGAGGCTGAGGGGTGATCTTAAAGAGGTTTATAAAATCATGAGGGGCATAGATAAGGTAAACAGTCAACGTCTATTCCCCAGCATAGGCAAGTCGAAAATTACAGGACAAAGGTTTAAAGTGAGAGGAGAAATATTTATAAAGGGAAATGAGGTACAACACTTTCAAAGAGAGACTGCTGTGTGTATGGATTGAGCTCCCAAAAGAGGTGGTGGAGGCAGACACAGTTACACCATTTAAAAGGCACTTTAATGGGTACGTACATGGGAAGTGTTTAGAGGGATATGGCCAAGTGCTGGCAAGGGGGACGAGATAAATTTAGGATATTTGTTCAGAATGGAAGACTGGATCGAAGGGTCTTTTTTCATGCTGTACATCACTGAGACTCTGTTGACTCTTGAATGTATAACACAGGAACAGGAGAAGGCTATTCAGGTTCTGAATTCTGTCAGTCAGCTTGTTTGCTCAATTACTGAGAGTCAAATACAAAAATACATCATTCAGATTTTGGTGGTGTTTTACTGCTCAAGACTGGGACACAGGAACAGGAGGGAGTCACTCAACTGCTCGAGACTGGGACACAGGAATAGGAGGCAGACACTCAACTGCTCGAGAATGGGACACAGGAACAGGAGGGAGTCACTCAACTGCTCGAGACTGGGACACAGGAACAGGAGGCAGTCATTCAACCGCTCGAAACTAGGGCACAGGGATATCTGGAGGCTAGTGAGGTCCGAGGATCCTGTTACGCAGGAACAGGAGGCGGTGACTCACTCCCCACCAGTATGGGACACTTGGAGAGAAGGGAAGTTTGCCCGTTACAAACAGAAATAGATGAATAAGTTGCATTCGTGGTCCACACAATCCTGCCCTACCATTCACTAGGACCACGGCTGATTTGATTGTGATTTTCTCATTCCATTTTACAGAGACTGTCCTCGCTGCAGCCTCTGCTCTATTTGTTGGTCATGTTGCAGACCCAGAGGCTGTAACAACAGTCACCCTGACTCATCCAGAGGGTCGGGTCTAATCGGATGAGTCAGGATTTGAAGGGTCCAATCACAAGAATGAAAACACAAAACAAAGGCATTGCCAGATGTTTCGTTCTCTCACATTCACAATCCAACTCACATAACCAGCCCATCCATTGTACGTTCAGGATGGAGCACTGTGTAGATCCGGCTAGCGAACTGCTGAATGCAACCCAGCAATGTTTAGAGTGGAACTCTGTGCAACCCAGACCAATGCTTTATCTATAATCCTGTGCTAAATGTCCAGTTTGAGGAGCTGTGCAGATCCCACTGGTTCATTCATCTATAACCTCGGGCTTTTGCATTGTTCGTTAACACTGTGTTAGATCACTGCCCAGTGTGGGGAATCTTGCAGCCGATGCTGGCAGTGACAGAATGTGCAGCTCCCATCCATTTACAGCTCTATATCTCCACTGTGCCTTGACAAGGGCCGCTGTGGGTGTGAAAATCATTGTAAAGGAGATATGTAAATGGAAACAGTTTAAGTACGAATAGTTCTGATTCAGGCGCATACCACTCCAGTATTTAAACATAAAATAACTGAAATAATGTCCAGTGAGGTTTTGTGGATGGTGCAAAGAAGTTAGAGGTGGATGGTGATGTTATAGTGGTTGCGCTATAATCCTCCAAATAATCAATGCGAATTGGAGGAAAAAAGATGCAGGGAGACTGTGGAGACTTGCAGGAACAATAGGATTGTCATAATAGGTGACTTTAATTACACTAACGTAGACTGGGACATCCAGATGGTTAAGAACTTCGATGGAACGTAATATATTAAGTGTGTTCAGGAAAGTTTCCATAAGCAGCATATAGAGGGTCTTACTCGGGAAGGGACAAACTCACCTACTGTTGGGGCATAGGGCAGGATAGGTGACGGAGTTAAAGTGGGGGAGCATTTTGGGACCGGTGACTAAAATCGTCTGAATTTTAAAATAGTTATGGGAGGGACAGAATTGGTCCACAGATTCAAGTTCTAAATTGGGGCGAGGCGCATTTGTTGGAATTAGACTGGGACTTGCAAAGGTTGATTGGAGTAGCTTGTTTCCAGGCAAAAGGATCTCTGGTAAGTGGGAGGCCTTTAAAAGTCAAGGTCTATATGTTCCTGTGAAGGTGAAGGGAAAGTGAGGCAGGAAGAGAGAACCCTGGATGACAAGAGATAATCAGGCTCTGACCAGCAAAAAAGGAGGCGTCGCTCAGGTACAGGCAGCTGGAATCAATGGAATCTCTGGAAAGACACAAGAGATACAGGAGTTTACTGAAGAAGGAAATCAGGAGGGCGAAAAGGGGGTACGACATAGCCTTGGCTGAGAAAGTGAGCGTGGATCCAAAGATGTGCTTTCAGTATAGTAAAGAAAAAGAACGACTAGAGAGAAAATAGGACTCCTTAAAATCCAAAGTGGGCATTCATGTGTAAAACCACAAGAGATGGGTGAGGTCCTCAAATTCCCCTCTGCGTTTACCATGAAGAAAGACATGAAGATCTGTGACCTTTGGGGGGGTTAGTTGTCATATCACAGTGGAGGTGCTGTTGGCCATATTAGAATGCATAAAGTCAAATAAATACAAATAAATCTCTTGGTCCTGACAAGATATATCCAAGAGCGCTGCAAGTGGCGAGAGAAGACAGGTCAGGGGCCAAGGTCCTGGAAGACTGGGCAGTAGCAAATGTTGTGCCCTTATTCAAGAAGGGCTGCAAATAAAAACCTGGGAAATATAGACCAGTAAACTTCACACCTGTTTTCGGTAAACCATTTGAGAAGCGTCTGAGAGATAAGATATGCATGCATTTGGAAAGACAGAGTTTGACTATGTGCATGACAGATCATGCCTTACGAAGTTTATTCGAGTTTTTTGAGGAAGTGACCAGGAAGGTTGACGAGGGCAGTGTGGTGGACATACTCTCCATGGATTTCAGTAAAGCCTTTGATAAGGTTCCACATGGTAGGCTGCTCGAGCAGGTTATATCGCATGGACTCCAAGATAATCTGGCAAATTGGTGACACAATAGGCTTGGCGTTAGGAAGCAAATGGCTATGGTGGAGGGATGCTTGTCGGACTGGAGGCCTGCGACTAGTGGAGTGCCTCAGGGGTCGGTACTGGGCCCATTGCTGTTTGTTATCTATATTAATGATTTGGACCAGAGTGCAAGGTTAGTAAGTTTGCAGATGACACTAAAATAGGAGGCCTCCAGTGCGAAACATTATCAGAAATTGCAGCAGTACCTTGATCGGCAGGGGAAGTGGGCTGAGAAAGAGCATGTGGAGTTTAATATAGATAAGTGTAACGTGTTGCATTTTGGAAAGTCAAATTCAGGTAGGAGTTTACCGATGAATGAGAGTGCCTTAAGGAGTGTAGTGGAACAAAAGAACATTAGAGATCAGGTCCACGGTTGTCTGAAATTTGAGTCACAGATACACAGGACAGTGAAGAAGGTTGTTGGCACACTGGCCTTCATCAGGGCATTGAGTATAGAAGTTGGTACATTATGTGTGAGTTGTACAGGATGTTGGTAAGGCTGCAGTTGGAGCATTGGGTTCAGTTTTGTTCTCCTTGCTGCAGAAAGGATATTATTGAATTAGAAAGAGTGTAGAAGAAATTTCAGAGATGTTTCCTGAGCTAAAGGGTTTAAGTTTTAGTGAGATTATGGACAGGTTAGAACTTATTTCTTTACAGCCTAGGAAACCAAAGGGGTTCTTATAGAAGTGTAGATCTTATCAAATTATGAGAGACGTGCATAGGGGTGAATATTTCAAGTCATTTTCGCAAGGTTGGGGAATCGAGGACTAGAGGACATCCGTTAATGCTTCGAGAAGAATAAAATAAAAATTAACCCGTAGGGGTAACTTTTTTACACAGATAATGGTACACATATGGACTGTGCTGCCAGTGGAAGTGGTTGAGGTGGGTACAATAACAACATTGAAAAGGCACTTGGACAAATACACAGATTGGAAAGGATTACAGGATACAGAGCAAGGGCAGAGCAATTGGATGAGTGTGGATGGACATTTTGTTCGGCATGGAACATCTGGGCAGAAGGGCATGTTTCCGTCTGTAGAACCGTATGACTGCAAATACGTGTGTTTTGGGATAGAAACAGGGAGGGGGAGACTGACGAAAAATGTCATGGAAAGATATTTTCACTGTTTTCAGAATGCTTAAATGAAGACATTTCGATAGTATCATGCAGCACGGGTCAGTATAATGAAGAATTATGAGTGAATGGTATATAAGTGTGAGTTCAAAGGCGATGGAGAGTTTTGAATGAGCATTTGTCCTGCAGCTTTGCAACTAGGAGGGAGGACTGCAGAGTCTTCGACACATTGAGCTGTACAAAACAGTAATTTGTCTCAATTTCATTTTCATTGAGTGTGACAGAGGGATTGTCTGTACGAAGCTGAGCTAGTTTCCTGGTGCTATCTTATCGAACTCACCTCATTAGCTACCCACTCCACCCCATGGTGTCTCTCTCATTCAATACCAACCCGATTCTCCCACCCATCATGACTGGAGGTAGACACAGTCGCCTGGGTGCCCCTGGATATTCCGTGATCCCTGGCACTGGTGCCATCTTTCAAAGGCCAAGGAGCCTTCTCAGGTTGGTGCTGCCCTGCACAGACTACCCCGAGCATGGCATATAAGGGGCAATTGCACCACGGTTTGTTGACAGAGCACGGCGGGCAGAGTGGATGGGCTAGTACAGAGGGGACAATTCCCTTCCCAGAGGGAGCCATACCACCAGAGCCACCGAGCATGGTCTGTGTTCACCACCAAGCTCAGTGCAATATCTGCGGCCTGAAGAAATATCCAGCAATACAGGACAACCATCAATGACATTCCCCACTCGAACAGGGTAAGTGTCACCGTATTCTCTCTGTTCCATCACAGTGACTGTATATCTGTTATAGCACCGATCCCCAAAACAAGGCTCATGCTCCAACACGCTCACTGCAGCGCCTTCTCTCTCTCTCTCTCTCTCGTTTCGTTACTCTCTCCCCCACCACCCCGTCTACAGTTATAGAATATTCTGGAGAATGCCAATTCCAGATAATGTTCCAGTTTCAGGAAAATGGCAGTGCCCCAGTGGGTAACACATAAGAGGAAGGAGTAGAGATGTACATTTTTCAAATCACACACAATTCAAACCACGCTGAGGTCATTCAGCCGTTCAAACTTGCTCTTGCATTTAATAAGGTCCGGCCGATCAGATGGTTTTATCAGCTCCATATTACAGGAACTTTCAGTCATTCAACTTCCTGGGTTCCTGTCACTGACCAGACGGCACTCAGGCACTTTTACCCCAGTTTTCTTCAAGTGTCTGTTCGAGGGCATTTCCCATGTAATGCACTCTCCTAACAATATATTCCATCAGCTATATACTTTCATGCAACGGTCAGCATACTTTACACTGACCAAACAAAAATCTACACTTTTTTTTGGTTATAGATGTCCAATCACACTTAATAATTCTGGTTCTTTCACTTGACTCAACTTAATAATATTAAATCGAAGACAGCTTCTAAGCACGTCGTGTTATTAAATATAATTTCGAGCAGAGTACATTTTTAAGCTCAGCCGTTATCTTGACCGTTATCTGAATTGTACCCTTTTCATTGTTATGAAAGTTTCTCTTGTCCTTTGCCTGTGACTGTTTCTGTCTGTAACAGTTGCTCTGTCGCCCCTCAGTTGGCTGGACGGCAGGTTTGTGGTGTAGAGGGAGGCCAACTGCGCAGGTTCAGTTCCTCACACTGACTGAGGTTACCATGAAGGGGATGCTCTCTCAACATCACCCCATCACCCGAGATGTGGTGACGCTCACGGTAAAGCAGAATGAGTGGTCTCTCTAATGAGAGTTCTTTGGGACTCTATTCTATCAATGTTAGCATTTTAATTTTAAAAAATAGTAATTTTATTGAAAAAGAGATTTTTAATATTATGATAACCCAATAACAACACAACTCAAATAACTGATCAAAATTACACTCATGTGCATGTACATACAAAATAAGTTAAAAGCACTAAATAGACAGAGAAAAAAACAAAAATAAACAATAAATAATGAATAAATAGTACAGTTCAGCATAACAAAACGACAGGTCTCGTTCTTCAAGAGCATTAACTGATACACATTTTTATGTTCATAATTCTTCCTCGCTGGATAGTAGATTCATTAGACCATATCGTCATGGCTATATACACGCCCTTATTAATGTGACAGATAAACCTGTGTCGTGGTAATCCAAAAAGGGCTGCCATGTCTTATATAAATCTCTGTTTTTTGATGTACCACACTGGTGAGAAAGTCCAAAGGAATATTCTCCATGAAGAACTTACGACAAAACATTTTTCCTAGCACAGAAAGTAAGGATATAATTTTTCCTCATGTGCAACTCTGTAAAGTACCCTGGGCAGGCCCAGGAAAAGGAAAACCGGGTCCATCTCCAATTCATTCCCCAAGATCCACTCTATCACACCTAACACAGTGCTCCAATATATATGAAGCCTGCAGCAGGACAACAAGCAATGAGTAAGAGTGCCTGCAGTCATTCTGCATTTACGACATGCTGAAGATAATCCCACTTTGCATTTTGAGAGACAATCTAGGGTCACATAGACCCTATGAACAATTTTCAACTGCATGGAATGGGTCCTATTACAGATCAAAACCCTTCGAGCATTTTCACAAATGTCCTCCCATGTCTTCGAGGTGTTCTGAACCCCAACTCTCTCTTGCAGACATCACAAAGCTGCACAGTCTCGTCTGAGGGGACACTCTCCAACTAATGATAAAGAGTACTGACAGAGAGTGCATTCTGAGCACTAAGCACCTGCTTCTCTCTATCGGATCTGTAAGAGTCTGTTAAAAGTGTATTTTTAAAAATCAAATCTCTGATTTGAAAAAAAAAAACAAACAGAAGAGGTCTCTACGAGGTAGTCCATACTTATGAATTATTTGATCAAATGATGTCATTCTTTCTCCCTCAAATAAAACTTCGTGGCTCAGTAGATCGCACTGCAGACTCACAGCACGAGGATCCAAAGATGTGCAGTTTAGATGAATTGGCTATTGATAAATTACCCATAGTGTTCAGGGATATAAAGGTTGGGGCATTAGTTAGGGTAAATATAGGATAGTAGGGGAATGGGTCTGGGTTGGTCGAAGTCGACTTGTTGGGCTCAAGGACCTGTTTCCACACTGTAGGGATTCGATGAATTCTAAATAACTGAAGCAAGCTACACCCCTGGCTTCCCACAGTTGAAACATGGAATCCATTATCCCCGGTTGACAACTTAGTATACCAATTATAGGGATAAGAAACAAGGTTTTGGCTGCATTGCTCTCGATCTGACTCATTGTCATTCATGCTTTAACTTTATTGATAATTATTGAGTTATGACAATACTCCACAAATGTTGTCATTTTGTCTAAGAACAACAGACTTATAAGGGTTCACTTTGTCTGAGAGGGTTCAATATCTAACCGTATTGACGCTGAGTCCTCAGTGGCCCAGACACTTCATAGGATAATAAAGAGCTTAATTGATAGCTTTTAATCTGGGAGATCTATTCCCCACAATCTGTGGGGTAGTTGCAATTTGGTTAGCTTGATAAAGAGTCGCTTATGGTGCCAAATAGAAGAGCTAATCCAGCCATTAAGTCTCCTAAATATCTGACTGGGAAAAATCAAAGGAAGAATTCACATGGGGTATAGCAAATAAGGAAGGACATTCATTTTAATAACAGCTACCGACCTAGCCAGGATATTGGAAGTGCCTCCCATCTTTGAAGGTCTTGTTTTATTTTGTCAAACAAGTGGACACAGTTCACGTTAAATAAATGATCAAGGTCAGATGCAATGAATATACTAAATTAGGGAAACTACCCTCGTGACCATTTAAAAGGAAACATGGATTTGCCTTCAATATCAGGTATTTCCCTAAGACCTCCCATAGACTTGGCCACAAACTTTGTAAAATTAATCTTATAGCCCGAAAAGGCGACAAGCGAATTAATGCATTGCATCACGTGAGCTGCCGAAACTGTGGGATTTGACAAAAACATAAGACCCTCATCTCATACAACATAATCTTATGTGACTTCTATCTTAATTCTGGGGCAGGTATGTTGGGGTAATATTCCCAATTGTGCAGGATGCCACTGTGTCTAAGATTGTTGCAGGGATGGGGAAGAGATCAACCCTCATGTGGCATTTGTGCGGGTTAAAGGAGAAAATAAAATCCCTACTTGTGAGGTAGATCTGCCTCCAGGTATCCACCAGCTCTAACCCACTAATTACTTACATTATAACGAGGGTATTGCGGGACCTTTGGACATTCTGTCCACCGTGGGGCCATAAGACAGTCGATAACTCCTTCTACAATAATGTGCCACGATGCAAGATAACTTACTTTGGAAAATGCATCTTCCAGGATTTTAAGACGGTGCGCCAGGGGGCAATAAACATTTAAAATACTGTATTATTTCCCATAGTTCAAGACTTTTGGGAATGATGATCCTTCCGTGAGTGTCTAATACAATCTAATAATTTAAATGGAAGATTCTTCTTCACTAGTATGGCTTCTCCCCTACTCCTAGTATTAAAAGACGAGAAATAAACCGGATCAAACCCACCCTGCTGTAACGTCAAATGTTCCTTGTCATCAAGGTGCATCTCCTGCAATAGGACAACATCCGACCTCTCTGTTTTAAGACCAGAAAGTACATTTTTTCTCTTGACTGGCAGATGGATACCCTTAATGCTCCAGGTACAACATTTAAGCACATCATTATCCAGAACACACCATAGCAACATTTCAACTCTCGAGTTTCACATCGAATTACACATCGCTGATCATTAATGAAGAAAAGACTCATTCGGCCTAAAAATTGTACAAACTAAAACTACTACAACCAACAAGCTCTCAAAACTTTCCAAAGCTGAACACATAAAAATCCAAAAAACGAAATAAAATCCAAAATGCCAATGACACTCGATTGGGGAATTTAACCCCCACCGCCCACTGGGGATGCTTACATATCTCAAAACTTTATCTTCTGCCCGCTACCAATATGGAATCCAGAGTAATTAACAACAAAAATCGGTCTTGAACTGCCCTTCGGTCGGAACTAAGTCATCACAACTACCTTTGTAACTCCATCCAGCTTGAGCTGCACCCCAGACACAAGCAATGAAAGAAAAAAGAGTAGTAATACTTATGAAGAAGTTCAAAATGAGTACCCTACCCATTCCTGGCTATAATTTAACACTGGTTAATAGCAGAAAAATCCAACAAAATTTCTTTAAGAGAGAAACAGGATTATCTAAATATCCAGCTTACTTTAAAATGTCCACAAAGTTTTCGCTTTCTCTGGAGAGTCAGACGAGTTCGTGGATCCATTGAAAGCAATACGGAGCACCGCTGGGTACCGTACCGAATATTGAATCCAGAATTCCATTTCTCTTCTCTTGATATCATCAAAATATTTTCTTTCCTGAATCACCGCCGCTGAAAAGTCCTGAAAGAACATAATACTGGAGCCCTCGTGAATTAAATCCATCGGATCTTTCCCCTGGGTTCTGGAAGATTCCATTAGTCTTTGTTTGTCCCCATAACTATGTAACCGAACAAGGACAGGATGAAGGCGTTTGTCTGAGTCTGACTTCCGCGCCGTAACCCGATGTACTTCCTCACTTTTCACCCGTCCCTCCTCAGTTTTGAAGTGAAGGATTCGCTGCAGCCAGTTCTTGAAAAAACTCAGCGGCTGACCACCTTCTGTCCGCTCCAGTAAACCGACGATGTGAATATTCTTCATCCTACCCCTGTTCTCGCGGTCGTCATCTTGTTCAGTTAAGGTGCAGACCTGTTTTTCAAGGGCGAGGATCCTCTCCCGAGAGGAATCGATCACGGTCTCTGTCGATGCAGTTCGGCGCTTGGCATCATCTGTTCTGTTTCCAAGGCTGTCAAGTAGCTGCTCATGTTTTTGGAGCACGGCTGAGAGCGGCTCTAGCCACTGCTGAACACTTCTTCAATCATGGCTTCAATCATTTCACGTAACTTGGTGAACTCAGTGACCAACGCCTGGTGAGTAACTGGGTCCATGGAACGAGCAGAGTGGGTTGCAGCTCCAGCCTCAGACATGCGACGGGTTCACCGTATGTTGGGACTTAGTCGATCCTTTCCCGTGTTTTGTCATTTCCACTTGATCAAACGGGATTAGTAAAGATTCTATCGTTCTTTTAGTGTTGAAGTTTACATAAATGGATGGGATGGAGTGGGTTAGAGATTCACTTTGCCCGTGCGTTGATGCAGAGACCAGCAAAGCAGACCTTCTTGATCGCCGCCATCTTGTATTCCCCCTTAACATTTTATCGATATTATCATTTCATTTTGCATTATATTCCTGGAGTTTCTGAAGCCGTGTTATTTGATACCACTGTCTACATTTCCCCCAACACTACACATTGCTGCCCATTCCTCGATAATCCTTGACTCTGTTGTTATTCATGAACCTTCCATCTGTGCCTCAAAAATATTCAATATTTCTGCCTCCAATGGTCTGTGGGGAAGAGTGTTCCAAAGACTCATAGCACTTTGAGAAAACAATTATAAACATTATGATCTGAGTGTGAGATTAGTTTTTTTTTGTGTCTCCTTATGTGAGAAAGGATATAATTACACTGGAAGCATTTCAGAGATATTTCATTTCACGTATTCCTGGGGTGAAGGGTTTATATTATGAAGGCTGTAACAGGTTACTCTTGGAATGAGAATGAAACATACAAGACCTTGATAAGTGTGGATTAGGTATGTACCCACTGGGTGTTTATATAGTCCAAATTTATTGTCATTGTCAGAGAACCTCGAGAGTATGGAGGCAGGATATTCCAACCATTAAGTCCACACTGACCTACAAAACAGCATCCCACCTGGACGTGCCCCCAATCTTATCCATGTAAACCTGCAATTCCCACAACTAACCTACCTAACCTACACATCCCTGGGCACTATGGGCAATCCACTTTAAACTGCACATATTCGGACTGTGGCAGGAAACTGGAGCACTGAGAGGAAACCCACACAGGCACGGGGAGTATGTTCAAACTCCACATCGAGGGTCACCCGAGGTTGGAATTGAACTCAGCTCCTTGGCGATATGAGTCAGCAGTGCTACCCACAGATCCACCATACTCCTCCGTTAGTTCTGTCAGTAACTTGTGGCTGACTAAAGAAATCTGCCTGACTTGTTCTTATCACTGAACCTGACTCAGCCTGAGACCTTTATCATCTGCCATCACCAACCTGGTTACATTTAAAATTTGTTGTGAGCTGTGGAAGA
Organism: Chiloscyllium plagiosum; assembly: GCF_037043375.1. NCBI lineage: Eukaryota > Metazoa > Chordata > Chondrichthyes > Orectolobiformes > Hemiscylliidae > Chiloscyllium > Chiloscyllium plagiosum. The sequence continues at coordinate 16,119,707 of NW_028270188.1, forward strand.
GTGGGACTAGAAAAGGAAAGAGTGACACCCTCCATCCTCAGTCACAAATGGAGTGAGAAAAAAATCACAAAGTGGGAATTCATTCAAGTGGGAATTCTCTTTCCCAGAATTTTGGGATGGCTGGGTCAGGAAGTGACACTCACCCCCAATCTCTGTTTCCAGGCTTCCTCTCCCCGCAACGTCTGCTCCAGATGTGGATCGTGTTACAGACCCAGATTTGCTGTGAATACAGCCTCCATACCCCACCCAGCGTTAACTTAAACAAATCTTCTGCTCACCCGAATGTAGCATTACACAACACAACTTCCGGGAAAATAACCAGTTACTTTGCAAAAGCAGAACATGTGAAATTAATAAATAGGAACAATAGTTGGCTATTCGGCCCCTCAAGATTGCCCTGTCATTAATTACGAACATGGCTGATCTACTCCAGGTCTAACTCCACTTTCTTGCCAACTCCTTGTATCCCTCCACACCTCTCTGGGTTAGGGAATTCCAGACATTTACTACCTTCTGAGAGAAGACATCATTTTGCATCTCAGATAGAAATCGATATTCCATATTCGTTATCTATGTCATCGAGTTCGTGACTCCACTCAGGAATGGTAACAACTTCTCAACATCTACCTTCTCCAGTCCCTTCTGTGTCTTGTATTTTTCAGCAGTATCACTCCTCATTCATTTAAACCCCAATGTATAATCGCCTCTCCATTTTACAGATTCTCAATAACACAACCATTTCATCCCTGGAAGCCGGCTAACGAACCAACCTAGTTACTTGCTGCATCAGCATGCTGACTTTATGTTTCATACACAGGAACACTCCAATCCCTTTGTACTGTTCTTTTTCTGGAAGTCCTCTCCATTAAATAACAGCCTGCCTTTTGATTCTCAGTGTCATCCTCAACTGTATACTCAGCTCCCTCCTTCAGACTATCAGTATAGAGTGTAAATAACTGATGCCATCGGACCAATAGCTGTGGTCCTCCAGCAGATATACCTTTATCATGAAGGACCATTAATCCTGACTCTCCGATTTCTATATGTTAAGCAATCATCATCCCATGTTAATACATTCTCCATCATCCTAGGAGCTTCTGTCTTGTGTAAAAACGTTTATTTTGTAATACCTTGTGGAAAAACTCTGGAAAGCCTGGTGTCTAACAGATCCCCTTTATCAAGTCCGCTTGTTACATTCTCAGGCATCTCCAGAAATACTTTACATGATTTTACAGGGCAAAAGATAACTTCCCTTTCACAAACCCATTGTGAAACTGCATGAAGCTTTTCTAAATGTCCATGCTGGCCAGGTTTTCCAAATTAAGCTAGTCTCATCTGCTTTCATATGGCTCATATGCCGCTTAATGTTTCCCATCCATATGTTTGTCCAAATGAGTTTTAAATGTTTTAGCTGTACATGCATCTACCACTCTGCCTCTGGCAGCTCATTCCATACCCACGCCACCAAATGTGTAAAAACACTGCCCCTGCGTCCCTTATAAATTTTCCCTCTTTCACCTTAAACTATGCCTTCTATGGCTGAACTCCCCCATCCTGTGGAAAAGAACTTGGCTTTCACCCTATCCATACCTCTCATGATTTTAGAAACTTCCATAATGTCATCCCTGAACCTTTTACACTCCATCAAAAAGTAACTTCAAAAACAAGCATTTAAAGATAAATACTGCAAATTTGAAACTATAGTAAACATGACAGGTAAACAACACTCAGCCCAAACTTCATACTGTGATTTGTTTTTTCTCCCTATTACTATACTAAGGCAGCATGAAACGCTTACTAGTGCCAATAAGAAGTCAAGCACCTGAAATCCTTTGTCTAAAGGGGGCGAAGATCTCGACAGTGAAAACGTATTTATGGCCAGATCTTTATAATGCCACATAGTCAACATTCTCCCTCCTGGCCTCCCTATGACCTTGTGTGATTGTGTCTTCTTTCTCTTGCACTCAATAGAGAGAAAACCTTCCTCCATTCACACCTTAATTTAAACCCATTTTATATCATCTTCTCATTCATCACTGCTAAAAGCCAGTTAATCTTTGCCACCCCCTCTTTCCCCTGTCACCTATCTCCCACCTCCTGAAAGCTATTAAAAATCCAAGTTTCCAATTCTTTTCAGTTGTGAAGTGTCACACTGGGCTTGAAATGCGAACACTGTTTCTCTGTCTCTGCAGATGCTGACAGACCTGCTGAATTTCTCCAGAAATGAATTTGCACAGAACAAATTTTCACAAAACAAATAACTATGGATATTGGTAATAAAAATACTAAAATTGCTTGAGAAACTGGGAGCTTTGTCGAGGGTCACTGTACCAGAAAGATAAACACTGCATTCATTCTAGAAGATGCTGCAATTTCTTCAGCAATTTCTGTTTTTGGGCAATTTCCAAAGAAGTATGTCAAAGATGCTCAAACATCCTGTCCAACATGGAGCGTCGTATACTGCGAACTGAACAATAACGCATGGTGGACAAGTTCCTTGACTCTGAAACTACATAGGTCTGGCATCACTGACACTACAGAGCTCTTAATCATAGTCAGGGAGAAAGACAGAGGGAAACACATTCACTTCAAATACAAAAGTTGACATTGTGGAAGAGAAACGATTTAGATCATTACTTTAAATGGATTGAGTTAAAGTAACAAATTAGAGGCGTGACACCAGGGAGAGGTCCTCAGCAGAATGAGAATATGAAAATGCAAGTGTTACCGCATCGGAAACCAGGTTAGGTAGACAATACAGGGCTGATGGGTGAATGGGTCTCGGTGTAAACTGGGGGACAGTCAGTCGATTTGAATTGTAGATATTGCAACTCAAACTGGGTTATCATTTGATGTTGCAGCAACAGCAGAAACAGAACTGTATTCAACGACAATCTGGAACATTTTGCGACGATAATTCATCAGTCTACCATTACCATCAAGCCAATCCATGGTTCAGTGATGAGTGTGGCTGAACATGCCAGGGTCTAAATCACGTGGACCTAAACCTGTTGACAACCATTAAAGCTACCACACTGAACTGGTTAAATTCCGACCAGCAGAACCAGATGGAGAGGGGAAAATGATCCCAAGACTAACAGATCAGATCTAAGCTCTGTTGTCCTGCCAAATCCAAACAATAATGTCGATGGACTATTAAACAATTTACTGGAGGAGAGGACTCCACAAATATCCTCATCCAAAATATCGGAACAGCTCTGCACATAATGAAAAAAGTCAAGGATGTGGTGTCTGCACTATCCTCAGCCAGACGTGTTGAATGGATGATCCACCTCACACTCATCCTGATTCCCACAGAATCGCAGATGCCAGTCTTCAAGCAATTCGATTTGCTGTACAGTCATGAGGAAACAGCTGAACACTATTGATACGACAAAGGCAATGTGCCCTGACACCATTCCTGCAATAGGACTGAAGACTTGTGCTGCACAACAAGCCGTGTGGGGAAGCTCTTTCATTCCAGCTCCAACTCTGACATCTCCCTGGCAATGAGGAAAATTACCCAACTATGTCCAGTCCCTGAATAGGAAAATAATTACAATCTGACCAATTACCACACCCTCAGTCCCATCTCGACAGTCAAATTGGTGGGAATACTTTTTGATAGAGCTGTCAAGTAGCACCGAAATAATCAGGTCAGTGTGGTTTCCGATAGGTCCCCATGTGGAGATAGTGCTGTATTGAACATATCATTGGATTACGAATCCAGACCAGGTCAATGCTCTGGCAGCTGGTGGAAGTTAAATATAATTTATAAAGTATCGAGACCTAAATACTGGTGTCAGTAATAGTGATCTGGTGTCCAATGTTGATTGTAAATATCAATCTCCTTCACCAATATACTTTCAGGAAGTGAAACTCCCGTGCTTTCCTGGGCTGGCCTAAAAGTGACTCCAGACGCACAGACATGGTCTCTGAATCGGCCACGTGAGACACTCAATTGTATCAAACTACTATGAGGTATCAAATGATAAAACCTGACAGAACACCCGGCATCAACCTCGTTATCAGAAAAGGGAATGGGAAACACAGTCCTGTTGACCCTGCAGAGACCTCCTTCCTAACATTTGAGAGCTTGTGACAACATTTACAGAGCTTTCCCACAGACTGCACAGAAACATCGGGAGAGGAGGAGGTCATTCAGGACATTGAGGTTTCCCCATGCTATTTCATGGCCGAACATCTCCTCAATGCAGTTTTCCCCACACAATGTTAATATTACAAAATATGTTTAAACATTATGAACTATAGTGCCTTCGGCCCATCAATATATAGGGAGTTCTCTGATAATGCTTATTTATTAAGTGCGATTTGACTGCAATGCGATTCGTGAACCATTTTCTATAAAGTGAACTATCATCCCTGCTTCCAATCCGTCAAACCCTGTCAGAGTTTTATATATCTCACTGAGATCTCCACTCATTTTCCTAAAGCCCATGGAATACAGGCCGAGTCACCCTAAACTCTGCTCCCACAACTAACTGTCATCCCAGAGATCAGTCTGTCATCCTTCACTGCACTCCTTCAATGTCAGGTTTACCCTTTATTAGGTAAGGACACCAAGCTGCACACAATACTGCACAATGTTCGAGATGGGGTCCCACCAAGGCCCCGTACAGTTGCAGTAAATGACCCTTACTACTGTATTCTAAATCCCCCTGAAATGGAGGTGCATAAACCATTTATCTTCCTACCTGCTTTCTGCTCCTGCAATATTGCTTTTAGTGACTAGTGTACAGGGAGGTCCAGATTCTTTTCACTGTTACAGCTCCCTACTTGCTGGGTCTATTACACTGTATACAGCATGCCAATGCCATTCCCAGTATTGACTTCCGTGTTCAGAACTCACTGCCCTACATGGACTCGGAAGGCTGAGCAGAAATAAACAAAAATGCAGCTTACGTTCATTTATAGATCAACAATTTTCAACCAATCCCTATTCAAATGATCGGCTGACATTCAATTGATCCCATCAACGTACACAACCTCTCATCTCTGCCATTGCTCTCCATCTGCCAGGTATTTGCCCAGTCACTCCACTTGTCTCAATCAACTTGGAGCCTTCTTTACATCCTCCTCATCCACTTACAAGCTGACATCGTTTAGAGCTGTCAGCAGTCTTGGGAATGTTGCAATTGAGCCCCTCAACCAAAGATATGATGTGTATTTGGAATAGTTGGATGCCAAATGTCGATCCTTGTTATATCCTCCAAGCCTTCCATTCAAAAAACATGGTTTTGTTCATACTCACTGTTTCCTGCCAGCTCTCCCATTCTAAACCCATGACCATATATTAGCCCCAGTCCCATAAGATTCGAATTTGCACAATAGGCTTGGGGCTCGATCAAAAATCTTACTGAAAATCCAATCGATTTGCGTTGATACCTTCTCCATAATTTTGCTAAAAACCATTTTCTCAAACATGATTCCTATTTCATAAACCTCTGTTGACTTTGTCTATGCTCATTAATTTCAGTCCAATATTTTCTGTAAAACGTTTTAGTTACTAATTTCATTCTATTCCCTTTTTCTCACCAGACTAAAGTTCCCTAGTATTGCGAGGAAATTTTAGTTTTGTTTTTTATCTTCTTCTGTGAAGGCATAACCGAAGTTTATGCTCCATTGATCTGCTATTTCCCTGTCCTCAATTATCTGGTATCAGACTCTAAGGAAGCTGCACCAATTTCTCTTAATTTTGCCATTGGCATATTTTCAGAAGATATTACAAGTTCATTCATATACACTGTGATAAGATATTCTTCAGAAACCCATCAATTCCTATCTTAAGCTACTGAATGATTGACCTTCCACAGCCATATAATCACAGAAGCACAGACTCTGTACTATCAGAAATACAGCACTGTCCACATTAGCCCCACTTTCCAACACAAAACCTGTCGCTGTGAATCTTATGGCATTTCAAGTGCACAACCATGTATTTTCTAATGGTTTTGAGGTTACCATGACAATTGCCCTCTCACGAAGTGCATCCCACACCCAAACACACTTTGCTTGAAAAACAGTCCTCAAATCCTCACTAAGCCTCAAACCTTTCACTTTAACAGGACCAGCTGCTGTCTATCCACTCCGTCCATATCCCTCGTAATCTTATCCTCCTTAGCCGTCTCTGCTCCAAAGTAAACAACCCAAGTTTAGCCAGCCTCTCTCCATAGCTGATATGCTCCATCCCAGGGAACATCCTGGTGAATTTCCTCTGCACCCGCTCCTGTACAATCACATCCTTCGTGTAATGTAGCTCCCAGAATTACACACAGTATTCCATCTTGGCTAATGAAAGTTCTGCATAGCTCTTATAATCTATGCTTCAATATGTGAAGGCTCTGTTTTCGCTCCCGTACGCTTTCTCAAATTGTGTGTTACCCTGTCCAGCCACATTCAAAGATGTGTGGAGAAGCACCCTCTCAGCTTCCTAGTGTGCTGCCATTCATTGAGTCCTTGCCTGCCTGGTTCCTTCTTCCAAAGTGCATCACCTCATATTTATCAGGGTTACATTCCATCTGCCATTGATCCACCCATCTGACCATTTTCTCTGTATTGATGTGACCATCTGACCATTCCATCTGTATCTTCCTGCATCATAAGGCCTTCCTCCTCACTGTCATCTACCCGGCCAATCTTTGTATCAAACACAAACTTACTTATGACACTCCCCACCGCTCGTCCATATTCACAGATGCAACCTTTATGATAAGGTTTAAAATCACAAAACATCAGCTTGTAGTCCAATAGGTTTATTCGGAGGCACGAGCTTTCAAAACGCTGCATCTTCATCAGGTGGTTGTGGACTTTGATGAAGCACTTCGAAAGCTAGTGCCACCGAAAACACCTTTTGGACTATAATCTGGTGCTATGCAATTTTTAACTTTGTCCACCCCAGTCCAACACCAACACCTCCGAATCACAAATATTAAGAGACACAGCACTGATCCCCGTGGTACACCATTGGACACTAGCCTCCAATCACACAAACAGCCTTCTACCACCACCCTCTGTCTCATACCACTAAAGTTGATTTGGTTGCAACTTGGCAAGTCACTAATGGGTCCTACCTGTTCCCTGGTTATTCTGTTCCGCTGGAGACACTTGTAGAATATCTGGAGATTCTCCCGAATCTTGCCTACCAGTAGGTTTCCATGCCGCTGTGTTAGTCAGTCCCCTCCAAGTGATTAATTTCATCCTTATTGCAGTCTTAACTAGCCTGTCACAGATCCTGCCATTATTTGCCTTGAATGTGGAATAGACAGCGAGGGAAGCGTTCTGTTAATTTCCAACTTGTCAGATGTTTTGTGAATTATCTAACTTTCAACGTGACCCATTTCTCATTCTTTGAAACTCTAGAAAACACAGACTGAGTTTCCTCATCAGGCAATCTCACCATCTGAGGGATTAATCTGGCGAATGTCCACTGCACTTCCTCTCAGGTCAGTATATTCTTTCTGAGATTCGGTCACCAAAACTGTACACAATACTCCAGCTACAGTCCCATCAACACGCTGTGAAACTGCTTTAACATGTCTTTACATCAATGTTCTGACTCCGTTAAATGAAGGCGAACCAAACTTTGACTTTCCACTTACATACATTCCTCCAAATACCCTTCACATTCATTGCATTTACGAGCTCACTGAGATCTTATAGAAACCCTTCTGGAAATCCAATATATGCCGCTTCTACTGGTTCCCCATTATCTATGCTGTAAGAAACAACTTCAAACAATTCCGAAGTTTAACAAGTATGATTTCTCTATCAGAAATGCATGCTGATTCTCTCAATTCTTGCTGTTAATTTCTAAATAGCAAAAATGTCACCCTGTGTAATATATTCCAACAGTTTCCCTACAAATGTCAAGTTAACTGGTCTACAGTTCTCCATACTATGTCTTTTTCCCTTTGTAGCTGTTTGGATCCCTTCCATTCATCTATAGTTTATCCACAATAGTTTCCGGTCTCTGCAGAATACACAGGAAAATAAAACACAGTCATCGACAGTGCAATTAATACTCCTATTGGTGATTTATTTCTGGCATTTTGATATGAAGTACATCTGTTTCGGCAAACTTAGCAATGCTTAATCCAGCTGCATGTTCAAGTACTACCTTGTTACTGATATGAATTGACGTTGTCTTCAGCTCCAGGATTCCGATATGATCACTTGGTATTACTGGGTGATTTTCTGAATCTTCATCCATGAAGACAGATGCAAAGTAACTGGTTGTTTTCTTGGCCATTTCCCTGTTCTCCACAAGGACCTCTCCTCTCCCGATTACAAATTTCCACATTTGACCTTGCTTTTGTTTTGTTTCCTTTGAAATGTAGATCGCAGATTGATGCAGTCTTTGTGTTCCTGTTTGTTAGCATGTATGTTCTCTTTTTGATTTCCTTTTCAGTTTCATGGCCTTCCTTTTTTTTATTTCTGAGAATTCTCGGGTTTCCACAATAGATGGAATTCTTCTGAAGTCACTTCCTACGATTGACATATTTTCTAATTTGTTATGTTAACCATCACTGAGTCACTTTCTCACTCTTTGATGTTTGCACCTGAAATAAATAGATGTGTGTTTCAGACTTTGCAGTATTTCTAAAAACTCCTGTTCCTGACCAGTTATATTCAGGAACACAGCAGGAGGATAGGAGGATAGAGAAAAAAAATTGCGGGAGCACTGCTTGGCTCTTTTCTATCGTCACTGGCCAACGAGTGCCGTCCTGGACGACTGGGGTGTAGCGAATACTGAGCCCGTATTCAAGAAATGCTACAAACATAAACCTGGGAACTAAAGCCCAGTAATCCTAAAATCTAGTGGGTAGGTTACTTTAGAAGATTTGGAGAGATTGGATATACATGCATTTGGAAAGACAGGGTGTGATTCGGAGTAAGATTAGAATGGTGCTGGAAAAGCAGAGCACGTCAGGCAACATCAGAGGAGCGGAAAAATCAATGTTTCTGGCAAAAGCCCTTCATCAAATTCAGCACAGGAGTTTGTGCAAGGGAGATCATGACTCACAATTTTGTTGGAGTTCTTTGATAAAGTGACCAGCAACATTGAGGAGGTCCGGGTGGTATACGTAGTCTAGGTTGATTCCAGTAAGGCCTTCAGTAAGTTTCCACATGATACGTTGCTCTGGAAGGTTAGATCGCATGGAATTGAAGGGGAGCTGGCAAAGTAGGTACAAAATTGCCTTGATGGTAGGAAGGAGAGATTAATACTGGAAACATGCTGCTAAGACTGGAGGCCTGTGAATAGTGGAATGGCTCAGGGGTTGATGGTAGGACCACGACATATTACATATATTTATGATTTACATGAGAATGTATAGGCATGATTTGTAAGATTGAAGACGGCACTAAAACAAGCGGCATCATGGAGAGTGAGGAAGGTTATCAGAACTTTCAGAAATTACAGCAGTACATTGATCAGCTGGAGAATTGGGCTGAGCAATGGCAAATGGATTTTAACATTGATCAGTGTAAGTTCTTGCATTTTAGAAAGTCAAATCAAGTTTGGAGTTTCATGGTGAATGGTTGGGTCCTAAGGAGTGTAGTGGAACAGAGGGACCTTGGAAATCAGGTGCATGATTCTCTGGAAGTTGATTCTGATGTAGGCAGTGAAGAAAGCTTTTGGCACACTGGCCTTAATCGGAATATATCACTGAGTATCGAAATTAGAGAGTTATGATGCAGTTATACAGGATGCTAGTGAGGCCATATTGGTAGCGTTATGTTCAGTTTTGTTCACTTTGCTATAGGAAGGAAGTTATTAAACTGGAAAGAGTGCAGAAAACATTTACAAGGATATTGCCAAGGTCTCAATGGTCTGATTTACAGAAAGAGGTTGGACAAGCTAGGACTTTTGACTTTTATGTGCATGAGGCTGAGGGAGGCTCATATTGAAGTTTTTAAGATCATGGCAGGCATGGATAGAGTGAATGCACCCAGTCTTTTTTCCCAGGGTTGGGCAATCACAGATTCGAGGGCATAAGTTTAAGGTCAGAGGGGACAGACTTAAAGGGAACTTGAGGAACAACTTTTTAACACAAGGGCTGTTGCGCATATGGAATGAGAAGTGGTTGAGGTGGATACATTAACAATACTTAAAAGACATTTGAACAAATACATGGATAGTAAAGGATTAGAAAGATACGGGACAATGGCAGGGAAATGAGTTTAGCGTGGATGGGCATTTTGGTTGCAATGGACCAGTTTGGGCTGAAGTGCCTGTCTCCGTGCTGTCTGCCTCTATGACTCTAACAACCATTGCTTATCTCCCACTGAATGTTATATTGTACTTTCCCAATTTACTGAAGATATCTTTACACTCTTGCCTCCAGTCTTCCATGATGTTTGACTGGAATATTCAAGCATTCTAAATTGTATGCAGGCACCTTGTAAACTGCACCTTATAAATGCCATTATTCCTGAAAAGCTGCTTCAGACCAAGGTTAATAATTCGTCCTTCTGACCACACAACATCAATTCCGAAATAACTTACTTACTAGTTTGCTTCACAACATACTCTTCAACCCACCTCATATACACCTACGGAACTTATTTTTCACAGCTTCAGCAGTCACTTAGTTAACGCTGTTAACCATTCAATAAGACAGCGGTATCCACAATACTTGCCTATCTAATTTCCAGAGCATATGATGCTCCGATTTTCTGCTACCCGTTTTCGTTTCGATATATAACACACCAATATTTGCTTCTCCTTGCTATCTGTAAACTCTACCTAAACTGATTCTGTGGAAGCTGAGGGATAGGTCTGTGTCGTTATTAGTGATAGACCTGGACAAGACATTCAGGTAGGCTCACCTCGACGCTGAGATGATCTGAAGAAATGTCCCACAATACTGGACAAGCAACAATATCCTCCTCGCTCTGTTCGGATAAGAGTTATCATATGCTCTCTGCTCCCTCACACTCACTGTATATCTGTTGTAGCACCTAACCCCGAACAAGGTTCACGCTCTGTCTCCAAATAAGGCTCAGGCACTACCACTCTCACTATTGAATTCAGCAACTAATAATACTATATGGATTCAAAACTGTCGACTGACCTACACCAGCACAAACAACAGGGTCACCCATTCCCACTCTCCTTCCATCCCTTTCTCCCATTCCAGGAGAAACTTCCTGGAATAGGATAGAAAGGTCACAGCCGGGTAGTGGAGTGCCCGATATCCGTTCCCTCACTCCCCTCACCCCGCCATGCGGGGAGGACTCTTAAAGGGCTGGAGAGGACCAGAACGCCTCGTGTGGAGAACCTGAAACATCCACGTCCTAATGACCAGTTACGGAGCAATGTTCAGTGAAAGACAATTCTCAGTTTAAACCACTAGCAGCTCCCACAACAGTCACAACAGTCCTTTCACTTCCAAATCAAAACCCACAGATACCTCACTGCACAGAGACGCAGACACAGAAATAGACAGACGAACACACATAATATTTACAAGGAGATAGGCATGCACACGCGTAAAAACACACAGAGACATATACAGTCACATACAAATAGACATAAATGCAGATAGCAACACAGGCTGAAACACAACAGACAGATGTAGACACGTAAACACACAGATAACAAGCACACGGACACACACACACATACAGACACACACAAACAGGCACAGACACACACACATACAGATACACAAAAACACAGGCACCGACACACACACACATACAGATGCACGCACAAACACTTACTCACATTCAGACACACAGAGGCACAGACAATAGTGTCATTAAGACACAAATCGATGGTTTTGATTTGTAAGGGGATCAATGATTCCAGGGAGTAGGCAGAAGAATGAGGTCGAGGTACTAATAAGAAATTATTGAACGGAATTTCAGACTCGATCGGCTAAATGGCCTCAATCTGCTCATTTCCTTCATGCTCCTGCGGTATTATGCTATACGGCATTCTCTTCCTGAGACAGCAGCAGAGGCTGGGTGTGATAGATATTTTACTGGAAACGGTCAGTGGGAATGTGGGATAGGTTTGGAGTTCTGAATGGTTTATCTTTATTCCTAATTATTCTGTCCTTATGTCTGAAAAGAGGTGGGATTTGATGTTCAGTTAACACAGTTTTAAAATAACAGTTGTCCCACAATGAAATAAGGACGTCCCTTTCACTTTAGTCTTGGGCTGCCTGTGGTGTCCTCATCCTCAGGGAGCAGAGAAGACTCGGTTATAGAAGATATTCCAGGCTGAGATCTTTACTGGACAGAAGGGTCAGTGTTTATTGGGAACAGACAGGAAATGGATGGTCAGGCACACTCCGATCAGCCTTGAGCATTCTACTGCCGTGTCTGCCACCACTTCCGCCCCCACCAGCGCCACTCACCTGCATTCTGCTGACACGCACGCCACAGACCCAACTGTCACTATCCCCACCCCCCAGAACCTCGAGGGGAGCACTGCCCCTGCTCATGCCTCCACCCCATTCCCCCCACCATCACACCCACTCCAGGTACTGGCTCCGATCCCACTCCCAGCTCCACACCCACAGCAGATCCCAGCTCCCAGCCCTGCCGAGTTTTCACCATCCCCCCGGACCTCCCACTCACTGAGGACGAACGATCAGTCCTCAGCAAAGGACTCACATTTATCCCCCTCCGTCCACGCATCAATGAATTTAATACATGCCGTGACGTCGAACAATTCTTCCGCCGCCTCCGCCTCCGAGCTTACTTTCACAATCAGGACCACCGCCCACCTTCCGAGGACCCCTTCGCCCACCTACAACACACTGCATCCACCTGGACACCCCGCGCTGGCCTATTACCTGCCCTCTTCATTTCCAACTGCCACCGGGACATTAACCGCCTCAACCTGTCTACCCCCCCCACTCCAACCACTAACCCTCACAACGCGCAGCCCTCCATTCCCTCTGCTCTAATCCCAACCTCACCATCAAGCCAGCGGATAAAGGGCGCGCAGTGGTAGTCTGGCGCACTGACCTCTACACCGCTGAAGCCAAACGGCAACTCGAGGACACCTCTTCCTACTGCCCACTCGACCATGACCCCACCCCCCATCACCAAACCGTCATCCCCCAGACCATACAGAACCTCATCACCTCAGGAGATCTCCCACCCACAGCTTCCAACCTCATAGTCCGGGAACCCCGCACTGCCCGGCTCAACCTCCTTCCCAAGATCCACAAGCCTGACCACCCTGGCCGACCAATTGTCTCAGCATGCTCCTGCTCCACTGAACTCATCTCTACCTACCTCGACACTGTCCTATCCACCCAAGTCCAGGAACTCCCCACATACGTTCGAGACACCACCCACGCCCTCCAGCTCCTCCAAGACTTCCGTTTCCCCGGCCCCCAACGCCTCATCTTCACCATGGATATCCAATCCCTCTACACCGCCATCCTCCATGACCAGGGTCTCCAAGCCCTCCGTTTTTTCCTTTCCAGACGTCCCCAACAGTACCCTTCCACCGACACTCTCATTCGTTTGGCCGAACTGGTACTCACCCTTAACAATTTCTCCTTTGAATTCTCCCACTTCCTCCAGACCAAAGGGGTAGCCATGGGCACACGTATGGGCCCCAGCTATGCCTGTCTCTTTGTTGGCTACGTAGAACAGTTGATCTTCCGTAATTACACCGGCACCACTCCCCACCTCTTCCTCCGTTACATTGATGACTGCATTGGCGTCACCTCGTACTCCCACGAGGAGGTTGAGCAATTCATCAATTTTACCAACGCATTACACCCTGACCTTAAATTTACCTGGGCCATCTCTGACACCTCTCTCCCCTTCCTGGACCTGTCCATCTCCATTCGTGACGACCGACTTGACACTGACATTTTTTACAAACCCACCGACTCCCACAGCTACCTGGATTACACCTCTTCCCACCCTATCTCTTGCAAAAATGCCATCCCGTATTCCCAATCCCTCCGCCTCCGCCTTATCTGCTCCCAGGAGGACCAGTTCCACCACAGAACACACCAGATGGCCTCCTTCTTTATAGACCGCAATTTCCCTTCCCACGTGGTTAAAGATGCCCTCCAACGCATCTCGTCCACATCCCGCACTTCCGCCCTCAGACCCCACCCCTCCAACCGTAACAAGGGCAGAACGCCCCTGGTGCTCACCTTCCACCCGAAACCATAAGCCATAAACCTAAACCAGCCTCCGCATAAACCAAATCATCCGCCGACATTTCCGCCACCTCCAACAAGACCCCACCACCAGGGATATATTTCCCTCCCCACCCCTTCCCGCCTTCCGCAAAGTCCGTTCCCTCCGTGACTACCTTGTCAGGTCCACGCCCCCCCTACGACCCACCCTCCTATCCTGGCACTTTCCCCTGCCACCGCAGGAACTGTAAAACCTGTGCCCAAACCTCCTCCCTCACTTCGATCCAAGGCCCTAAAGGAGCCTTCCATATCCATCAAAATTTTAACTGCGCATCCACGAATATCATTGTATCCGTTGCTCCCGATGCGGTCTCCTCTACATTGGGGAGACTGGGCGCCTCCTAGCAGAGCGCTTTAGTGAACATCTCCGAGACACCCGCACCAATCAACCAAACCACCTCGTGGCCCAACATTTCAACTCCCCCTCCCACTCTGCCGAGGACATGGAGGCCCTGGGCCTCATTAACCGCCGCTCCCTCACCGCCAGACGCCTGGAGGAAGAACGCCTCATCTTCTGCCTCGGAACACTTCAACCCCAGGGAATCAATGTGGACTTCAACAGCTTCCTCATTTCCCCTTACCCAACCTCATCCGAGTTTCAAACTTCCAGTCCCCTTGACTTGTCCGGACCTGCCTAGCTCCTTTTTCACCTATCCACTCCACCCTCTCCTCCCTGACCTATCACCTTCATCTCCTCCCCCACTCACCCATTGTACTCTATGCTACTCTCTCCCCACCCCACCCTCCCCTAGCTTATCTCTCCACGCTTCAGGCTCTCTGCCTTTATTCCTGATGAAGGGCTTTTGCCCGTAACGTCGATTTTGCTGAAGCTCCTCGAATGCTGCCTGAACTGCCGTGCTCTTCCAGCACCATTGATCCAGATTCTGAATGGTGCAGCCGAATTGGCAACTTCTTCCCCTACCCTATGTGTTCCCTCAATCCTCCCCTCGAGGATGTTACAGGATTGGGGACCACTCCATTACGTCAGACAGGATCGTGACAATGAGACAAGAGGAGACCATTCTGCCCCTCTAATGAAATGCACAGGAATATAGAATGAAGTAATTCAGCTCGTTCAGTACACCACACAGTCTCGGAGGAGGCCTTTCAATCCACCTGAGCTGCTACACAGGAACAGGGAAGCTGTCGCCAACAGGAAATAGAATATAGAGACAAATGTTTATTTGCAGGCTGCAAAGGTGTAACCGATGGAGTGACTCAGACATCACTGTGAGGTTATCAATGATCAATAATCTTTATCAAAGATCTGGAGGAAGGGGAGGGAATAGCTTGGAGCTCAATTAGCTCATACACCAAAATGGACATTCAATGTGTCGTCAAATGGAGGTAGTGAGTCTGCAAAGTGATGCAGGCAGGGAAGGTTAGTGAGCAAACCTTCAGCAGAAATAACATAAGGTAAGTTATTTATTTTGGCATGTAAGATGAAAAAATGGTAAACAATTTAAATGGAGAGAGTCTGTGATACAGGAGGATTCCATGTTCTTGCGACATGAATCATATGAAGACAGATGTAGTAAGTGATTTGGAAGGTAAGTGGAATAATGCTGTTTTTGGCAAAAAAACATCATGTTTAATTGCAGGAATGTTTTACTGCATCTGTCCAGGGCATTTCTGAGATCACACCTAATACACTGTGTGCAGGTTTGATCCCCTAAACTGAAATAAAAAAGATATAATTCTTTTCGAAGATTTTTAAAGAGGTTTCCCTTTATTCATTCCTGGAATGCAGGTCTTTTGTTATGGGGGATTATCAGTTTTGATCTTAGCTGAGAAATAGTATTGAACCATCCATGACTTTCTGAGAAGTGTATCAGCTGGATGCATATTATCTCCTGTCAGGGAGACTAAAGCTCGAGAATAAATTTTAAGGAAAAGATACATTGATATTAACATACATACTATGATGACACCTACCAATATTTACAAATTACACTGACACATATAAGCATGTCATCAAATTATAAAGTGAGAACATTTTTGGGATTGGAAGGAATTGTGTACAACAAGAGCAATGACGCACCTGCATATAATCTATAATCAGGTTTTCCAGAGAATGTTCCAGGAGATCGCACATGGTCCACTTTGGTGTTCAGTTGACATTATTGTCTATTCAAACACAGAGAGGGAGAATAATGTTCCTTGCCTGAGAAGCAGCAGCCGATTGATCCGTCCCTCTTACTTTGTTCCACCAGATAGCAAAGTGTGAGACCATAAAATCCTTGCGTCATCTTTACCACTTGTGAAGGATTCCTGGTGAGGATTCATTAGAATCTCTCCACTGCCTAAAACGAAGGGAATTCAGCCAAATCCCACTATTCCAGAAAGAAATCCCACTGGCAGTAGTTTGCGTGAGCAGAGTAACTTCAAAGGCAGAATAACATTTGGGGCACTCTGTCATTTTACCATTGTTATGAGTTCAACTTTCTGTGTCTCACTTTGTTCTCGAAAATGATTTACTCTGAGATCTATATCATTGGCCACATCACTAAACTGGTTGCATTTAAGATTGGTGTCATCACTGGAGGAGTGGGACTGGAAAAGGACATAGTGACCTTCCAACATTTGTTGGAAACAAATGAGAAATTCTCAAAGGGCTGTTGAAGTGGAAATTCCCTTCCCCAGAGGATTGTGGTTTCTGGATGTTTGCATTTATTCAAAGTTGTTTTTGGTACGTAGTAAAATGGCATACAGACAGAAACGTGCTGCTGAGACCAAAAGCACATGGAGCGGTGACATAGTATCTAATGGCCCACTCCTGCTGCTCAGTCCTTTGTTGCTGTGTTCTATTCAACCACTCACAGCTCCTGCAAGGAGCAGATGGAGGCCACTTGTCCCAGATACCTGGTCAACAGTAACACAGGATCTCATTCAGTCCCTCAAGGCTGTCACACATGGTTTGGTGTAGGTTGGAAATGTTATTTGCTTCAAAAGACGCCTCTGGTCTCATTACAAAGTGTTTCCTCTCTGCAACATGTGATTCCATTTGTTGGTCATATTATAGACCCAGATTCACTGTGAATACAGTCCCCATACCTCAACCAGAGATGACTCACAAAATACTTCATTCTCTCTGATTTCAAAGTTCAATAAAAGAAAGTTCAGGAAAATTACAAACATTAACTTTGCAATTACTGAATATGAGGACAAAAGGAACAGGATCAGGTAATTCGGATGATCAAGCCATTGTATACCATCATGGCTGATCTGCTGAAGACATTAACTCCTCTTTAATGCCCAATTCTTCACCCCTTAGCTCTCTGACAGGTCAAAAATCCATCTCCCTCCTCCTTAAATGATTTCAGTAATGTAGCTCCCATAGCTCTCTAGCCCAGATAGTTTTTAACAGTGATTACCTTCTGTGAGAGGAAAACACTCCCTACACATACACCGTCACATATTGATATGAACAAGAGGCGAACACAGGGGCTCAGGAAAGAGTGAATGCCTATGATACCAATGCAGTATTTGACTGAGGATGCCATTTGGACCACCTATGTATTTGAGCTGAATGGGAATCAGGTGCAACTTTCCCACTGGACGGGGTCTTTCAGAACACAATAAGGTTTGGGGTCAGTCGCGTTAGCCTCCTCAGCACAAACATCTTCAGTTGCTCCATCAATGTATTTTCCCATCAGAAGATCGGAAGTGGGAATGACGACTGAAGATCACACAATGTTCAGAACATTTTGTCCCCATCAGCTCCTGAACCATTTTGCGTCCATGTGCAGCAAGACCCGGACAGCATTCCGGTTTTGCTGATAAAGTGTCGGTAACATTTATGTAACAGTACGGTCAGACACTGCCCATTTCCGCAGTTAAAAGAGGAGCTCATTCAGCATTTCAAGGTGGCTGCACACGGCTATGAGCTAGCATTCAGGAACAGGAAAAGTGACAGCACATTCAATATTCCTGCCGGTTACACAGGAAGAAGAGTGGTATGTTCAGCGCATCGAGCTGTTAAACAGGAACAGGCAGAGCCCAATCAGACCCTTAAACCTGTTCCATGAGACCAGGAGGAGGCTATTCATCCCCAAGAGACAATTATACAGGAACAAGAGGGGGTCATTGATATTCCAACACGACAAACTAATGAAACCGAGACTACACTGATAGAGGAGTCCATGATGTTAATCATGGTTCCATTGTTTGTAGAACGTGTGCTACTTTAACAAGGTTTGCTGGCAGTGAGGAGGGAAGCCAAATGATTTGTGCCAAGTCTCAAGGAGGCAACTTCCATCTCCGAGAAGACATATCCATGTTCTCCATGGGGGTCAGAATCTGGTGGTAAAAGTTGACTGTTTTAGCATGAAGGTATTGTGGCTACTGTAGGGATTGCGGATAATGAGACTTTCAGTGTAGGACCACACACCAAATGAACTGTATTAATGTGGGGAGGGTTTACTCAAAGACTATCTCTCTCATGCGAAATGGGGATTGGGTGTGGAGTGAGGGGAATATTCACAGATGCTCTTAAACTATTGACAGTCATGTAACCCTAGTAAAATAGAAACCATGGAATCTTTCACCGTATCAGTGTCTATTTAGAACATCGTGAATGACTGTCCCTCCCCCTCAAGTTTCAATGCAATCGCCTCCCATTCTCTCACAACGCCAGAGATTAATCTTCACTGTCTCCTCATGGTACCATCATCAAAGGGATTAGTCTGGTGAAACTCCATTGCACTCTCTCTGTGGCAAGGCGATCATTCCTTATAAAGGAGAGAACGTCTGTCCGCAGTGTCCCAAATACTGCCTCAACAACACTCTCAACAATGATCACAATAACTCTTTTTCCTCTGAGATATCTCCGTTTCTTTCCTGTAGCGTGAAAAGACTTTCCTTCTCTCGACACTGCTGGAAAGAGTTAACTCTTTTATAATGAAGGTATTGTTGTTGCTGTCGGGATTATGGATAACATGACGTGCATTGCAGGATCACGCATCAATTGAACTGTATTAATGTTGGGACAGTTTATTCAAAAGCCTGAACCCCTCCCTCTCTCCCTCCCTATTTCTCTCTATCCTCTTTTTCTCCTCTCTTTCTCAGTCGAAATAGGGAGTGGGGGCGGTTAGGTGGAAAGTTCTCAGACGCTCTTAAACGATCGAGAATCATGTAATCTGAGTGAAAAAAAAAAGCAATGGAACTTATCACCGTATCAGTGTCTGTTTAGAACATCATGAGTGACTGTCCATCCCCCTTAAGGTTCAATGCAATCACCTCTTATTCTCTCAATGAGCTTCACTCACTGCTCATGGTGCCATCATCCCAGGGATTAGTCTGGCAAAACTTGGGGAGTAAGTCTATCCACAGTTCCCCAAATTCTGCCTCAACAGCACTCTCCTGGATGATCACAAAACACCTTTTCTCTCCCTGAGACATCGCCATTTCTTTCCTGTGCCACAAAAAGCCATTCCTTCTCTATGAACTATGACTGACGTGGAATGTATATGTCCCTTACATCTGTACGTCAGCATCAATAAAGCCAGCACCAGAGTTGTCTATGGAGCTGTGCATCACTCTCAGGGAGAATTTCAATGAGATTGAATACACTTAAAATAGGGGATGATCACGTACCTGAATGGAAATGAGATGTAGCAATACAGAAAACAGGCAGAGAAAGGGAGCTATCTTCACTTCTGTTCTTCTCTCACAAGATGTATGCAGCCCTGGTCAGGGCAGCATTTTATGCAGATCTTGAACTGAGTGGCTGGTTCAGCTGTTCCACAGTACCATAAAGAGTAAATCGCATAGCTGTGGGTTTGTAGTGTTACAACACAGGATAAATCTTCCTGCTTAATGAAAACCAGCAACAGAGAAAAGATTTATCCCATGCAGTAATCTGTCATAATTCTCGAGTCCAAATCTATTTAAAGTAAAAATTAACAACTTTATTTCTTAAAGTATAACGGAGAATAATAAACGATCGACTATTTACAACTTTTTCCTCGAACCTGCCTTTTACCTTCCCCCTCCACAATACTAGTCCGATAAGACTCCTAATTAAAATTTACAAAAGAAAACTTCTTATCTCAAAATCAGGAAGCTTTCGGTTCTTCTCCATATTCCTGTCTTCTTTTCTTCTTGGGGACTCTGCTTCACCAGTTACTAATCAATAAAGGTACCACTAGGAGAGCTATTTTTCAGGCAGTCTTTGCATGCTGGTTGCTTGGCAGTTCTCCTCTTAACTGTTCACTTTTCCATGGTCTTGTACCGCCAAACTATTGGGGATTGTATCATTGGCTTTTAAGATTGTCAATATAATAAATTCATTCTTGGTTGGAGGTGGGTATTTTGGGGTATAATTTATAATATTTTGCTGAATTTGTTTTTGTTTTGAGACAATGAGATGTTCGGGTTGTTCGACCAAATGTTACATTATATCTGTTTTTCAGAACACGTGGTGCTGTCGGATGGTTTTTGCTGGCTTTTATTTCTCTCAATTGTACAGTACACCCTCATGTTCATCACGGAAGTCACACCGAAACCTGACGAAGGAAGCATGACACATTGACTTCCCTAAATGTCTTGAGGCAAGCAGATTGATTTTTATAACAAATGATAATGGTTGCTTTTAAACACCCCAATTTCCTTCATGAGATATCAACAGACCATTATTCTGTGGCACTAGATTATCAGTCAATGGTTTGACCACCATAAACTGTCTTCCCGTACGTGCAGATAACAAGTTAAACATTCTCAAGAGCAATTATTTAGGGACGGACATGTGGTTAGAATGAACGTGAAACTATTGCATTCGGACTGAACAAAGGCACAAATGTTCAGAACTTGCACTGAGACTGAGGACGAGACTGGGATATAATGATGGTGGTATTGGACAGGATTGGTGAGTGGGGAGGACATGGATATGTAAATCTGTGAAGGACAAAATGGACTATGGAGTTTGAGAACAGCCTGGTTCCTGCTCGCATATCAGTGAGTAATTTATAAACAATAGTTTGATAGTTATAATATATAAGGAAAGGATTTTTTGTTTGGAACTGAAGGCATTGACTTGCACTTTCCAAAATTTATATATAATGAGCAGAAATTCAGGTCAACCCGGTTGAGTAGACAAATATAATGACTTGAAAGCTGAAAATCGTGTTGCTGGAAAAGTGCAGCTGGTCAGGCAGCATCCAAGGAACAGGAGAATCGACTTTTCGGGCATAAGCCTTTCTTCAGGAACGTATGCCCGAAACGTCGATTGTCCTGCTCCTTGGATGCTGCTTGACCTGCTGCGCTTTTCCAGCAACACATTTTTCAGCTCTGATCTCCAGCATCTGCAGTTCTCACTTTCTCCTATTAAATATAATGACTTACCAGGAACACCAATTATAGCGAGGATGGGATAGTAACCACCTTGAATAATCCAAAAGATATCTTCAATCCGTGATGCTAATGATATCCAAGGCCGAGAAAGCCAGTAAGGACCCGAGGATAAGCTCCTGTCCATTGTTGGAACATTCCAGTCTAATGTTCTCAGATTCTGATCTCTCCTCCCCGTCTCTCTCTCTTTCGAGCTGGTGATCCCTGTTAGTGCTGTCAGTGATGCTCCTACTCATACTATGGGATAGCACATTGAACAGAGCCCATTTATCTTTCAACAATGAAAACTCTCCATTGTGATATTTAGGATCCACGGAAATTGACATTAATCACAGTCACTGAACAAATAGCTTTAGTTAACCCCTTTGATTTCAATATTGATTTTATTAAAATTCCAAAAAACGTTTAAAGTTACACATTTGGCATGGGAGACGTGTGGGGGGATGAACAGAGGGAAGAAATATTTAAGATGGTAGATTGATTGTATGTAATCATTCAATCTGCTTTACATATGCGAGTAATGTCAAAGAATTGTCAGAACTTAAAAAAAGTTTCTCCGTTTATAAATCGAAACATATAGTCTGTAACTACTGATCAGTGATTATAATGTCAGTAAAATATGGAGAGAACTTTTCTAGTCTCTCATCTGATTGGAAAATGTGAATACAACAACATGAGTGATAATAGACAAATAGCATGGATATGTTAACAGAGGATATGTTGTGACACACAATTCAGATGTTTATTCGAGGATCAGACAGGGCAGGTGAGGGTCATGCCGTTCATGTTATCGATGTCAATCAAGTATAATGAAGTAAATTTCACTGGATTTCTATTGCAGTGTGATTATGATATTGGGGACATGGCTGCTGAGACTGGAGGGAGGGAATATGATATTTCCCAGCCATCAGTATTGGAATTTTATTCTTCATAAATCATATGAAGATCAAATTTCGGGATACAACTCCAATGAGGAATATGGAGAGCCAATATTAACCATACAACCAGAAGATATTGGAGCAGAAATTTGGCCATTAGGTCCATTGAGCCTGCTCCACCATTCAATGATGGCTGCTAAGCTTCTCAACCGCATTCTCCCATTTTCTACCTGTAACCCTTGATCCCCTTTACAATCAAGAACCTATCTGTGTCACTCTTAAATATACTCAATGACCTGGCTTCGACAGCCTTCTGTGGCAGTGAATTCCATAGATTCACCACTCTATGGCTAAAGAGGTTTGTCCGTATCTCTGTTCTGAAAGATCTTCTCTTTACTCTGTCCCCTCGGGTCCTAGTCTCTCCTACCATTGGTAATACCTTCCCAAAATCCACTCTGTCCAGGCCATTCAGTGTCCTCTAAGTTTCGGTTAGACCTCCTAACATCTTCTGAACTCTATCATATATAGACGCAGAGCCCTCAGATGTTCTTCATATGTTAAGCTTTTCATTCCTGGGACCATTCTCGTGAATCTCCTTGGAAAACTCTCCAGGGCCAGTACATCCTTCCTGAGATATGGGACCCAAAACTGTGCACAACAATCCAAATGCGGCCTGACCAAAACCTTATACAGCCTCAGAAGTACATCCCTGCTTTTATATTCAAGCCTTCTTAAAATAAATGCCATCATTGTATTTGCCTTCCTAACTATTGAAAACCTGCAAGATTACCTTTCGAGACTCCTGGACTGGAACTCCTTCGGCTTTTTGCACTTTTGAATTCTGAACCTGCTCGCTATTTAGAAAATAGTCCATGCCTGTATTCTTCCTGGCAAAGTGCATGATGTCACACTTGCCAACGTTATACTCCATCTGCCACACCTTGGCTCACTCCCCTAACCTGTACAAATCCTTCAGTAGGAGAAAGTGAAGACAGCAGATGCTTGAGATCAGAGTCAGAAAGTGTGAAGCTAGAAAAGCACAGCAAGTCAGACGGCATCCAAGGAGCCGGAGATTCGATGTTTCAGGCATAAAATCTTCATCAGGAACGAGAGGGTTGGGCGGAAGGGGGATGAGAGATAAATGGGAGGGGCTGGGGCTGGGAGGAAGGTAACTTGGACAGCGATAGCTAGATGAAGGTGAGTGGTGATCGTGAAAGGTCAGAGTGGAAGGTGGAGTGGATACATGGGAAGGAAGGACAGGTTCGACTGTTCAAGAGGGCGGTATTGAACTAGAGGGTTAGATCTGGGATAAGGTGGTGGGAGGGGAGATGAGGAAATTGGCGAAATTGCCTTTGATACCATGTGGTTGGAGGGTCCCTCGGTGGAAGATGATGCGTTCTTTCTCCAGACGACTGCCGGCTAGAAATTGGCCATGGAGGAGGCCAAAAACGTGTATGTCCTTGTTGTAGTGGGAGGGAGGAGTTGAAGTATTCAAGGATAGGGAAGTGGGGTTGTTGGGTGTGTGTGTCCGAGTGTGTTACCTGAACCGTTCTGCAAGTTGATGTCATGTCTCCCGAATGGAGAGGAGATCCGGTGCAATGGACAGAGCAGATGTGGTGTTTGGATGCACAGGTTGTTCTTTGCCTGATGTGGAAGGATCCTTTGGGGCCTTGGATGGAGGTGAGGAGGGAGTGTTGACATAGGTTTCATACCTCTTGTAGTGGCAAAGAAGGTGTCAGGAGTGGAAAGTGACTGCGTGGGGTTGGGGCGTGAACCTCACGAGGGAGTTGTGAAGGGAATGCTCTCTGCTGATATGGGTGGGGAGGGAATTATACCTCTGGTTGTGGGGTCTGACTGTTGGTGGCAGAAATGGCAGAGGATGATGCGTTGTATCCTGTGGTTGGTGGGATGGAAGACGATCAAGGGGCGGAGGTGCGGGAAGTTGAGGAGATGCGCTAGAGCACCCTCCTGCAGGCGAACCACCTCTTCAATGCTACCTGTCCCTCTATCTATCTTTGCACTGTTTGAAAACTTATCCAGAATCCCCTCAGTTCCTTCTTGTAAATCATTAATGCATAAAAAGGGAAAAGTTGTGGTCCCACCATTGAATCTTGTGGAACACCACTTGTCGCTGGCTGCCATCTTGAGAAGATCTCTTTTATCCCAACTCTGCTTTCTGTCAGACAGCCATGCTACTATCCATGTTCGCACCTTGCTTCTAACACCATGGGCCCTTATCTTTCTCAATAGCCTCCTGTGTGGCACCTTGTCAAAGGATTCTTGAGGAGCAAGTGGATAACATCTATTGTTCTTCTTGGTCTAATCTGCTCGTTACTCCCTCAATGAATTCTAACAGGTTTGTCAGGCCTGACCTCCTCTTGATGAAACCATGCTGACTCTATTCTATTTTACCAAAGACCTCCAAGTATTCAGAAATCCCATCCTTCACGAAGGATTCCAGGTTGTTACCCACAACTAAGGTAAGGCTAATCAGTCTGTAATTTTCCATTTTCTGTTTAACTCCCTTATTAAACGGGGTGTGACATTAGCAATTTCCAGCCTCTTGGCCCTTTCCTGATTTTAGTCATTCCTGAAAGATTATTACTTATACTTGCACTACCTTATCAGCTATCTCCGTTACAAGACTGGGGTGTAGTCCATCTGGTCCAGGTTATTTATCCACATTCAGCCCATTTAGGTTTCTGACATGTTATTCTTGATGGTGGCCACCATACTCAGCTCTGCCCTCTCACTCTCTTCAACTTTTGTGAAATTATTCATGTCTTCCACCATGAAGACTGATGCAACGTTCCTCATTCATTTCTTTGTTTCCCACTACTGTCTCTCCAGCATCATTTATCAGTGTCCAATATTACTTTTACCTCTCTTTTGCACTTTATATATCTAAAGAACCTCTTACAGTCTCCTTTATATTGCTGGTTCGCTTACCCCTATATTTAATCTTCTCCCTCCTTATTTTTTTTGCCCTCTGTTGGTCTTTATAAGTTTCCCAATTCTCTAGTTTCCCACTGCCCTTCACCACATTATATGCTTGCTCTTTTCCTTGCATCTAATCCCTGACTTTTCTCGTCAGCCCTGGTTGCCTTATCCTCCCTGTATCATGCCTCTATTCCTCAGCATGAATCTCTACAGTGTCTCGTGAATTAATCTTGGAATCACCTGCCATTGCTGTTCTACTGTCTTTCCTGCTATACCCCTCTCCACATATCGGAGATTGCTGCCAGTTCAGGTGCATCCTGTCCTACTTGTTTGGGTCCTACCGACTCGGGAATCCCAATGATCCACATATCAGAAGTGCTACCTCCCCTGCCAGCTGTTTGGCCATGTATTTAACTATGCTACCTTCCTATTCCTAACCTCACTCGCACGTGACATATTCTAGTGTCTCCAAAATTCAAATATCCTTTCAACAGAGCTCTAGCAAGGCCTTTTCTTTCAAGTGGATAGACTTGATAATAAAAAACTTAAGTGTGACCTCAGGAAAGTGGAGTCCATTGAATCAGTCCAATGCCCAGAGGATCTGATATCTATCCCAGGCCACTAAACCTGTTTGACAAGGTATACATATAGATTAGTGGTGCTGGAAGAGCACCACTGAACTGCTGTACTCTTCCAGCACCAGTAATCCCGAATCTGGTTTCCAGCATCCGCAGTCATTGTTTTTACCAAGGTATACATATGAACCATATTTACAGATGGACGAGGAGAAACAGAAAACTAGAACATGCCAGAGCAAATGGATGTCATGCTTGTTTACTCTGCTTTTCTATTCAGTTGGACTTCAGTTATTTTGTTCCTTTCAATGGCAGGATCTTTACCCAGCATCCCCAGTGGGTCAGAAAGTGCCCAGTGTCGTTGTGTGAATAGTACTGCGAAGGGATTGTCCTGGGGAGTCCTATGGGTGGCGAAGGGAGTGCCAGGCAATGGGGTGTGAGGAGTCCTATGGGTGGCACAAGAAAAGGCTGCATGTAGTGACGATGGACTGAAAGGATTGGAATGGGTATCCAGGGACACTGCACACATGGAAAGGGCTGGGCAAGATTCCTAAACAACCAGGGAACCCGCGATGCACGGCTGCTTTTACAAAAATCTGTCACGTTTGCTAGATTTCTCTGTCGAACCAAAGCAAAAATACTTTAGATGATAGAAATCCGAAACAAACACAGAGACATACTGTGGAGAGACGAAAGAATAAATGTTCCCAATGCAGACACGGGAAGAATTTACAAAGTCCACATACACAGGGTCCAGAGTTTGGAATTGAATCCGAGTTCCCAGCACTTTGAAGCAGCAGTGTTGTGTCACTGTGCCGCCCAATGATGGATAATTGGCGTTAGAGACATAGCTACTGTTATCTGCGTTTGGGATTGAGCGTCCTGATGATGTGTTGTCCACCTGGTGATGGGTTTGGGATATATCATTAGGGCTGCAGATGAACTTGGATTGGGCGGGGAATGATCCAGTGGTCAGGGTCCGTGTAGGTACCAACGGCTGGACAAACAAATGACAGTGAAAAGAGCGACGGGTAATACAGGACTGATCTATCATATCAAAATGCATGCAGCATAAGGAATAAAGTAAATACGCTTGTGACTCATTCAACAATTGGCAGGTATGACATGTGCATTACAGTGATATCACTGCAAGAGGATCAGGATTAGGAGCTGAATATTCAAGGACATTCATCCTGTCGAAAAGATAGGCAGGTGGGCAGAGAGATAGGATTGTTTCATTATTAAGAATGGAATTGAATCAATAATCAATAATAAGAAATGAAGTAAGGTCAGATCGAGTAGAATCTGTGTCGGTAGAACTGAGGAATCAAAAAGGTGAAAAAATGCAGTTAGAGTTATGTACAGGGAGCTGGGGTGCAAGATACACCAGGAGCTAGAAAGTTCTGTAGGAAAGACAAAGTTACAGTGATCCTGTGGGATTTCATTATGCAGGTGAACTGGGAATTCAGGTTGGTAGTGGTTCGCAAGGAAAGGAATTTGGGGTATGTCGATGAGATGGGTTTTTGGAGCAGCTTGTACAGGCGAACTAGATGAAGGAGCTTGCGGTTAAGGAATTCTTAGCAGGAAGTGATCATAATATGATTGAACTTACACTGCAATTTCAGATGGAGAAGGTAGAATCAGTAGTAACGGTATTACAGCTGAATAAAGGCAATTACATGGAAATGAGGGACGAGCTAGATAGAATTGACTGGGAGACGGGCCCAGCAGGAAAGACAGTACAACAGCAATGGCAAGAGATTTTTGGAGTAATTCAGGGCACAGCAGAGATTTATCCTGAGGAAAAAGAGGCTTATATGGGGAGGATGGGGGAAACCATAGCTGATAGGGAACTCAGGTCTTGCATAAAAGCAAAAGAGAAATGATATAATGTGACAAGGTGCAGTGGGAAACCTGAGGATTGGAAAGCTTACAAAGAGAAAACAGAGGGCAAACAAAATAAAATAAGGAGGGAGATTATTAAGTTGGGGTAATATAAAGGAAGACTGTAACAGTTTCATTCAATATATAAAGTACAAAAGAGCGGCAAAAGTGAACATTGGATTGCTGGAAAATGGTACTGGAGAGATAGTAGTAGGGAACGAGAAAATGGCCAAGGAACTGAATAATTACTTTGCATCAGCCTTGACTGTGGAAGGCACGAGTAATACCTTAAACATTCAAAAGATTGAGGGGCCAGAGCTGTGTATGATGGCCACTACCATGGAGAACATGCTAGAAAAAAAAATGTAATGGCCCGAAGGTGGTTAAATAACCTTGACCACATGGACTACATCCCAGGATTATAAAGGAGCTAGCTGAAGAAGGAGTAGCGGCGATCGTGGTGATCTTTCAGGAATCACTCGAGTAAGGAACGATCCCGAGC
Source organism: Chiloscyllium plagiosum (assembly GCF_037043375.1). NCBI lineage: Eukaryota > Metazoa > Chordata > Chondrichthyes > Orectolobiformes > Hemiscylliidae > Chiloscyllium > Chiloscyllium plagiosum. The sequence goes on from NW_028270188.1 coordinate 16,148,037, forward strand.
ATTGGAAACCCACTAGCATGACACCCCATTGTAACAAGAGAATAAAGAAAAAGACAACAAAAACCCACCATGAATAGTTTAACTTCGGTCGTGGGTAAGATTCCGGAATTCATTGTGAAGGATAAGATTTCTGAATACTTGAAAGTGATTGTTAAAATAGGGCAAAGTTGGCATGATTTCATCAAGGGAAGTTCATGCCTGACAAATCTTTTGGAATGCTTTGAAGACGAATGAGCAGGCTCGACCAAACACAGCCAATGGGTGCTGTCCACCTGGACTTTAGAAGGCCTTTGACAAGGTGTCACACAGGAGATTACTGGTTTTGATAACGGTCCGTGGTGTTAGAGCATGGGTAGTGGCATGAATAGAAGCTTGTCTGTCTGACAGAAAGCAGAGAGTGCGGAAAAAAGAGTACTTCTCAGGATGGCAGCCGGTGACAAGTGGTGATAGAACATAGAACATATAACATAGAACAATACAGCGCAGTACAGGCCCTTCGGCCCTCGATGTTGCGCCGATCCAAGCCCACCTAACCTACACTAGCCCACTATCCTCCATATGCCTATCCAATGCCCGCTTAAATGCCCATAAAAAGGGAGAGTCCACCACTGCTACTGGCAGGGCATTCCATGAACTCACGACTCGCTGAGTAAAGAACCTACCCCTAACATCTGTCCTATACCTGCCCCCCCTTAATTTAAAGCTATGACCCCTTGTAATAGCTGACTCCATACGAGGAAAAAGATTCTCACTGTCGACCCTATCTAAACCCCTAATCATCTTATACACCTCTATCAAGTCACCCCTAAACCTTCTTTTCTCCAATGAAAACAACCCGAAGTGCCTCAGCCTTTCCTCATACGATCTTTCTACCATACCAGGCAACATCCTGGTAAACCTCCTCTGCACCCGTTCCAGTGCCTCCACATCCTTCCTATAGTATGGCGACCAAAACTGCACACAATACTCCAGATGTGGCCGCACCAGAGTCTTATACAACTGCAACATGACCTCAGTACTCCGGAACTCAATTCCTCTACCAATAAAAGCCAGTATCCACAATGCTCAGTGTTGGAATCATATCTTTTTACTTGTTACATTAACAATCTAAATGAGGGAACTGAGTGCTCTCTGGCTAGGTTTGCAGACGATACAAAGATAGGCAGATGGCCAGGTCGTATTGAGTGGGCAGAGAGGCTGAACAAGGATTTGGGCAGGGAAAGAGATCGGCAGATGCATTCCAACATTGAAAAGTATGAGGTCATGCACTTTGGCACGAAGAATAGAGGCATGGTCTATTTTCTAAATGGCGAGGAAATTCAGAAATCTGAAGTGCAAAGTGACTGGCGAGTTCTAGTGCAGTGTTCTCTCAAGGTAAGCTTGCAGGTTGAGGCAGTAGTTTGGAGGGCAATTGTAATTATGATTGGGAGCATTTACTACGAGAAGAATTGAATATAAGAACAGGATGTATATGGCTCTTATCAGACCACATTTGGAGTATTGTGCTCACTTTTGAGCTCCATATGTCAGGAAGGATGTACTGGTCCTAGAGAGTGTTCAGAAGATTTTCACGAGAATGGTCATAGGAATGAAAAGTTTATTGTATTGAGAAATGTTTGAGGACTCTGGGTCTATAGTCGATAAAGTTTAAAAGGATGAGAGGGAATGTAATTGAAATATACAGAACACTGAATGACCTGGAGAGAGTGGATGTTGATAAGATGTTTCCATTAGACTAGGGTCCGAGGCACAAAGGAACACGTTTTGGAACAGTGATGTGGAGAAAGTTATTTAACCATAAAATGGTGAATCTTTGTTACTTATTGCCACAGAAGGCCGTGGGGTCAGATCATTGAGTATATTTGAGACGGAGATAGATAGATTTTGATTATCCAGGGGATCAAGAGTTACGGGGAGAAGGTCGGAGAATGGGTTTGAGAAACCTATCAGCGATGAATGAATGACGGAGCAGACTCGATGGGTTAAGTGTCCTAATTTATGCTCCAATGTCTTATAGTCTTCTGGTCTAAATCTAAAGAAATACCTTGCAACTCTGAGAAGATAGATTCATGTTCTTCATGAATGTCAGAAGCTGTTGGGAATAGTTAACTGTTTTCGTACTGTGGCTGCTGTCGGGTTGGTGTATAATATGACATTCTGTGCAGGGTCATACACGAACTGTACTGTATTATGTGCTGAGAGTGTGTTCAAAACCTGGACCTCTCTGACTCTCTCAATGGGGAATAGGGGTTGGGATGGGGGGGCGTAACATCCTTCCAGTCATTTCAACTATCCTGAATCATGCATCCTGAGTGAAACAGCAGTCATGAATTTATCACCTTCTCATTGTCTGTATCGAATATAAGGAGTCATTGTCCATCCCTCTCAGGGTTCAGTGCAATCACCTCTTATTCTCTCACAGCGCGACAGATCAACCTTCACTCACTCCTCATGGTGCCATCATCACAGGGATTAATCTGGTGGAACTCCTCTTCACTCTGGCTGTGGTATGGAGATCACTCAATATAAAGGAAAGAAAATCTGACCACAATACCCCAAATACTGCCTCAACAACACTCTCAGGTTTAATCACAATAATTCCTTTCCCTCACTTTGCTGGCTCCATTTCTTTTGTGTGACACAGGAAACCATTCATTTACGATGCACTGCCACTGATGAGGAATTTAAAACATCCTTACATCTGTAGGTCAGCATCAATACAGCCAGCACCAAAGGTGCCCATGGAGATGGACATCACTCTTCGGAGAGACTCAATCACAAAGAATACATCGAAAACAGTGAATGGCTACCTACCTGAATGGAAATGAGCCGTTGGAATATGGGATGCAGGCAGAGGAAGGGAGCTACCTTTCTTTTTGTTCTGCCCTCACGGGATGTGTGCAGCCCTGGTCAGGCCAGCGTGTTCTGCCGATCTTGAACTGAGTGGCTGTTTCAGCTGTTCCACGGGACAATAAATTGTAAAACAAATTGCCGTGGGTTTGCAGTTAAACAGAGACTTGACCAGGGAAGGATGCCCCACTGCCTTCTCGAATGAGCATAAGGCAAGCCGATATCAACAGATTATCATTCTGGGCTCTAGAATACGAGACAATGACGTGACCCACCGTACACTGTCTGCCCATCTTTCAGATTTTGTGGCGAGAACAAGTTAAACATCTCAAGTGCAATTATTTTGCAATGGACACGTGGTTAGAAGGGACTTGAAACAGATGTATCTGGAATTAACAAAGGCACAAACGATGGTTTATTCAGGAATTGAGCTGAGGCTGAGGAGGAGATTGGGATGCCTTAATGGTGGTACTGGACAGGATTGGTATATGGGGAGGATATGAAGACGTACACTTTGCAGGAGAAAATGAATCAATGAGGTTGAGAACAGTGTGTTTATCCTAGCGTATTGGTGAGTAATTTGTAAATAATAATTTGCTAGTTATAATTTCTAAGGAATGGCATATTTGATTGGAACTGAAAACGTTGGCTTACACCTTTCCAAAATCTACATATCATGAACAGTTCAGACCATTTCCCTAGACAGACAGAGTGACTTACCAGGAACACCAAATATCGCAAGGATAGGATAGTAACCAGCTTGAATAACCATCAGTACATCTTCAATCCACGACGCTAATGATATCCAAGGCTGGGAAAGCCAGTAAAGATCATAGGATAAACTCCTATCCATTGTTGGAACATTCCAGTCTAATATTCTCAGATTCTGGTCCATTGTCTAGTGTTACCTGATTCCCATCTCTCCTGCCCTTCTCTCTGATGCTGAAAATCCCTGTTACTGCTGTTGGACATGCTCCCGCATTCCCTTATTAATAGAAGAGAGAACGTCTCTAGAGGCGCATAGGATCCACAGAGACTGACATATTTACAATAGCTGAACAAATAGCTCCACTTAACCCCTTTGAATTCAATGCTAATTTATTAAAATTCAAAATACCTTTGAACATTTATGCATTCTGGGTTTGATATGTGAGTGTGACTGAAGGAAGGAATGTTGAAGATGGCAGATTGATTGTGTGTATCCATTAGTCTGCCTTGGATATGGAAGTAATTCCAGAGGTTTAGCAGAACATAAACATGCTTCTCTGTTCTTGAATACCGAAATAAATCCCGTAAATAATGATCAGTCATTGCAAAATCAGTAAAACATTGAGAGAACATCTATCATCCATGATCTGATAGCAAAATGTGCCAAAGAAAACGAGGGTTACAACAAACAAATTGTGTCGATATGTCAACAGAGAATTGCACATGACAAACACAGTTCAAATTGCTATTCAAGGATCAGAGAGGGCAGGTTTGCGTCATGCTGTTGATGTTATCGATGTTAAGGAAATGTCATGAAGTGTAATTTAATGGACTTCAATTACATTGTGATTATGAATTGGGGAAAAGACAGAAGTAGGAGAGGTCTGGGGGACATGGCTGTTTAGACTGTGTGGAGGGACTTACCAGAATTGGAACGTTACTCTTTATAACTCATATGAAGAACAGATTCAAGAATACATATACAATGAGGAATTAGCAGAGACAATATTAATGAAATGCGTTTATACAATATAAAATACAGGAACAAAATGATTTTCTGCAAACACCAATATATGCAAAGTACAAAGAGATAAGGTTGTTAAAATACACTCCTGATATTGAGCTCTGTAAATTGAAATGTGAATTACATAACTAGAAGTTATCAATCATTATTTGACCCACAGCTGAGAACGTGATTTCCCCTCTGTCAGTGAGTCTCCTCATTGAGATTCTCTGGACTAGTCTCTCATGCAGTATCGGGGGAGGGGTGTGTCGTGGAGGCGGGGTGATGGTTATCATTTCCTGCTGCTCTTGGCACAGTCTACTTCAAAATTCAGCTTTCTCCATGGAACCAATCTATTGGCCTAATGGGTTCTGTTTGTCTGTCAGTAGCCCAGCTCTGTGTTACTATTGGAGATAAATAATCTGGGATGACAGCCAGTATCAGCACAGTGCTCACACTGTGTGGCGCACAGACAAAGGGCTTGCCGTCCAGAGGAATTTCTAAATAAAGCTTCTAACGGGCTTCTGATCTTACTAATTTCACCCTCATCTAACACCTCTTCCTCTTGCACTCAGTCAGTCACTCCCCTTTCTAGTCTCTCTCAGTTTATCCCACTTCACTTACTTTCTCTCAGTTTATTTCTTTGTCAAACAATCTATCTTCACACACTATCTCGATCTCCAATTGTGCAGTTGGAGAGCTTGCGACTCCACGATGGGCTGAATGGCCTCCATCCATACCAAAATAATTCTGAGGTTCTATGACCCACAATAACTAACTCGTGGGCAGACCTGCTGGTCCGGTGACAGGTACAGTGCACATCACCCATTATCTTTTCCTGCTCTTCGCTGATGTACAGCTGCCTTGAAATGTCTGTTCAAACAAAGCAGACTGAATGAAATTCGAGCAGTCGATAAGGCAGTATATTTCAATCAGGATTTAGTGAAGGATGAGATTCCAGAATAACATAAGCAATGATTGAAAAACAGGGCAACAAAAGAAATGACTGAGTTCAACATGTGGTTTCAAATAGGTCATTGGTATTACCAATAGATTGTGAATTCCGAAAAATCAGCTCCTGTTCTGTGGATCCAGGTTGAATCCCGCCACTGCAGACGGTGGGAATTCAATTCAATAATGTAAAAATATCCCTGGAAATAAGAATCGACTGATGAGAATGAAATCATTGCCGATTGTCAGAAAAGTCCACCTGGTTCACTAATATCCTGCAATGAAGGAATCTTCCATCCGCACGTGGTCTGGCTGACATGCAACTCCAGACCCCAAAGCAATATGATTGACTCCTAATCGCCCTCTGAAATGGTCTAGTGAGTTATTCAGTTGTATCAATCGCTACAACGTTTCAAACAAATGAAACCGGATGGACCACTTGGCACCAAAATGGGCATCAGGCAAGTCAACATTAGAAACATCACTGTAGAACCTGCAAAGTCTTCCTTACTAACATCTGACGTCTGGTGCCAACATTGGAACAACTGCCTTCCAGACTAGTTAAGCAACAACCTGACAAAGCCATACTCACGGAATCATGCCTTACAGAAATAACAGAAATTAAACATGGACAAAGGAGTCTCTTACGATTACCACGTAACGTCGTTCCTCAGCTGAATCAGTCCTTCTCCATGTAAAACAACACTTGGAGAAAGCATTGACTGTGACAAGGGCGCAAAGTGTATTCTGGCTGGGGGATTTCAAAGTCGATTGTCAAGAGTGGTTTGGCAGCAATACTACTGATCATGCTGGTCGGCTCCTAAGGACATAGTTACTAGATTGGGTCTGCAGAAGGTGATGAGGGAATGAACGAGAGGGTAAAAAGCATACCTGACCTCATCCTTACCATTCTACCATCTGCAGATGTATATGTCCATGACAGTATCGGTAAATGTGACCATCACACTGTCCTTGTGGAGACAAAGTCTATTGTCTCCATAACCTCTATTGTGTTGTGTGGCACTATCACCATGCTAAATGGCACAGACTTTTCGCAGATCTACCAACACAAGACTGAGCGTCTATAAGACACTGCGGACCATCAATAGCAGCAGAACTATACTCCAACACAATCTGTAACGTCATGGCCCAGCATGCCCCCCCCTCCCCCCCCCCCCCCCCCACTCAACCATTAGCATCAAACCAGACAATTAACCGTGTTTCAATGGAGAGTGCAGGAGGGCATGCCAGGAGCAGATCCAGGAATATATAACGATAAAATGTTAATCTGCTGAAGCTTCCAAACAGAAATACTTGCGTACCAGATAGCATAAACAGCAAACGACAGACAGAGCTTCGCGATCCCAGAACCAATGCATCAGATTTAAGCTCTGCAGTCCTGCTCATCCGATCGTGAATGGTGGTGGACCATTAAGCAACTCACTGGAGTAGGAGTCTCTACAAATATCCCCATCCTCAATAATGGAAGAGCCCAGAATATCAGTGCAAAAGATTAGGCTGAAGCTTTCACAGCAATCTTCAGTCAGAAGTTTTGAGTGAATGATCCATTTCGGACACCTCCCGTGGTCCCCATCATTCTAGGTAGCAGTCTCCAGCAAATTAGATTAACTGATATACAGAAATGGTTGAAGGTACTGGATATTGCAAAGGCTATGGGCCCTGATAACATGCTGGCAATCGTCCTGAAGGCTTGTGCTCCAGAATTTCCCGCTCCCCTAGCCAAGCTCTTCCAGTATGTTAACAAACCGACAATGGGGAAAAACTGCTCAGATATGTTCTGTACATAAAACGCAGGACAAATTCAACCCGTCCAAATACCGCCTTATCAGTATACTTTCCATCATCAGTAAAACAATGGAAGGTGTCATCAACAGTGCTATCAAGCCACACCTGCTCAAAACTAACCTGCTCAGTGATGCCCAGTTTGGGTTTTGCCAGGGTCACTCAGCTCCTGAACTCGTCACAGCCTTGGTTCAAACATAGAAAAAGGAACTGAATTCCAGCCCTTGACATCAAGGCTGCATTCTGCCAAATGTAACATCAAGGACACCGAGCAAAAACGGTATTGAGGGCCAACACTCCATTATTAGAGTCATACCTGACAGATAAGAAGATGGTCATTGTTGTTGGAGGTCAGTAATCTCAGCTCCAGTACATCTCTGCAGTAGTCCGTCGGATAATGTCCTAGGTCCAAACATCTTCAGCTGCTTCAACAATGACCTTCCTTCCATCATTAGGTCAGAAGTGGGGATATTCGATAATGACTGCACAATGTTCAGCACCATTCGAAAATGGTCAGATGCGGAAGCAGTCCATGCCCGAAGCAACATGATCTGGACAATATCCAGGCTTGGGCTGGCAAGTGGCAAGTAACATTTGCGCCACAAAAATTCAGACAATGACTATCACCAATAAGAAACAATATAACCACTTTTTATTCAGCAGCGTTATCATCAGTAACGCCCCCCCCCCCCCACTATCAATATCCTGGGGATTACCATTGATCATAAACTCAACTGGACTCGCATGAATATAAGTGCAGATCAGAGGCTAGGAATACTGCACGAGTAACTCACCTCCTGACTACCCAAAGCCTGTCCATCATCTCCAAGGCACAAGTCAGGAATGAGATGGAATATTCTCACTTACCTGAATGAGTGCAGCCCCAACAACACTAAAGAAGCTTGACACCATCCAGGAAAAAAGAGCCCATGTGATTTGCACCACATCCACAAGCATTCATTCCCTTCAACGTGGTCACTCAGAAGCAGCAGTGTGTACTATCTACAAGACACAATGGAGAAATTCCTCAAAGATCCTCGGACAGCTCCTTCCGATCTCACGAACACTTCCACCTGGAATGACAAGGGCAGTAAACCTTTGGGGACACCACCACCTTCAAATTCTTCACCAAACCAGTGAACATCCTGATTTGGAAATAGATCGCCGTTCCTTCATTGTTGCTGGGTCAAAACCCTAGCATTCCCTCCTTAATCACTAGTGGGTCAACACACAGCAGGTGGATTGCAGCAGTTCGAGAAGGCAGTTCGGCACTACCTTCTCACGGGGGCAACTAGGGGCGGGCAAGAAATGCTGGGCCCATCCAGCGATGCCCACATCCAAAAAAGATTTTTTACAAATAGTTCCAAGTTGATCATCTCGATGGGACAGTATATCTGGTTTGAACACGAACAGGAAATCAGTGTTTCTATTATTGAACATTTTAGACCTTTCTGTTATTAGAAGGGTGTTCAGTATTTGATGACATATTGTTGCTGAGTGCCGTGATAAATTGCACCATTTTGTTAAATTTAACAATACTTGCGTAGCAGGATCGATTCTTCAAAAATACCAAACTGAAAATGGCAATCATCATAGAGACAATGTGCTCCCCCCAGATGAGACTCACAGATAGGAGCTCATATTCAAAATATTAATGGACTACTGGCCGACATTGAATCCTCCCACCGTCCGTATCACAGGTGTTAACGTTGACCAGAACGTGAAGGCAAAAAAACATACAAATACCATGATTACAAGAGCATGTCAGAGAATTACAGTTCTGCACTGAATAGTACACCATATGATCATATCGGCAAGAGATATAGCAATAGATTTAGGCCTTTGAGCCTATCCCTTCACTCTGAAACTGTGCTATTTTGTCATAGTCTCTATGACTAGTGGCAATGTCTTCTAAATGTTGCCTGTATCAATCTTTGCAGTAATCGATCAGTTTCTATCAGATGCCTCGCCTCCCATTCTTCTAAATTCCATCGAGTATGGATAAAAGAGCCCTCAAATGCTGCTCATCTGAGAAGCTGTCATCCCCAGGATGGATCCCCTCCAACATAGTCCATTGCATTCTCAGCAGTATGTCTCTTCAAACTCTCTTTGAAATGAATGCTAACATTGCATTTGCTTTCCAAACTGCCAACTGAACCTACGCATTAACCGTAAGACAGGACGAATGCTTCAAAATCGTTTTGTGCTTCAGATTTAGTGGATCCTATTAGAACGTAGTGTCTGCCTGTATTCCGCCTACTTAAGTTCATAATCTCACATGTTCCCATATTACGTTCCATCAGCCACGTGTTTTTTCACAGTCCTAAACTGTCCAAGTCTTCCTGCAGCCTCCCCACTTCCTCAATATCACTTGCCTATCCAACCATTATTGTATCATCTACAAACTTAGCAAATATTCCCTCAATCCTTGAGCCAGGTGGTTCTTGTATAAGATGTTTCCTGAATTCCCGAAGGACTGACCACCATCTACAAAGGTCAACGCTATCGGTGTTGACTCTGTTCAGGTTAACATAGTGGATTAATTGGAATAATATCTGTAAAATCTTCACTCTCTGCGCCACTGACACCCAGTAGGAGCACATGCTTCGCCCCTTTTGTGTTGAATTTACCTCATTATGGTGACACAGGACTTGATGGTGCACAATCCCAGTGTATTGATGTCACTCCATCTGGCCACACTAACTGTGTGGCGCTCACATCGACCAATGTCACTGTGTCTTGATGACAACGGAGGGAGGTGGGGGAGGGGTTGGCTATGATGAATGACTGTGTGACTGTTAGGATGCAATCTGACCTGACAGCCTCGGATGTACCTGTGCGCTTTGTCACCGCTGCAGGCATGATAAGTCTTCCTGTGAGTCAAATCAAGGAAAGTGATATGCTTGGTTGGTGTTCCGGACTGAGCACTCAGATCCTGTGTGGATCAACTGGCAAAGGTAAATACATACATCTTCAGCTTCTCCCCACTGAAGCCCACGTCCCAAACTGCTTCAAGAAGTTGAAGAAAGTAAGTGAGAAAGCACATGCAACTTACTTTAATGATTACCACCCAGTGGCTCTGAACTCAATAAATATGAAGTGATTCAAGAGACTGGTTATGATCCACACCACCTCCAGTCTCCCAGCCTGCCCAAATCCCGAATAATTTGCTGACTGATGTCATGGGTCAACAATGGATATCATATCCCGAACCCTGCACTCATCCCTGGAACATCTGGACAACAAAGGCACCTACATCATACTGCTGCTCATTGAGTACAGCTTCATCTTCAACATCAATATCCCCTTCAGACTGATCACAAAACCCCATGAGTATAGTCTCATCTCCTCCCTCTGCCACTGGATCCTCAGCTTTCTGGCACAGACATCACTATGAGTGAAGATAGGTAACTGCACCTCCTCCACAATAACACTCAACACAGGAGTTCCAGAAGGATAAGTCCACAGTCCCCTACTGTATTCCCCATACACTCACGGCTGTGACCTCATCCCCCTACTGTACACACTGTCCACCCATGGCTGTGTCCTCAGCCCCCTACTGTACTCCCTGTACAAGCATGGCGGTGTGCTCAACCCTTTACCATCCACCCTGCATACCCACAGCTGTGTCCTCAGACCCCTACTGCACTCACTGTACATCCACGTTTGTGTCCTCAGCCCCCAACTGTCCTTCCTGTACACCCACGGCTGTGTCCTCAGCCCCTACTGCACTCCCTGTACACTCACGGTTGTGTACTCAGCCTCTACAGTACTCACTGTACACCCATGGCTGTGCCCTCAGCCCCCTACTGTACTCACTGTACACCAATGGCTGTGTTGGCAAATTTCAAACAAACGCCATCTACACTTTCGCTGCTGACACCACCATAGCAGGACGGATATCAAACAACGAAGACTCAGAACATAGAACGGAGATAGAGCATTTGGTAGCGTGGTGTAATGATAATAACCTCTCTTTGAAATTCAGCCATAGTAAAGAACTGATCATTGACTTCAGAAAGAAATGAGGGGAACACCCTCCCATTTACACCGATGGTTGAGAGAGTGCAGAGTGTCAGGTTCCTCTGAGTGACGATAACTGACAACCTGTCCTCGACTTCTCACATAGGTGTGACAGTCAAGAAGGTTAAACAACGCCTCTCCTTCCTCAGGTGGCTCAGGAAATTCAGCATGCGCTATTTCTACAAATGCACCATTTTCAGGACCGTTAGAAACTACAGAAAGTTGTGTGCAAAGACCACGCCGTCATGGACTCCAACCTCCCAACCATTGACTCAATTTACACGGCTCGTTGCCGCAGAAAGGCTATTAACATCTGTCCCAGATTACTGAGGGAAGTGATGGGGGAAACACCTGGGGCTTTAACAGATATCTTTTTGTAGCATCCTTGAACACAATGAGGTCCCGGAGGACTGGAGAATTGCTCATCCCCTTGTTTAAGAAGGGTATCAGGGATATTCCAGTTAAATATAGACCGGAGAACGTGACGTCAGGTGTAGGAAAGCTGCTGGAGAAGATACTGAGGGATAGGATCTATTCTCATTTGGATGAAAATCGGCTTATCAGTGATAGGTCTTGTGCAGGGATGGTAAAGTCTTACGAACTTCATAGAATTCTTTGAGAAAGTGAGAAAAGTTGACTGATGAGTTGACTGAAGGGCTGTGGATGTCAAAAGAGAAAATGCTGGAAGATCTCAGCTGGTCGAGCATCATCTGTAAGGAGAGTAAAGAGCTAATGTTTCGAGTCTATCTGACCCTTTATTGATGTCATATACATTTACTTCTACAGGGCATTTGATAAGGTTTCCAATGTGAGGGTTATGGAGAAAGTGAGGTCGCATGGGTTCCAGGGTGTGCTAGCTATGTGGATAAACAAGTGGCTGGGCACAAGGAGACAGAGAGTAGTAGGGGAAGGGAGGTTTTAAAATGGAGAACTGTGACCAGTGGTGTTCCACAGGGATCTGTGCTGGTACCATTGTTGTTTATGATACATGTAAATGATTTGGAGGAAAGTATTGGTGCGCTGATTAGCAAGTTTGCAGATGACACTAAGATTAGTGGAGAAGTAGATAGCAAAGAGGACTGTAAGAGAATAGAGCTGAATATAGATAGATTGGAGAGTTGAGCAGAGAAATTGCAGGTAGAGTTCAATCCGTTCAAATGGGACGTGATGCATATTGGAATATCAAATTCAAGCGTAACTATACAGTATGCGGAAACACCCTTGGGAAAATTGATGTGCAGAGAGATCCGGATGTTCAGGTCCTTTGTTCCCTGAAGGTGGCAATGCAGGTCAGTGGAGTGGTCAAGAAGGCATATGGTATGCTTCACTTCATTGAACGGAGTATTGAGAACAAGAGTTAGCAGAACATGTCACAGTTAGATAAGACTTTGTTTCAGCCACAATTGGAATATTGCGTCGAGTTCTGATCACCACATAACTAAGAGGATGTGGATGCTTTGGAAAAGGGTGCAGAGGACATTCACCAGGATATTATCTGGTATGAAGGACGCTGGCTGTGAAAAGATCTTGAGTAGACTATGATTATTTTCATTAGAAAGACGACAGTTGACAGAGGACCTGATTGAAATCTACAAAATTATGAGAGATGAAGACAGGGTGGATATTAAGAAGCTTTTCCCCAGAGTAGGGAATTCAATTACCAGGGCTCACGAGTTCAAATTGAGAGGGGAAACGTTTATTGGTGACTTGCATGGCAGGTTCTTTACACAGAGGGTGGTGGGTGCCTGGAATGCGTTGCCAGCGGTGGTAGTAGAGGTGGGTATGATAGCGCTATTTAAGATATTTTTCTGGACAGTTACGTGAATGGGCAGGGAGCAAAGGGGTACATACCCTCAGAAAATTGGCGACAGGTTTAGACAGAAGATCTGGATCGGCACAGTCTTGGAGGGCCAAAGGGCCTGTTCATGTTCTGTAATTTGCTTTGTTCTTTGTTCTAACATTATCAAAGTCTCATCACACCCCAGTAATGATCTCCTACAACCTCGTCCATCAGGGCTCGATGATACAGAAGCTTGATCACACGCAACAGCAGGTTCAGGAACAGCTTCTTCCCAACTGTTGTCAAACTGATGAATGGAATCTCTAATCTCAGATTATGCTGATCTTGTTCATGTTGATCTCGCCTTGCGCACGCCCTGTGCAACGTAACCTAATGCCTCTCAGACATGTTTTACAGCCATTGTTCTGTATATCCTTTCTTACTATCATCTGCCTGGACATCTTGGTACAGGTGACAATAAATCATCATCTTCCTCTCTCCAGATCTCTCTGATCCTCACTCCGAGCTCCCTCCGGTCCTCACTTCCAGCTTCTCCCGATCCCCAACCCCAGCTCCCAATATCGTTTGTCCCTCACTGTTTCTCTCACTTCGTTTCCCTGTGTTTTCCTTTTCTCCGTTTTCTGTTTGTCCCCCTGAGTTTACTCTCTCCCCTTCTCCCTGCCCATGTGACTGTTTGTTTCCTTGTTTTGTTTCCTTTCTCTCTTTGACTGACTGTCCTCCTGTTTCTCTCACGAACTACTTTGGAATTGCCTGTCTCCTAGTGTTCTGTATACTGGCAACTGAAAGCATTCTATTCGAGTGCATAATCGTCTGATATGGTAACTGTCCTGCCCAGGACCATGAAAACCTACGGAAAGTTGTGTGCACAGCCCACACCATCACAGAAGCCAACACCCCATCCATGGACACCATTTATACTTCTCATTGTCGCAGAAAGTCTGGCAATATCAAAGATCTCTCCCACCCAGATAATTATCTCCTGCAAACACCTGCATTATACTGATGAATTAACCTCTCTAACTTCAAATAATATTAAACGTGCTAACGTCGATCTTGCTCTGCACGCCACCTGTGTGATGTATCCTTGTGTGCCTCACTCTGTCTAAATACCCTGTGATCTCTGTTTTCTTGGAGAAAGTGAGGACTGCAGATGCTGGAGATCAGAGCTTAAAAATGTGTTGCTGGAAAGGCGCAGCAGGTCAGGAAGCATTCAAGGAGCAGGATAATCGAAATTTCGGGCATAAGCGCTTATTCAGGAATGAGGAAGGGTGTGCCAGGCAGGCTAAGAAAAAAGGTAGGGAGGAGGGACTTCGGGGAGGGGCGTTGGGAATGCGATAGGTGGAAGGAGGTTAAGGTGAGGGTGATAGGCCAGCGAGAGGATGGGGGTGGAGAGGTCGGGAAGAAGATTGCACGTCGAGAAGGCGGTGCTGAGTCCGAGGGTTGGGACTGAGAAAAGGTGGGAGCAGGGGAAATGAAGAAGCTGGAGAAATCTGCATTCATCCCTTGTGGTTGGAGGGTTCCTAGGCGGAAGATGAGGCGCTCTTCCTCTAGGCGTCGTGTTGCCATGGACTGGCGATGGAGGAGGCCAAGGACCTGTATGTCCTTGGCGGAGTGGGAGGAGGAGTTAAAGTGTTCAGCTACGGGGCGGTTGGGTTGGTTTGTGCGGGTGTCCCAGAGGTGTTTAACCCTCAGACTCAGCAATGCCTTCTTCACCTGCAATCTTCTTCCCGACCTCTCCGCCTCCACCCCCTCTCCAGCCTATCACCCTCACCTTAACCTCCTTCCACCTATCGCATTCCCAACGCCTCTTCCCCAAGTCCCTCCTCCCTACCTTTTATCTTAGCCTGCCTGGCACACCCTCCTCATTCCTGAAGAAGGGCTTATGCCCAAAATGTCGATTCTCCTGCTCCTTGGATGCTGCCTGATCTGCTGCGCTGTTCCAGCAACACATTTTTAATCTCTGTTTTCTTGTTTATTAAACCACGTGCCTCCACTACTCACAAAACAAAACATACGACTGTATATGGGATTAGGAAATGTGGACTTTGCTGAATGTTCCTAATACTGCTCTAATAAGGCAACTTTGGAACTTCCATACTGAATTTGCTTCAGTAATTTATTTATATAAAATGACAAACATTTTAATGCAGTTTTATTTGTTGTGAAGCAGTAATTTTTACGCTTTTCGGCCTCAGTCCAAAACCAAAAGTGATAATTACAATGAACTTATTCATTAAAACCTATGCATTAATGAGCCAGGTTGAAATGAATATGACATTGGCTGGAAGATGGGATGAAATGGGTGCAGTGGCTTTCCTTTCTCTCTATTTGACTGACTGTCCTCCTGTTTCTCTCGCGAACTATTTTGGAATTGCCTGTCTCCCAGTGCTCTGTATACTGGCAACTGAAAGCCCTGGGGAGACTGCATGGGGAGTACAATGATATTCCCCAATCATGATCACTCTTTCTGACAGATAGAATTAACCATAATGCACAAGGAAACAGCCAACGTTTGGGAGATGCAATCCTGAATGACAATGTAAACTGAAGAGGATAATTTTAAATGTGATAAAATGAACTATATTTTTAGACACATTATTTAATTAATGGGAATACAGCTTGAGGAAGGGTCACCGGAACTGAAACATTAATTTCGATTTCGCTTCACAAATACACCTAACCTGCTTCACTTACCCTCCAATTTCAGTTTTTTTTTGTTGAGATTGATATTATTGCTTACATCTGGACAGGATACTTGTATTAAAAACAGACACTGATAACAAAACGTGAAGGGCAATGGGGACAGTACAGGAGAACAGCAGTAGAGATACAGCTCATTCCAAGCTGGAAGACACGATGGACTGAGTTTCCATCACCTTTGCTGTAACAATTAGGTGATATATATTGAAAGGTTTTCAAGAGTGGGAGATACGCTTGTTCAATGAAGGACACAGAGTGTTCCATCATCAATAATCTATTCCTATTAGTTCATGAAGTTCAGCTGCCTCTAAAATGTCTTTTCAAACAAAGTGTCTTTCCTGAGATTTGCAGGATATTCTTAAAAAGATTTTTTTTTCATTTGAAACTTCAAAAAGAAACAGACTTCAGCTGTAATACAAGTGTCACCGACGCACCAAATATAATAGGAGTAGGAAAGGACCAAATTGTCCAAATATAACCAAGTTCAACATGTAGACCTGTCACGAAACATGAAATATAATGATATGGAAATTTGAAATAAAAACTGAAAATGGTGGAGAAATGCAACAGATGAGGAAGTATCTGCAGACAGAAACAGAGTTAACATATCGAATATGATGAGACATTGTTCTGAAAAGTCATATTGGAATCAAAGGTTAAGTCTGTGCATCTCTGCTCAGATATTATCAGAGCTGCGAAGTTTTGCTTCAGTTCTTTCGATTTCTTTTTCTTTCTGAACTGTGACAAAGTGTCTGATCTGAATGATAACAGCAAAATCGTTATCATAGTTGAATCTCAAATAATTTGTTATGGGCATTAAATGAGAAATTATAAAGTTCTGACGTTTGACAGGGCTCTAAATATCGCTGACGTAATGCATTGTGAGAACTTGCCATGAAAATGTTGAAACAACAGTAGAAGTTGCTGCAAAAGGTCAGCAGGTCTGGCAGCTTAGGTACAGAGCAATCAGAATTAACGTTTCGGGTCCAGTGACACTTCCTCAGAACTGATGGTAGCTAGTAAAATGTTATTGATTTGCAGAAGAGGCTGGATAGGTGTTAATGGTAACGATTAGTAGCTAACAATAGAGGATGAGTCATGGAAGGTTATATGAGAACTAGGCCTGTTGTATGGGTAGGGAGCAAGGATATTGGGGAGTTCAGGCCCTAAAATTATTGAACTTGATTTTCAGTCTGAAGGGCTGCAGGGACAATATGCGGAAAATGATATGTTGTTCTTCCAACTTGCATAGAGCTTTCCTGGTACATTGCAGCAAGCCTGACACAGAGATAATGGCCAGTAAACAGGATAGGGTATTAAACAGGCAAGCAACTGGAATCTCAGGGTCTTTTGCAGACGTTCAACATAGATGTTCTGCCAAGTAGCCAACTAGCCTACTCTTCACTTCCCCAATGTAGAAGGCGACCACATTTTGAGCAGCGAATGTAGTGGGCTAGATTGTGGAAAATGCTGGTTTGGTGCTGTTTCACCTGGGAGGTAAGGTTGGGCCCTTGGATAATGAGGAGTGGGCAGTAAATGGAGAAGTGTTGCACCTTCGGCAGGGGAAGGTGAAGTGGACATGCGGTGGGGGGTGTGGGGAGGTGTTGGGAGTGAATAAAGAGCGGACAGATGTGTCCTGGAGGGATTGGTCGCTGCAGAAGGCGGACAAGGGAGGGGAGGCGAATATGTCTCTGATGGTGGCATCTCACTTGAGTGGGGGGGGGGGTATGCGGCTGATGGTCCTCTGCATGTGAATGCTGGTGGCATGCTAGGTTAAGATAAGGGTAAGTCTGCAGCAGCAGGGAAGTGGAGGGGGAGGCTGGGCGGGCAGGAAATGAGTCAGACCCAGTTGAGGGCCCTCTTGACAACAGTATTGGGGAATCTTTGTTTGAGGAACATTGTGGGCATTTAAAAGGCGTCCATGTTGAATTTGGCATCATCAGAAGAAATGCGGTGGAGATGGATGAACTGAGAGAATGAATTGGAGTATTTTCAGGAAACAGGGTGTGAGGATGTACACCTCAGATAGCTTTAGGAGTCGGTGGGTTAATAATGAATATCAGTGGTTGGTCTACCCCCAGAATTGGAAGCAAAGATGTCGAGGAAAGGAAGGTGGAGTCACAGATGGATCAGGTGAAAGTGAGTGAGGGGTGAAATTTGAAAGTGAAATGAATCAACGTTTCTAATTCTGGACAAGAGAGAGAAGCAGCAGCGATGATAGCATATTTGTATCGGAGAAAGAGCGGTGGATGGGGCTGGAATAGAACTGGAACAAGGAGTGGTCTATGTACCCCATGAAGAAACAGGTAGAACGGGGCCACGTGTGTATCCATGCACCCCCTCTGTGTGGCACGAGCAGAATGAAGCAATGGGTCTGCACAGGCAGTTCTGTTTGTGGATTTTCAGGAAGAGATGGAAGCGAGCTCTGCTATCAGGCAGCCATCAGCTTGAGGCCGTTAAGGGGGGAGGGGTCAAGTGGGGTGGAAATCTCCAGATTGAATGTGGTCAATTTTCGTAGTTGAGACAATGGCCTGATATGCCATGTTGGAGTCATGGTCCAGGGGAAGATAGGAGGAGATATCTGAGAGCGGGTGCTCAGTCTCTGCAATGTAGATGTTAGTCCACCAGACCACAGCAGCACCACCCTTATCAGCACAGGCTGAATAACACAGTCAGGGTTGAATATAAGCACATGGAATGCAGTTAGTTCAGAGGTTGATAGGTTGGATTCGGTGAGGGGGAGAAGAAAATGAAGACAACCAATGTTACATCGAGAGTTCTTAATGAACAGATTGAGTTCAGATAAAAGTGTAGAGGGTGGGGTCCATGTGTAGAGAGAGTTTTGGAGCTGGGTGACTGGGTATATTGAATAGGGAGAAGTGTCTTGTCCAAAACAATGGGCACTGAGGCGAAGACAGCAGAAGAACAGTTCAACATCATGTCGAGCCCAAAATTCATAAAGGTGGTGGCACGCAGAGGCAAAGTTCAGATATTTGCTGAGTTCAGAACATTCAGTATCAGAGAGTGGAAGTTCAGGAGGGATGGTGAATATACGACAGGAGGTCGAGTTGGGGGAGGGCATGGAGTCAGAGGGTAGGGTATGGGAGGACAGGAGGCTTCCAGAGTATCATGGGTATCTCTACATTGTTGCAAATTCGGGAGCCTACTACACCTGGTGGGCATGGCTAATGAGCTGGGGAATAAATTAGAATAGTTGAGTTCTGCAGCCTTGACCCAATGTGATACGATGTTGTTGGACAGAGAAAATGTTGCTCTCAGTGGCACTAACATTGCACGATCAGTCCTCAGAAAGTAACTAATTGAAAATAATCGGGAACATAATCTTATTGAAACGTACTGATTTTTTTGGGGTGGCACTCAACTTGCAAGCTCTAATCTTTCTGACAGTTTTGACAAAACTGTAAAAACATAATATGTCTTGATGTTATTTCCAGGACAAATGTATCCATGATTTTGGAAGGCACTAGCAAGGACAGAGTTTATTTGTCTTTCCCAATAGCACTGGGGAAGGTGTCAATGTTCAGTGAGGAAATTAACAGCACAGAATTTCCTTCGGTTCACATTGACCACAGTTTACTGAGTGTCCCTGATGCCAAATGAGCCAAATACTGCTTTGATGAAAGGGAACTTCCTCTGATCTCACTCAAATGCCATTGGAAAATCAGTTAAAATAACAAAGAGCAAAAGGATCGAACACGGCTTGTTTGAACAATGTATTCACTCTCCTCAAAATGTTTAAAGGAAAACTGATACATGGACTTCGGATTCTGAGGAAAGGTTTGTCTTATTTGTGATGAGGCTGTTTGTTTAAGCCTTGTGACACTACACTCTGTACTATGGGGAACAAAACAACCCTGTTGACGATGCATCAGACAGTGACAGACACACACTATTGTCTATTCCTATTGGACATTGATCATCTCAATCCCATTATTCACTGATGACCAATAGCAGCACAGACGCCAGCAGCTCCCATTATCCCAGTTGGAAGGCAAAAAGGGAAAGGGATGGCCAGACGAAGTTGGAGTAACTGGTGTAACTTACTGGTGTAACTTGTATATTTCTCACTGAAATATACAAGCTTCAGCTATTTGCCAGCAGTTTAGAAATGGTATTAATTCACATTGCACTGTGAAAATTAAACTAAATAAATGATCCATGTTGTCAAATTTTAGCGAGCAATAAGTTGAAAGCTTCCAATGTTTAGTAAGAATGAAATTTGATAAAAGTGGGATGATGCACGTAATAAGACAAGTGAGTACTCAAACTATGAGTGGGGAAGGCTAAATTTGCTCGTGTTTTCTTTGCAGCAGGGAAGGTTGAGGAGAGAACTGGTACAGGTTTAGAAAAGCATAAGGGGAATGGAGAGGATGAACAGTCACCAGCTGTTTGCCTTACTTGAAGAATCGAAAACAAAGGTACATACTGTTAAACCGAAAGGCAGGGGATTGAGAGAGGATTTGTGGAGTCTATTTCGAACTGAGGGTGGTATGTGTCTGGAATGCATTGCCGAGGAGGGTGGTTGACGCAGGTAACCTCACAGACGTTTAAAAAGACTTTAGATTTGCACTTTCTGGCGCAGAAGTGATAGGCCTGTT
This sequence comes from Chiloscyllium plagiosum, assembly GCF_037043375.1. Taxonomy (NCBI): domain Eukaryota; kingdom Metazoa; phylum Chordata; class Chondrichthyes; order Orectolobiformes; family Hemiscylliidae; genus Chiloscyllium; species Chiloscyllium plagiosum. Next base: position 16,168,495 of record NW_028270188.1, read on the forward strand.
TTTCGTTGCATGATTCTATGCGGTGGCAGCCATGAACACTCTGATATATTCTGAAGCAATAATCAATGACAATTGCCAGTTTGTTCCTTTAACTGTCCTCAATAAGTGGCTATATTACAAACCAGCATCATCTCATGTAGCTTCATGAGGGAGCGACAGTGAAGGAGGCCCAGGACTTCCATGTCCTTGGCAGAGTGGGAGGGAGAGTTGAAATGTTGAAATGAAATGATCCCTCACCACCAGACGCCTGGAGGAAGAAAGCCTCATCTTCTGCCTCGGAACACTCCAACCCCAGGACATCAATGCAGTCTTCAACGTTTTCCTCATTTCCCCTTCCCCTACCTCACTGCAGTTCCAAACTTCCAGCTCAGCACTGTCCCCATGACATGTCCTACATGCCTATCTTCTTTTCCATATATCCACTCCACCCCCTCCCCCTTTGTCCTATCAACTTCATCCCCTCCCCCACCCTCCTCTCACTTATCTCTCCACGCTTCAGGCTCTCTGCCTGTATTCCTGATGAAGGGCTTTTGCCCGAAACGTTGATTTTACTGCTCCTCGGATGCTGCCTGAACTGCTGTGCTCTTCTGGCACCAGTAATCCAGAATCTGGTTTCCAGCATCTGCAGTCATTGTTTTTACCATGTCTTTTTTGTGGCGAGTTGATGTTTGTGTATCTGGGTGGCTAGTTTCCTGCTTGTTTTTCCGATGTAGTGTTTGTTACAGTTCTTGCAAGGCATTGGGCTTATTCTTCCTGGAGCAGAACAGATAAAGATGTGAACTTTTTGCGGTGCTCAAAATTAAGAAAAGAAAATGTTGCGGAGTAAAACAAGAATACTCTGTTTCCAATAGCTGGCATTACAGCATCAATGAGTTCTAATTTCAAAATTGTCAGCAATGGAGCTAGGAGTGAAATAAGTTAAAATAAACTTATTTATTGAGAGAGTTGTTTGGATTTGGCATGCATTGCCTGGGAGAGTTGTCGATAAAGGTGCAATGGAGAACTGGATATATTTGGAAATTATGAATTTAACGGGCTACAGAGATAGGGCTGGCAAATGGGAGGGACTCGGGAGACATTTCTGAAGCTGATGCACACACAGTTGCAAATGGTCTCCTCCCGTACTTTAAACTTTTGTACTCTGTCATGTGTCAGATGCGAATAAAAGTCAGTATCAGATTATTTCCCATTGTACATGTTCGCAAATATTTGATTATTTGGTTCAACATAAGCATTTAAAATGCAAATATTGCAAGGTCAGCTTCATTATAAAATCTAATTATTACTCAGAACATGAATACTTTAAATGTGGGATTCCAATTGCTAAACCAAATATGCCATAATTTTTGCACAAATCTGTTTGAAAATGTCTGACTTTTCACTCACATGATAATACGTTCATCGTTTTATTCACTGTCCACATTTATTATCAAATTTCATTCTTACTAAAAATTGGAAGCTTTCAACGTATTGCTCGCTAAAATTTGATAACACAGATCACTTATTTAGTTTAATTTTTACAGTGCAAGGTGAATTAATACCATTTCTAAACTGCTGGCAATTAGCTGAAGCTTGTATATTTCAGTGAGAAATTAAACTGATTGATTGTATGTAAATGTATAAGAACGCTAATTGCATTATTTTGTTCAATCGCTTGCTCATGCTGAACACGTAATCATTCAGAAGCCAACCAGTTTCAAACAATTGGAGTGAAATTGCATTGTTTTGAATCCTGACATTCAATATGTAATTCTGGTCACCAATATAGTTAGATACCATGTTGTTTTTTTCCGATATAAAATAAAATGTACGTTCTTTATTTCTGTGTTAGAAAATCATGACAGGGGTACATATTTTAGTTCCATAAACATAGAATCAACTTAATTGTTTTCAGGGATTATAGTTCAGTTGAATAATCATAGCTCACATCTTATTTTTGACCAATTTACGAAACATAGCAAACATCTGATTAATACATGGGTCACCCAACAGATTGTATCTGAAGGAAACACGAGCAAATAGCAAGTCAAGAATCACGTTAATAACTGAACTTGGCGGATTCTGTCCGGTCTATGTCATCACAAACACATATTGTACTGGCACTCAGGTGATAGTACACTCCATAACTGAATGTTTTGGGCTAATGCCCCACCCAGCTTCCTGATCTCATATACATCACTCCCGCACACGGAAACAATTGAAGAGAATCGACAAGATGGGAGAAACAAGAAACATGGAACATTGCAGCACAGTACAGGCCCTTCGGCCCTCGACGTCCTGCCAACCTTTTATCCTCCTCGAAGATCAGACTAACTTGCATATCCTTCATTGTACTATCATTCACGTGCCGGTCCAACCGTCGCTTAAATATCCCTAATGCAGCTGGCTCTACTACTGCTGCTGGCAGTGTATTCCACGCATCCACCACTCTCTGTATAAATAACCTACCTCTGACATCTTACCTAAACCTTCCTCCATTCATCTTAAGATTATGCCCCCTCGAGATAGCCATGTCCACCATAGGAAAATTCTCTGGCTATCCACTCTATCTATGGCTCGCATTATCTTGAACACATCTATTATATCACCTCCCATTCTTCTTTGCTCCAATGAGAAAAGCTTTAGCTCACTCAACTTTTCTTTGTGAGACATGACCTCCTGTTCAGACAGCATCTTGGTCAATTTCCTCAGCACTCTCTTCAAAGCATCGTCTTTCCAATAATGAAGCAACTAGAACTAGACTGATTTTTGGACTGCTGAGGCAGATGTATTAAAAATAAGTCATGATCTGGCCATAGTACAGTTATTTCTGGGTGAAACTGTAGCAGAAGAACGTGGGGGTGGGGGTCACATTCGCAAAGTGGAATCGATGCCAGTGTCACCACAACATGTTACACTGAAAATGAAATTTAGGAAAACAAGACAGGAGTTCCTTGGATGTCAACAAATATTCAGTATGGAATTAAATATGATAGAGATGCTTAAAACAAGTGTAAAGTGAGTAGGTCAATGGAGGTCTCAGAAGAGTAGTGAACGCATAGGGATAAACTCGAGAAAATAAGTAGAAGAGCAAACAGCGGAATGATAAATCATTAGCTGGCAATATTTTCAAGAATTCAACGACATTTTATCAGTGTATTAAGGGTAAGAAGGTAACAAGACAAAGAATTGGGAGTATTAGGGACCGAGGAACAGCCTGTGCACAGAGGAGAAGCAGTTCCTGGATTCACTGTCAGCTCCTGACAGTGTGTCTTTGAGCAAATTTACACAGATGCTGAGGAAGAATTGGAAGTTGATGCAGGACTAAAAGTGGGCTAATCCCTAGATCCGGATGAACTGCAAATTAGACTGATGTGGAAGATGAGGGAGCAGGTTACAGGCTCTTAAACTTTGTGGTTTTTTTTTTGTTTTGCCTCTGGCCACAGAGGAGGTGTTATTGAACAGGACAAAATCTCATGAAAGTTCAACTTCCATGCAGAGTTCTAGAAAAAAGCCATGGGGACTAAAGATCACCAAGTCTCACATCAATGGGAGGGAAACCATTGTAGAAAATTGTTAAGGCTGTTGAGGCTGGAGCACTAAATATCTTCAAGGCTGAGATGGACAGATTTTTAAACAAGGGTGACGTCTGTTCTTATTAGAACGACAGCAAAGAGCAGAGGACTGTGACAATGCCGATTGGCTGTCAGGGTGAAGATTTGCATCAGCGCAGTCGACACTAACAGAAGGAAGACCTCATCAACACATTCTCCATGAACACGCATGAACCTGGTGTCAAGGAGTGCTTAAAGCCGAAATATTGCATCACGGTAGTGTTTCCCTCCTTCTCGGGCAGGGGAGATGACATGATCAATAAGTTGGCTCTTCCCAAGACGAGTCTAGGATCAAGTGTCTGTTCTTATTAGAATAGGTGTCGAGTTGCGAATCGTCAGAGCTGGTTGAGATTGTGAGTGGACGACCGTTTGGTTGTGCTGACCTGCTCTTGGTAGGTCCTTATGGTGGTTTCAGCCTAACGCCATATCAGGGACCTGACAACCTCGGAGCTATGGCCTCAGCATCCGTTCACAGCCCAGGCCAGGGCATTTGCAACACAGTCAGGGTTACTGTAAAGAAGGTGGAGGAATGTACACCAGTCGATCGGACTGTGTCCCTCAAGACTATTCTGCTCGAGTGCTGCGGGTTTGACGCAGCAAACGTGTACTGCCTGCAGGATTTCCCTGGGGCAGGCTATTCCGATGTGACCTTCGGGAGCGTGAAGCAGTTCGAGCAGCTCCTGAAGGTGTTCAAAGAGAAGGGAAGGTGGTCTCTGTTCTCCATGTGGTCGGCGGTCAAGTTGTATGTGCTTCCTGCACAGAGGAGTAGGGTTGTTACAATTCATATGTTCAACCCCCACGTCACAGCAGCTGATGTCCTGACCTTCCTGAGAAGATATATCCAAGTCGAGGGAGAAAGCACTGATGTGGTCGACCCTTTCGGAATCTTGACCAGAAAGCGGCAGGTCAGGGTAACCCTGAGGGTCGATGCCAGTGGGAACATCCTCCACCCACCCTCCAGCTTTGCAATCAGAGGGAGCTGAAGTTACATGAGTTTGCAGGGCAGCAGAAATTGTGCCAAACTTGCTTATGCAGGAAACATGGTAGCGGACTGTAAGGTGACTATCTGTCGAAACTGCAAGCAGGAAGGTCACAGAACCAAGGAATGCAACGAGGACAAGAACTGTAATTGTGCCAAGAGGCAGAACACATGTACAAGGCCTGCCCAAGACGAGCGGCCGCCACCTACGCACAGATGGCCGGAGGTGTAGGGCAAAAGATCAGCAAGGCACCATAAACCGGCAAGGGAACTGTGTCTGGTGTAACCCAGAAGGAAAGAAACGCTGGAGCGTAGCAGGCCGCAGCCAGCGGGGAGGTGCTGCAGTCAATCCAAGCTCCTACAGGTCAGACAGAGGTAATGGAAGAGGAGGGAACTGAGGGGGGCGAGGAGTGGATTCCTGTAAAAAACAGGAAGTTGGAAACCCTCTATTTCCCCGAAAACACCCAGTAAAGGGAGAAACGACACCTGCAGGAGGAGGACATGGGCAGCTCTTCACATGGTGAGGACGGGTGAAAGGAGGGTCGTCACCAGAAGAAGAGACAAAGCGCCGTGCGGAGAAACAGGAAAAGACAAACCCTCTGAAGGGACTGGTAAAGACAACCCCCCACCCACTGAGAATTAGTAGGTGCACACTGCCGCACAGCTCCAGGTAACTGGGAGCAGCGATCCTCTGACAGCCCTGCGGTCAGACAGAGAGCTGGACTGTGCGGACCTTGGTCCCAGCCTGATGACACCAGACAGGGAAATGTCCACAGCGTGGAGTCGGACAGCTTCCTCAGCCCTGCAAGTGTCCATCAGTTCGCTTACACCACAGGGATGCAGACAGCTACCCCAAGAGGCAGGACCAACAGCAATGTACACTGGTAACCTCATAAACTGTTAAAATGGGTATAAAATTGCCAGCATTAATGTGCATAGCATTAAATCTGCTATGCAATGCGTTTCCACGTTGGCCTCTTTGGCCAACGTTAAAGCCGGTGTCCTGTTTCTGCAGGAGTGTGGGAAACCGCACCTCACTAGCTACAGGAGATTGTTGAGCTTGTGGGCACATGGGACGTCGGTTTGGTCGGGGGGCAACGATAACCGCGCCTCCGGCCTGGTTATCCTGCTGCAAGGAGGCAATTTCACCATCTCCGAGATTAAGGGGATGGTGGGCGGGCGCCTCCTCGTCACCGACGTCATGTACAGGAATGCTCCCCTGAGACTGTTCAATGTGTATGCCCCAGTGGGTAAGAGTGAACGGTTGGCCGTCCTGCAACAGCTTCCACTGTTGCTGGCTACGTCCAGGCTGGTCATTCTGACCGGAGACTTGAACTGTATCATTGACACAGATGGACGATCCGGCGGCCGGGGTCGGGGGGGATGATGGCAGAAAACTGGACGCCACCTCCAGAGCCCTGATGGAAACGGTAAAGGATGCCAAGCTGCGCTACGTATTCAGCACCCCTGCAGACTGAGCACAGTGTAGATACACTTGTCACGGGCAGACGGGTCTATGCGCTCAAAGATAGATTACTTGTTTGTATCCCAAACATTCTCCGTCAGATCCACCGACGTCAAGCCGGTGTTCTTTTCTTACCACTGCCTCCTGCTGGCCGACTGTCACCTACAAGACGAGAAGCAGGCTGGTAAGGGAACGTGAAAGCTGAACTCAAATCTGTTGACCCCTGGAAACATTGAGGAACTCAAGAGGAACTACGCACGTTGGAGAAACATGAAGCCTCTCTTTGAGTCTCCAGCAAACGGGTGGGAAACAGTAATAGGGAATATCAAGAGGTTCTTCATCCTCAAAGGTGTTTAGGAGGCGAGAGAGAGGCAGGCAAAACTGTCCCAACTCCAGGAAAGTATGCAGAACCTGCTCCTGCTGCAGACGATGGTGGTCAATGTCATGGAGGATCTCCAGGAGGTGAAGGGCCAGCAAGACTCGCTCTTTACCACGGAGGCCTCCAAGATAATCTTCCGGTCCAAGGTTCACTACGTGGAGCAGGTCAGGACGTGATCAAGTTTCTTTTTCCAGAAGTTGCACAAAGAAGGAAGAAGATGACTCACTCACGTCATCTCAGGCTGACTCCATGACGATCAGCAAATCCTTCTATACCAGTCTGTATGACTCGAAGCAAACAAACAGCACGGCCTCCCAGTCGTTCCTGTCCTCTATCACGGAGGTCTTAGATGACAGAACACGGGAGAGGCTGGACCAGCCGTTATTTGTGAACGAGCTGACCAAGGAACTCGAGTCCTTTGAAAAAAATAAAATTCCCAGAAGTGACGGCTTACTGGTTGAGCTCTATTCTGTTCTATGGGACTTGATTGGCCAGGACCTGCTGAAGGTGTATGTCAGTATGCTTCTGGCAGGTACTATAAGTGAATCCATGAGGAAATGCATCATCACCCTCATTTACAAGCGGAAGGGGGAAAGGAAGGAAATCAGAAATTAGACACCGATCTCACTATTGAATAGGGATTACAAAATCTTGTCAAAGTTGATCGCCAACCGGGTCATGTCTGCTCTGGGATCAGTGATTCTTTCTGACCAAACCTGTGCTGTACCAGGCAGGAAGATCACTGAGAGTCTCGCAGTCCTCAGGGATACGATCGCTTATGTGCAGGACAGGAGGTTGGACACCTGCCTCATCAGACTAGACCAGAAGAAAGCCTTTGACAGGATATCACATACGTATATCAGAGATATTCTCTCCAAAATGGGGTTTGAGGATGGAACCTGCAATTGGATCAGACTGCTCTACACCAACATTGTCAGTGCAGTCTCAATCAATATGTGGGAATCAATTAGCTTCCCAGTAAGATCTGGAGTCAGGCAGGCCTGCCCTCCCTCTCCTGCCTTGTTTGTGTGCTGCATAGAGCCGTTTGCGGAGTCCATCAGGAAGGATACGGGCCTGAGAGGGGTGACTATTCTGGGCAGCGGGGGGCCGACAGGATAAGGCCTCCCCCTACATGAATGACGTCACCGTTTTCTGTTCGGATCCGCTGTCCGTGCAAAGATTCATGTGCATATGTGCCCAGTTCAAAGGGCCCTTGGGGGCCAAGGTAAACCAAGGCAAGAGTGAGGCAATGCTCTTCAGGAACTGGGCCGACCAACCCTCCATCCCCATCACCATCAGGACTCACGAACTGAAGGTGCTGGGTATTTGTTTCGGCGGGGCTGGAGCGTGTGCCAATCTTGGGAGGAGCGTATCAGGAAACTGAGGCAGAAACTGGGCAGATGGAAGCAACGGTCGCTCTCCATTGCGGGAAAAACCTGGTCATCAGGTGTGAGGCACTGTCATTGCTGTTATATGTGGCACAGGTCTGGCCTATTCCCAGAACCTGTGCCATTGCAGTCACCCCGGTCGTCTTCCATTTTATATGGAGATCAAAGATGGACTCGATGTGTAAAGATCTGGGCAACGGGGAAGAAAACACTCCCAATGCCACCCTCACCCTGATGGCAACCTTTGCGTGCGGCTGTGCGTGGATCCCCGGTACGCAAACACCAAGGGTCACTACGTACTGAGATTCTACCTGTCCCCTGTGTTGCAAAGGATGGGCCTGGCCTCGCAGCAATGGAATGCTCCAAGTTGTTGGATCGTTCCCTATCACCTGTCCTTCGTGGAGAAATTTCTGAAGAATAACACCTTTGACCACAAGTCCATCAGGAAGTGATCAGCACATAGTGTCCTTGAGACCCTTCGGGAAAAGGAGAGGGCGGATCCTGTTGAGCGGCTCCCTGGGAAGGCTGTCAAAGCCATTTGGCAGAATGCCTCATTGCCAGAACTTTCCAACAAGCACCAAGGTATAGCTTGTCTCTTCTTGAGAAGGGGTCTGCCTGTGAGATCATTTATGCACGCCCTGACTTTCTGCCGCACTGCATGCAGCCCTCGAAGCGGTTGTGGAGGGGACGAGACTGTTACACACCTCCTTCTGGAATGTGCCTATGAAAAGGAACTCTGGAGAAGAATGCAGTGGCGTTGTTGAGCTTCGTTCCGAGCAGATCCGTGACGCAGGACTCCATGGTCTATGGTCTGTTCCCCGGGACGCACACCGAGACGAACATCAACTGTGCCTGGAGGATCATCAACTCGGTCAAAGACGCTCTTTGGTCTGTCTGAAACCTGTTGATCTTCCAGCTGAAGGAGTTGACTCCGACTGAGTGTTGCAGACTGGCACATTCCAATGTCCAGGACTACATGTTGAGGGACACGCTGAATCTTGGGGCAGCTGCCGCTAAGGCGCGGTAATGTCTGTCCACCAAAGGAGAACAGTGGGCCCACGCTGTAAGTGGGCTCCGCTGACATCTCAGCTAAATGTATGGATGGTAAACGCACAGAATTGTATATGCGACGGATTAATTCTAATCTCTGTATCAAAAGAAATGCAATGTGCACATATGTATTGCATCATCAATTGTATAGATCATCAAAATATTTTATGAATCAAGTATATTTTTGAAATAAAAAAAAGTGTTTCCCTCCTTCCCGAACCAAAACTATATTGATTGACATGCTGTAATTGGCAGAGTAGGTAGTAATGCTTTGGTTCGAGAAGCTTCACTAAGCAGCAGCTCAGCAAAATGTGCAGGTAAGCTCAGAAAAAGTCCCTTTAATGCTCGTCTGACAGCAGTCGAGATGGCAGTTAGGGCATTCACATGTTCTTCCTGCGGGATGTGGGAGCTCAGGGAGACTTCCACTGTCCCTGATGACTATACGTGCATGGGAAGTGTTCGGGAGCTGGAGCTGGTTGCTCTCAGCGTCATCCGAGATACAGAGAACTTCATAACTAAGAGCTTTAGAGAGGTGGTCACACCCAAGTCCCTCCCTTAGCCTGTTTCTGCAATGACTCTCATATCCCAGTCCCATGTAAAGATCCATACCCTGAGTTCATTTGCCTTACTTGTCAGCCGTGTTGCCTTTACATAAACGCTATTTAATCCAACAGGCGTTCCTTGTTTCCTGTCATGTCCAGGCAGAGAGTACTGGGCGACAACTTGGAATGGCAAAGGGAGTAGGCAGAGAGTGTAGGAATCCCCTGTGGCTATTCCCCTTGAAAACAAATATACCATTCTGGATACTGATTGTGGGGGTGAGGGAGTGGGTGGGTGTCGGGAAATGACCGTGCAAGGGAAAGCAACAGTAGCCAGGTTGGTTGCAGTACAACTGGCTCTGGGGCACAGCGGGAAAGGGTAAAGATAAACAGGGTCTTAGAGGTAGGAGAGTCAATTGTTAGGGAGACAGATCGGAAATTCTGTGGCCTCAAACGGGAATCCAGGATGGTGTGTTGCCTCTCAGGTGTCAGAGGCCAGGATGTCTCCGAGCGGCTGCAGAACGTTCTCAAGGGGGAGGCTGAGGAGCCAGAAGTCAGTGTGCACGTTGGCACAAATGACAGAGGTAGATATAAGAATGAGGTCCTACAGAGTGATTACAGAGAACGAGGAGGAATGTTAATAACCAGGACCTCGACCGTGGTAATCTCTTAATTACTTCCAGTGTCATGAGCCAGTGAAGTTAAAAATAGTAGAATATGGCAAATAAATATGTGACTAAAGAATTGGTGCGGGGGAGGGATTCAAATTTTTAAATCATTGGGATCTTTACTGTGAAAAAGGTGACCCGTTTAAGAGGGTCAGGTTGCACATGCACTGGAGAAGGCACCAATATCTTCGCAGCCAGTTTTGCTAGTGCTGCAAGAAAGAGTTGAAAGGAGATTGGCAGGGGGTGTGGTATCCTCAAGAGCAGGGAGGCTGGAAAGAGATAGAGTAATCAGGATTTGTAATGTGAAAAGACAGGTCAGGCTGGAACAAAACGCGGAACAAGGAATGCCTGTTGGATTAAATTGCATTTATTTCAATGCAAAAGGGGTGATAGGTAAGATCGATGAACTCCGGGTGTGGATAGGTACGTGGGATGGGATAGTATAGCTATTACGGAAATATGACTAAGGGTCGGATAGGATTGACAGCTTAATGTACCAGCGTAAAGTGCATTAGGAAGGACAGAAATGGAAAGAGGGGAGGGGAATTTGCATTTCTGATTAACGGGAGTATCACAAAACATCAGACATGAAATGACTAAAGGATCAATCAGTGTGGCTTTGTGGGTGTAACTAAGAAATAAGAAGGGGATGGTGGCATTATTGGGGTTGTTCTATGGGCCCCCAAATATTCAATAGTAATTACAGGAGCAAAAATATGTAGGGAGATAGGGGAGACTTCAGGAACAGGAGTTTTACTTTTTATAACCCAGATTGGGACTGCAAGAACGTAAAGGGATTTGATGAGATGGAATTCATAAAGTGCGTCAAGAAAGTTTCCTCAAACAGTATGTAGATGGTCCTAATCGGGAAGAGGCAAAATAAGCGGACAAAGGGGGCGCAGTGGTAGTCTGGCGCACTGACCTCTACATCGCTGAAGCCAAACGCCAACTCGAGGACACCTCTTCCTACCGCCCCCTTGACCATGACCCCAACCCCATCACCAAACCATCATCTCCCAGACCATACAGACCCTCATCACCTCAGGAGATCTCCCACCCACAGCTTCCAACCTCATAGTCCGGGAACCCCGCACTGCCCGGTTCTACCTCCTTCCCAAGATCCACAAGCCTGACCACCCTGGCCGACCCATTGTCTCATCATGCTCCTGCCCCACTGAACTCATCTCTACCTACCTCGACACTGTCCTATCCCCCCTCGTCCAGGAACTCCCCACATACTTTCGAGACACCACCCACGCCCTTCACTTCCTCCAAGACTTCCGTTTCCCCGGTCCCCAACACCTCATCTTCACCATGGATATCCAATCCCTCTACACCTCCATCCGCCATGACCAGGGCCTCCAAGCCCTCCGTTTTTTCCTCTCCAGACGTTCCCAACAGTACCCCTCCACCGACACTCTCATTCGTTTGGCCGAACTGGTCCTCACCCTTAACAATTTCTCCTTTGAATCCTCCCACTTCCTCCAGACCAAAGGGGTAGCCATGGGCACACGTATGGGCCCCAGCTATGCCTGTCTCTTTGTTGGCTACGTAGAGCAGTTGATCTTCCGTAATTACACCGGCACCACTCCCCACCTCTTCCTCCGCTACATTGTTGGCTGCATTGGCACCACCTCGTGCTCCCGCGAGGAGGTTGAGCAATTCATCAACTTCACCAACACATTCCATCCTGATCTTAAATTTACCTGGACCATCTCTGACACCTCCCTTCCCTTCCTGGACCTCTCCATCTCCATCAGTGACGACCGACTTGACACTGACATCTTCTACAAACCCACCGACTCCCACAGCTACCTGGATTACACCTCTTCCCACCCTACCTCTTGCAAAAATGCCATCCCGTATTCCCAATTCCTCCGCCTCCGCCGTATCTGCTCCCAGGAGGAGCGGTTCCACCATAGAACACACCAGATGGCCTCCTTCTTTAGAGACCGCAATTTCCCTTCCCACGTGGTTAAAGATGCCCTCCAACGCATCTCATCCACATCCCGCACCTCCGCCCTCAGACCCAACCCCTCCAACCGCAACAAGGACAGAACGCCCCTGGTGCTCACCTTCCACCCTACCAACCTTCGCATAAACCAAATCATCCGCCGACATTTCCGCCACCTCCAAACAGACCCCACCACCAGGGATATATTTCCCTCCCCACCCCTCTCCGCCTTCCGCAAAGACCGTTCCCTCCGTGACTACCTGGTCAGGTCCACGCCCACCTACGACCCACCCTCCCATCCTGGCACTTTCCCCTGCCACCGCAGGAACTGTAAAACCTGCGCCCACACCTCCTCCCTCACCTCTATCCAAGGCCCCAAAGGAGCTTTCCACATCCATCAAAGTTTTACCTGCACATCCACTAATATCATCTATTGTATCCGTTGCTCCCGATGCGGTCTCCTCTACATTGGGGAGACTGGACGCCTCCTAGCAGAGCGCTTTAGGGAACATCTCCGAGACACCCGCACCAATCAACCACATCGCCCAGTGGCTCAACATTTTAACTCCCCCTCCCACTCTGCCGAGGATATGGAGGTGCTGGGCCTCCTCCACCGACGCTCCGTCACCACCAGACGCCTGGAGGAAGAACGCCTCATCTTCCGCCTCGGAACACTTCAACCCCAGGGCATCAATGTGGATTTCAACAGTTTCCTCATTTCCCCTTCCCCCACCTCATCCTAGCTTCTAACCTCCAGAGACTCGATCCCCTGACCTGTCCGGACTTGTCCGACCTGCCCAACTCCTTTTCCACCTATCCACTCCACCCTCTCCTCCCTGACCTATCACCTTCATCTCCTTCCCCACTGACCTATTGTACTCTATGCCACTCTCTCCCCACCCCCACCCTCCTCTAGCTTATCTCTCCACGCTTCAGGCTCACTGCCTTTATTCCTGATGAAGGGCTTTTGCCCGAAACGTCGATTTTGCCTGTCCTCGGATGCTGCCTGAATTGCTGTGCTCTTCCAGCACCACTGATCCAGAAAGAGGCAAAATCTGACCTATCCTTAGGAAATATGGCAGAAGAGGTGAGTGAGGTAACAGTGGATGTGCAGTTTGGAATCTGTGACCATAGTTCTATAAATTTTAAAATAGTTATGTAGAAGGGAAAAAAACTGGTCCAAAGATTCAAGTTCTAAATTGGGGCAAGGTGAATTTTGACAGAATTAGGAGTTTGCCTGGATTGATTGCAGTAGTTTGTTTGCAGGCAAAGGGACCTCTGGCAATTGAGAAGCCTTTAAAAGTGAGACAGCTAGAGTTCAAGATCTATATGTACCTGTGAGGGTGAAAGGTAGACAGGCAGAAGACTGGCAGAACGCAGTAAGCAAGGCAGCATCAGGAGGTGGAGAAGTCAACTACTTGCGGATAAATATTCTTCAGGACTGGGGTGGGGGAATGGAGCCACAGATAAAGAGGCAAGACGAGAGAGGAGGAGTCAGGGTGGTAAAGTGGGGATAGATTAACACAGGTAAGGGGGTACCACTGGGTTCCGTCCGTTCTGATGGGAGGACGGAATCCAGTTGAATCTGAAAGTAGGGAAGCGAGAATGGAAGGGAAGAGAAGTGGGTGGGAAAGGAGTTGGGGGATGGGAAGGCAGGTTATTTGAAATTGGAGAACTCAATGTGTCCTGACTTACTGTGTTCTTCCATGCCACTGCCTGCCTGCTATTACACAGGAAGATAATGAGCTCAGTCAGTACATTACGCTGGTAAGCAGGAACCAAGGGTCGCCCAATAATGTCCGTGAACCTTTTCTCTGGGACCAGAAGAGGACTTTCAACCACTTGAAACACTAACTAATGAAGAGAAGAAGCTATTCAGCCCCTCCAGACTGTAACGCAAAGTAGGATGTCACTGATGCTCCAACATGACAAACCAATGAAGCACAGACTGCACAGACAGACTGGACAATGTTGTTCCTCCTGGCTCCATTGCTAATGGTGCACACATGTTATGTTAACGATACCATGGTTTGCTATCAGTGAGGAGGGACAGCGGACGGTTTGTGCCATGTCTCAAGGAGGCATCTCCCAGAAGGCAGACTAGTGTTCTGTATGGAGGTCAGACGTTGGTGGGAATGGCGAACTCTATCAGAATGTGGCTGCTGACAGGTTTGTGCAGTTCAGTGCAGGATCACACACCAACTGTACATTGAGGCAGTGACAGTTCATTTAGAGCCTGGAGCTCTCGCTTGCCAACATGAGGTACCACTCAGGTAAGCAAAATGTCATAGTATCGCAGAATCTGACTGAACGGAGATTGGCCATTCAGCCCAAACTCGTCCATGCTGACCAAGATGTCCATCCATGCTCACCCCATTTCCCTACACTTCTCTCACATCCTTCTAATCGTTTTCTCCCTGTATATTTGCCCATGTGAAAACATGTATCATGCAAAAACACATGTTTTAGTTAACACTGTCAATGTTTTGTTCTGAAAATAATGAGTGTTGTTCCATAACTCTCAGGTTTTAATGCAATCACATTTTTTCTTTTGTAGTGATACAGATTATTTCCTTCACAGTCTCTTCATGATACCATCACCACACAAATTAGTCCAGTGAAACTCGTTTACACTGGCTCTGTGTGGCAAGGTGATAATTCCTTACAAAGGAGAGATAATCTGTAAACGGTGCCCCAGGTACCTTCTGAACAACACTCTTGTACTGCAGGAAGGTGTTTCGATCCTCTTTTTGAATCAGTTTGCAATGAAGGACAGTATACAATTTACTGTGTTGATTACTTGCTGTCTGGTATGAATTCTGATTGTGACTCCTAACTAAGGAACCCAGCTCATTTTCCCCAAAGGCCCTTCTGATCCTCTAACGTTCTAATAAGTTCAAACATTACGAAGGATGGTACGTTTTGCCAAACGATTCCTTAGCCTTGCGACCAAGTATGCCTCAAGCACAGCCACACAAACAGCAACACCACTATTGAGATGGTTGGAGATACCGGGAAGGCGATGTCCTCTCAGTATCATCTCCAACTTTTTAATCCAGGGATCCGGATGCTGATCCCCACCCCGGATTCGAGTCCCACCGTAACAAATGGTGGCATTCAATTCAATAAAATCAAACGAAGCGATGAAACCATTGTCGATTATCAGAAATTCCTACCTGACACTCTCATGTTATTCAGGGAATGAAATTTACCACATTCAGCTGGTTGGGCTCACATGTGAATCCCGCAATGCATTTGACTTTGAATTGCCCTTTGAAATAGCCAAACCAGTCGCTCAGTTATATTACTCTCTACAAACATCAAAGAAATGAAACCAGTCGGACCTCAGCACTGACGACTTACACCCCACAGACAGCAGTGGGTCAGGAAGGCAGCTCACCAACACTTTCTCAAGGACAATGAGGAACATACTGGCCCAGCATCCCATTAATAAACAAAGGAGGATGATCACATTCAGGGAAGACAGACAAAGCGACATAACTCACTTTAAACAGGGACTTTAATGTATACCCTACATGGACATGATTTTCAATAATATGGGATCAGGAGAAAAAATAAATGAGATTAATCTCGTTTTTTTTATTTCCATTCCAGCTGATCATCTTCAATCCCTTTGCTTGCTTTATTCTTTTATCTCTTTCTTTCTCTGTCTATTCAACTCATCCCTTGTCCCCTTCATAATAGACATCCCTGTCACCAACATTAAACACAATATTTTCAAGCTGTGTTCAGTTACGATGGTAGGTCAGCGGACTCGAAATGTCAATTCTATTTTGCCTTCGACCCAAGGGTGCCAAATCTGATCAGTTGCTGTGTCAGCTTCTTGTTATTTGTTTTTGTTTCTGATCTTTTGCATCATTCTTTGTTATATTTAAACTTCAATATCGTTATGACATGGGATGTCTGCATCGCTGGTAAGGGCAACATTTATTGACTTCACTAAATGCCCTTTACTGTGAGGTCATTCTTTCAGACAGAATAGTGCCAAGCACATTGTTGTCGGTCTGACATCAGTCTTAAGACAGTCCGGTAATAATACTAGATTTCTTTACCAAAGGAAATCAGTGCTACAGATAAAGGTATTGACAAAATGCTGGTTGGGTTATTGTCGATGTTAGTGAAATTATCTTTTATTTCCAATTCCTGTCATTTGAATTTTAGTTCCGACATATCTGAGGTAGGACTTAAAACAGCGAATTTTGTGCAGTAACCTGGGCCTCTGAATTACGTATCCACCGACATCACTTTTCTGGCACACTATCCCTGTCATGAATTTACTTTAGAGACAAGAACAAGGTTTTGACGGATATATTTGTAATGGAAATAGTGTTTGTAAAAGAACTTGAACTACAAATTCTGAATTTTATCAAGGCATAGATAATGGTTTATCTAGCACCCGCACTGATGTCAAGCGGGGGACTGCTGATATTATGGAGCTGGTAGTGGGTAGGTTTGGTGATGGAGAGAATACCGAGAAATAAATCAATTCGGGGCCAAAAGGTACTTCTGGATTGTGAAAAGTCTTGTTCTCAGATGTTTGTGAGGACAGGCTTGTTGGGCTGTTCAGACGTTTGTGGTAATGAATGGAATTTGCATTTGAAACTGAAGACAATAGATTCTGTCTTTGCCAAATATAGATTAAAGAAAATAGCAATGACGTTCGCCATGGCTTATGGGATTAATAAATGGATAGAGATGAAGAGACTTACCAGGAACTCCAACAATAGCGAGCATAGGATAATAGCACGCCTGAATAATTATCAGTGTACTCATATACCCAATCTGATAATGTGAACCCAGATCAGGAAAATAGGAAAAACCCCAGGATAAACTCCTGTCCATTCTTGCAGCATTCCAGTCTAAAGTTCTCAAAATCTGATCCATTAGTGGAACATTCCAGACTATTCTCAGATGTTTATCTCTCCTCTTCCTGTCTCTGCAGCTGCTGATCCCTGTTAGTGTTGGAGGTGATGCATCTGCTGCTACAATGGGATAAAGCATTGCAAGAAGCCCCTTACTAATAGAAGAGGGAAGCCATCCAGTGCCACAGTTAAGGATCCATGGAGACTGACGTCAATCACAGTCACTGAACAAACAGATCCATTTAACTCCTTTCAGTATGGTACCTTCCATTCACAATACGAACTGGACTGGATTGAATGTTAACATTACTGGCTATTGGCCACCTCTCCCATCGCCAATTGCTATCGTGACGTTAGTTGTGAGGGACAGTGGGGATGTTTTCCTATCACAGGTTAGACGATGTTGCTGTGTTGTCCGTTTGCAATGCTATAACCACCTGAACCTCCCATCACCACCGCCTCAAAATGCACAATCTAGATGTAGTTGCCATACTGATGTCTCCTCCACTTGAACAGGCGCCAGCCAATAGATTTACAGTGGGTATATGTGCTCTGACCATACAAAGGAAGTGTGAATCTGTATGGACATTCCTCTCATTGCTCTAATAAGACAATATTGTATCTGCAATACACAATGCGCTTCAGCATGTTTTAAATAAAACCACAAACGATGTCATTTTTTGAATTCAGTCCAAAGCCAAATGTGGCATGTTGTTACAATGTTGGTCCCTTTACAGGGTTTTGTTGTTTTTGATTTTCTTTTCAGAGATGTTCTAAATGACCCAAGATTCCAATGTGTCTGTTTTTTTAAAAGCTTTATTGGCATCCTTTTGTTTATACGTAACAGATAATGCCTCAGGCAGAACGCTTTCAAGTCTTTAAAATAACCTGTACAAGCAAGAGTACGTGGCCAGCTCTGTAGCTGGGCAGATCTGTTCAGTTTGGGGTCTAGTTGAGTCAGGGTCACTGTTGAAAATGGATGCTCTTCCCCTCCTTCTGCACTTCTGACCTCATAACCTGCAAGCATTTTGTGTCAGATTTACTGTTTGTGCTAAGGGGTTTGTTTATTACGATTGTTGCAAGTATTTTTGTGCAGCATCCTTCAGTCAGGATAGCCTGACGGTTGGATAGGATAAGTTATTCGGGTATTCTCCCTTCAGTTCATGCGCTTCATTCTGTAATTTGGGAAATAAGTACTGTTTGTTTAAAATACTACAGTCTGACCAGCTAATTCACTCTGAGAATATACACTATACACTTACCTTTAACAAATAATAAAGTTACGGTCTGGGCTCCTTGCTTACATTTTTCTTTGAGGGGTCGGATCTGGTCCATAACAGATTGGGGTCCCTTTGCAGGATTTAGGCAGCGAGTGGCAGGTGTTAGTATCTCTTATTTTGTGTGTTGATTTGGCTTGGTAAACAGAGCTTCAAATAGCAATGGCTCTTGCAGGAACCAAGAATGTTTTGGAGGTGGAAGAATCGACCTTGGGGATTTTACAAAATGCACATAAGTTCAAGCTGCAGGAATTAGTAGACAAGCTGCAGTTGAAGCTGCCTCCTAATGTGTGGAAAGATGTGATGATTGCAGCAGTAGCTCTGCATTCACACTTGCTAGAAACTCCATCAGGATATGTACAGATGATTAAACATGCATCCCAACTAGAGCCGCTTGGCTTGGAAGCAGAAATGAAGCTGTTTGCGTTGCGACTAAAATTAGAAGAGAAAGAAAGAGGACGAATAGGTTTAATCCAGGAAAGACAAAAAGAAAAAAAAAATAATGTTTAGCAGGATAAAAATAAAAAGAGAGAGCGTTTGAGTTTCAGATGTGGACATTTAGAATGGAAAGTCAGCTGAAAAGGATGTAAGTGAAGGCTGAAGGTAAACGTAGGGATCTGGGGAGTGTGAGGATGCAAAGAAAGTGCACATGAACTTGTTCCAGAAGGATATATACAACATTTCAGGAATCTAAGGAGTGGCCCGGGTCAAATCTATATTGAGATTTAAAGGAACAAACCAAATAATTTCGTTAGATAGATAAGAACTTCAAAAATCAAGCAAACCTATGATGCACTTAGAGAGTAACTATTTTTGAGGAATTCAAAAATTCGCTGCCTGAAGTAGTGCAAACTCATGTAGAAGAGCAGGGAGTGTAAACAGCAAGGTTAGCAGCTGAATTAGCTGAAGATTATGAATTAGTCCATACAACACGGTTTGGCTTTCAGAATCTATTTCAGTCCATGAGGGAAGTAAACTGGGGCAAAGAGAAATACTCACGTGGAAAGGGATATGTAGATCTCAGTGAAGATCAGAAGGAAAACTTACCACAGGGTAAAAAGGAAACCCGAGAAGAGGGCAAAGAAGTTAATAAACTCCGCTGTTTTCATGGCAATAAATTAGGTCACAGGAAATCACTCTGTTGGTGTGCTAGAAAAAAAGACAGAGGAAGGAAAGCTGGATAAGCATGGGAGTTTTGTTGAAGCGGTAACGGAAAGCACAGTGGATGCGAGAAAGCTGCATCACAGTCGACAAGCTGATCGGAGATTGGTCAAGGAGGAAGTGACGACTCTGCTTACACAATATACCTGCAAAGGGAAAATTTATTCACAGAGGCCAGACGTAGCAGGTACAGAGGATGCAATATTAAGGGACAGAGAATTCTCTCTGTCTGTGATGCTGAAAGATGAGGAGATATATACACCGGAGGGATTATTTCCAGAAAAGGTACTATTAAAGGGAATTAATTGTGAGGCAAGAAAAAGCACATTTATGTTAAGCGAGGATAGAGTGTCCAGTGAAGTGTGGAGAAATTGTGATAGGATTACTGGACAAACTGTCAGCTCCAGGAATACAATTTGCCCTTGTAAAGTATATAGCTGATTCACCAGTAGGAGTGCTTCCTGCTCTGGTTTAAAAGCCAGTGGAGTCACAGGCAACTGGAGCAATGCAGGAACCTTATCCTGGAATCTTTCCTGATTGTGGGGCAACAAGGTCCCAATGTCACCAGCTGAAACAGGAGATATCAAAAATGTAAAGATAAGTAAGCTTAAGTGGCATTAAGAGAGACTTCGTTCCATCAGACAGTTGAGACAAAACAGGAGTAAATAGGTGATCATTCAAACGTGTTTACTTCAGCTAAACTAATTGAGTTACAGCAGAAAGATGAATTTTTTAAGTAGTTGTATCAAAAGGGCATATACATTAGGGATTCAGAATGTATCCCTGAGTGTTATTACTTTTAAAATGGTGTCTGCATGAGGAATTGGGAACATATTCAAGGAGATGAGAAATGGGCAGAAATTCATCAAATTGCATTTCCAATGGGGTACAGAAAGGAGGTGCTGCAAGTGAAGCATGAATTACTACGTGGAGGTCATTTAGGAGTGAGAAAAACACAGTATAAGATAGAAGGCATTTTTACTGGCCTGCACTGCACCAGCATGTCGTTGAATTTTGCCATACGTATAATATATGTCAGGTAATTAGAAAACCACAGGTGGTAATAAAACCTGACACTTTAATAACTATTCCTGCAGTCGAGGAACACTTTGCAAGAGTTTTAATTGATTGGCTAGGTCCCCTATATCAAACAAAACAGAAAGTGAATCAGTAATTGATAACAATAATAGATGTATGCACGAAATTTCTGGAGGTCATTGCATTAAGCAACATCACAGCGAAAAGGATTGTAGAGGGAATACTCTTTTTTAAGTATATACGGACTATCAATAGAGATACAGTGCAATCAAAGTTCAAACTTCACATCCAAACTATTCAAGGACGTTAAGGGCAGTTCTGTCATAAACCAATTCAAATCTACTGTGAACCATCCAAAATCGCAGAGAGCACGAGAAAGGTAACATCAAACATTAAAGACCATGTTGAATGTTTATGGTAAGGATTATCCAGCTGATTGGGGTAAGGGAATTCCATTTGTGCTTTTTGTGATCAGAGATGCACAAAATGAATCGACCTGATTCGGTCCATTTTAATTAGGTTATTAAGCTGTAGGACCGTTTAAATTGATTACGGAGTAATTAGTAAATTAGAATTAAAAGACCACACTATTGGACTATGTCTCAAATTTTACGGAAGGATTGAAAAGCGCTGGGGAGTTGGCTAGATGGCATTTAAAAGTATTGCAGAATGCACCTAAACAGGAAGTGGACAAGAACTCAAAAAAGTGCAGTTTTGCTATCGGGGATAAGATATGCTTGTTACTTCCAGTGATGGGGGGGATCTTGAAAAGCAAGGATTAGTGAATCTTATCAAATCGAAAGAATATTGAGTGAGGGTGACTATTTGTTAGGGACTCCAGACAGAAAGAAATCTCACACAGTATGTCACGTGAATATGCTCAAAATGTATTTCGACAGAGAAGGAGAGCAACAGGAGAAGGTGTTAATGATTACAGTACAGAAGGAAGAACAAAGTTCAGAGGATTCTGAATTGGACATTCCTCAAATTAAAGTGGACAATGAAGAAGTTGTCTAAAATTTGGATAAAGTATTGAGTAACCTTACTGAGGAAAAGCAAATCAAATGACCTGAAAGAGTTGTTAGTATTATATGGGGTGATATGAAGAAATTAAATGGGAAATACTACCTAATTGTGCATAATGTAGAGAAAGGACATACTGCTCCGATAAAGCAGCATCCGTATAGGCATAATCCTCTAAAGTTGGCACAGGTTCAGAAGGGGATTGAACACATGCTCCAAGATGAAATAATCGACCTGAGTTACAGTGACTGAAACTAAGCCAAAGTCATGGTACTGAAGCTAGATGGTACCCACCGATTATGTGTGAACTATCGCAAAGTCAATGCAGTTAAAAAAAATATGCACATCCAATTCCACAGTTGGAAGGCTTGAGTGGGAAGGTGGAACAAGCAACTGACATTTGGTATGAAAACGTGCCACTCACGTTCCAGAGACTAACCAATACGTTGCTGAATTATCCAACATGTTCTGTACATTGATGACCTGGTGATTTTTAGTCACTCATGGAAGGATTTATCAGACTTGTTTAATCAATTTTGGAAGGCAGGCTTGGTGGTAAACCGAGCGAAAAGTCAATTTGGCAAAGCCCAAGTCAATGGTGCCATGAGATGTAAAAGTGAAGGAAATAGGGGAATTTCCCACACAGTCGACAAAAGGAGCTTTTCTACGGCTCCTGGGATTGAGTGGAATTTATCGAAAGTTTGTGCCTAATTTTAGCAGTATGGCTGCTCCTCTCACTGAATTGCTCAAGAAAAGCAAGAAACTTCGTGGGCAACGATCTGTGAAAAGGCATTTGACAGCACGCAAAATGTGTTAACCACTGCCCCAATATCAGCTACATCTGATTAAGCAAAGCCTTTCAAGGTGGCTATAAATGCGAGTGATATCGGTGTCGGTGCTGCACACCTGCTGGAAGACGACGAGAAGATAGAAAGACTCATTGGTATTTATCCAGAAAGTTAAACGTTTATTGGTAGAAATATTCAACAGTTGAGAAAGAGACTTTGAGCTTCGTGTTGGCACGACAACGTTTCAGTTTTTATATTATCCGCAACGCATCTGAGACAATTGTAAGTACTGATCATAATCCATTGAAGCTTTTGGAGAAATTTAAGGACAAAAGTGTGAGTCTGTTTAGCTCGATCCTGTAATTGAAAATTGTGCAAGCGGCAGATCTTGAAAACCAAGATTGCCAAAGCATTGTCGAAACTTGAATGACAGAACGACACACTCAGTGGTAGGTGTATCACACACTGAATTTGGATGTAGCTCTGCAAGTTTGCATTTTTATACTATCTGAATGCACATGTGTGTTTTAGGGTATTAACCACTATTTATGGTGATTTTGAGAACTGACGACATCTTTGGATATTAATGATTCAGATTTATATGGTCCCTTCACAAGGTTATGTTGTGACTGATTTTTTTTTCAGAGAGGTTCTAACCGACCCAAGGTTCCAACATGTCTCAATTTTGAACGGCTCATTGGGGTCCTTTGGTTTATACCAAACTGGTAATGCCTCAAGAAGAAGATTTTCAAGTTTAAAAAAAAAACTGATATAATCAAGGGGAGGTGGACAGCTCTCTATCTGCGCAGTTCAGTCAGTTCGAAGGTTATTTAAATCAGGGTCACTGTTGAAACTGGACGCTCTTCCCGTTCTTCTGTCCTCCGAATTCGTAACCTGTCAGCTTGTGTAATTTTTACTTTTTGTGCCAAGGGGTTTGTTTATTGTGAATGATGAAAGCAATTTGGAACAGCATCATTAAGTCGGGAAGACCTGTCAGGTTCGGATCCGATGGGTTATTCAGGTATTCTATCTTCGGTCGTTTTGTTTCATTGCTTAAAGTTTTAAATAAATTCTGTTTGTTTAAAACTCGGCAGTCTGACCAGCTAATTCACTCTAGGGATATCCACTATACACTAACCTTCAACAATTCGCAAATCTACGGTCTGGGTGACCTGCGTAAAATGTTTTGAAGAGTCGGGCATGGTCCATAAAAATGTACAATAATCTTGTTCATCATAAGTCTTTAATTAACGAGTAAGGGAAGGAATGAATATGATATTGGCTATGATTCAGAAAGGATTGGAGCCAGCAACTGAGGAGACCCGAGGGGAGAACAGTAATATCTCCCAATCCTGAGTATTTAACCATTACTCTTTCTGACAAATGGAATGAAATGCAAGGCAAAGGATGGGAATAGTCACCGGAGACGTTTGAACTACCTTCTTATCTTTCCTGACAGTCACCATTAATCTGACTGCTTTGCTGGGTAGTACCATTTTTCTAAATCTCTAGTCATCCTCTCTGTGGCCTAAAAGCAGGATTTTTCACGACACCTTCTATATATGTTACCTTTCATTACCTATAGATAATAATGTTAAAATGGTAGAAAAAAATATATACATATCAAACATATAAAAATTAAATAAAATCATCCCTTTAGCTAATTAATGAAATATAAATATTCATCTTCAATATACTCCTAGAAGAAAAGCCTTATCCTGAGGTGAAAACAGACAGGACTCTCCGGAAGAAAGCACAACAACTTATTTAAAAAAAAATAATACTTTTTCGAAACAAAAACAAACTTTCACAGCGTTAAAAAAGAAACCTTTAAAAACATGTGAAAACAGGATGTGTTGGTTTTGCCATCTCTGAGTTTACATTATTATCTCGCTGTTTTCATCCTCTAAGACGCCAATATTTAATTTTAACATTCTTTTACCTTATATCTTCTGGGAGAAATGTTATTTATCAATTCTTATGCTTTCTACTCATTTTGCTTCATAGCCATTTTGATGTTGTTTTTAGGAACCGTTTTCTGGCATTTAAAGCGTTTTTCTTTAATTCATTCATAGGATGAGGGCGTCGCTGGGTTAAACAGCACTCATTGTCCATTCCTAGAGGGCAGTTAAGAATTAAACAAATTTGTGTGGGTTTGAAATCATACATAGGTGAGACCAGATAAGAATGTTTTCCGTCCCTAAAGGACACTCGTGAAACATATGGCTGTTTCCAACAATGAGCAATGCTTTCATGATCATCAATAGACTCTTAATTTCAGATTCATATTGAATTTAAATGCCGCCATCTACCGTGACAGCATTTGAACCCGAGTCCCCAGAACATTATCTGGATGAGCAGTCGGCGATAATACCACCAGGCCATTGATTTCATGTTATTGTTGACTTCCTTGTGGATCACTTTTCATCTTTTTGCAATTCCTTTTCCACTAAGGATTACACTTCAATTGAGGGGTTTTGATTATCTTGCGAAGTAGTTGCCACTGTTCTTCAACTGCTCTGCCCTTTATTGGTTTTGCCAAGTCCACTTGGGCAAATCGCTTCCTCAGGCCAGTCAAGTTGACATTGCCCAACACTAAACCTCTTGTATGTGACTATCTTCACTGTTTCAATCTGAATGTGAACCTCCAGCATGCTGTGCCACTCTTTCTAAGATGATCCTTACGACAATATGATTTATCACTCCTTCCTCATAACGTAATAACAAAGCAGGTTTTCTGGTTGGTTCCATGACATGTTAATCGAAGAAGTAATCCCTCATAGATTCGACGAGTCTTTCTTTGTGTCTCCCCTTAAAATTGATTAATCCAGTCAATATGTATGTTCAAATTACCCAGAATCACTCGTGTGCCCTTGTCTCAAGCCATCATTGTTCCCTGGTTCATGCTATTTCCTACTTTGCCGGGATGGGGGTTTGTAGGCTGGAAATGCTCCTCCCAATGGGTTTCTTTCAATGTGTTCTATTTCGAACCGGACTGATTCATCATTTTTGTCCCATGTGTTAATATCATTTCTTAATACAGCCTTGACATTACCCTTGACCAATACAGACACTCCATCGACTGTTCCTCCTTGTCTGAATACTCTGTACCCCTGGACATTTAACACCCCAGTCCTGACCTTCGTGTAATCCCCACCATGCCATATCTATTTATCTCTGTTTGAGCTGTCAGCTCATTAATTTTATTCCAAATACTGCAAGCTTTTAGTTAAAAGTTTTGTTACATAAATTCCATTGATATGTCTTTATTTTTTAATACTTTTGTGCACAGGCTCCATCCTTATTTATTGATCCCCAATAACAATGAGCCTATCAATTACTCCAACTTTCTACCCATATTTTTAAATTGTTATGATTCTTTCATAACACATGTGAGAGGGCGTGTGTATCTATGTTAAGACACAGACAGATTTGACAGATCCCATTCCCCACACACTCACTCCGTGGTTTCAGAGCTTCCCGTCTCTGAATCTCTGCTCATTTTTTGTTGTTCATGTTACAGACCCAGATGCTGTAACTCCAGTCCCTATGCTCCATCCAGATTTGGGTCACCAAATCATCAGGTCTCTCTGAATGTGAGAGGCAGCTCACAGCACGACCTGCAGCAAACCATCCCCAGCCCATTCACGAAGGTTTCAAAACAGGAGCTGGAAATGTGTTGCTGGAAAAGCGCAGCAGGTCAGGCAGCATCCAGGGAACAGGAGAAACGACGTTTCGGGCATAAGCCCTTCTTCAGGAATTCCTGAAGAAGGGCTTATGCCCGAAACGTCGATTCTCCTGTTCCCTGGATGCTGCCTGACCTGCTGCGCTTTTCCAGCAACACATTTTCAGCTCTGATCTCCAGCATCTGCAGACCTCACTTTCTCCTTTCAATAACAGGAGACAGTCAAATGCTCCTCAGTTACAAGTTAGATGTCTGGTCCTTTATAATGATTGTCGAGGGGTTCCCTCGTGTTACTGACTGCACGGTCAGCTGAGAGCGACAAACAGAGGCATTCAGTGCACACGCATGTCTCTCAAAGCTACTGGAACCCCCTGTCCAACATGGATAAGCATTTGGGACACGCCAGGAAGTGAACAACAGCCCAATACACACTATTTCATTGTTTAAGAGCTTCACAATGCCAGCATTCGATTCACTCAGAAGCCAAAAATAAAACAACAGGAAACGATACAGAAAAACAAACAATCAATTAACTGACAACATGTCGTGAAAATATGGATCAGGAGACAGGGGAGTGAGAATAACAGGAGAAGTGAGACAATGGTGGATCCAATCACAAAAATGAGAACATCAAATGAAAACATTGTCAGATCAGTTAAAATGCTTGGTTACATCAAAATCTGAATCATCCTCACAGAACCAACCCAGACACCATAAGGTGGGACAAGGTACCAGCCAGAATGGAGAGCTGTGCAGACCATACTAGTGGAGTACTCCATAAACTGGACTACCTGTCCAGCATGGCGACCATTGCAAACCTTTGCCAGTATATTGCTACTATACCTTCACTACAGAAATGCTTTAGACGAGAAGATTTGCAACCCATGCAGTGAGTGACAGTAAATGGGCTCCAACAAATATATGGCTATGTATCTCCACTGCATCAATGTAAGGCAAGAGATTGCATGTGTTTGTGTGTGTGTGTGTGTGTGCTTTGATGGCAATAAATATGAAAATTGTTGTTTGAGAGAGAACACACGGAGGAAATCAGTTTAAATGAGAACAACTGGCAAGGGTTTGAGTAATCAATATAGAGACACTGAGGATACTGCCACAGACAGAGGAAAAGATGTCTGTATATTAAATTAAAGGCATTGCCAGACCCAGCAACAATATAAATCGATCCTCAAAGAAATTATGGGATTTTGGCGTGAGGTGAGAACCGAGCCATGGAATATCGACTCAGATTTTCAGGTTTGAACTTGGGAGTGTCAGCAGCAGATTATTGAGATCGTTAAGACTATATTTCATAGCTCAGGTTTCAAATCGCAGATAGAATAAACCAGTGAAGTATCTTCAGGAGATGTTAATAAGTACAAATAGGAATGGTTAAGATATGGGTTCCGAATCAGCTCATGGCCAAAGGGATCACCATAGTTGTGACTCATCTGTTTCAGCCTCAGATAATGGCCAGGAATGGATGAAGTCATAGGAACGAAACGGTGTTTGCAACCAGAACAGAAGACAGTGACCTCCAAGCTTTCGATATTTAAATAGGGCTGTGAAACAATGAATTTTGGTTCATAGCTGAAACTGAGTAGGTCAACCGACAAGGCACAGTGCCAGAACGAAAGAAGGAGTGAAAGAATGAACAAGTTCACTGTTCTTGTTTTTGGTGGTTTGGAGAGTGAATGTTTACAGAGTAGAGTAAATGAAAAGAACAATAATACAGTCACACATGATTAATGCAAATAATAAAGGGACAGTGAAACTTACCAGGTACACTAACAATAGCCAGGGTAGGATAATAAAAATATTGATTAATATGAAGTGCATATTCGATCCGCCAGGGTAATGGCCATAAATGATTTGTAGAAAGAATCCATACATAATAGGATAAACTCCTGTTCATTGTTGTTACATTCCCATCTAATGTTCTCAGATTCAGATATCCCATTCCACTCTCTCTGTAGCTGCTTATCCCTGTTAGTGCTGTCGGTGATACTCCCACTCATACTATGGGATAACACATTGAACGGTGCCCATTTTATCATCAAAATATGGAAACCCTCCACTGGGATAAGTCCAATCTATGGAGACTGACATTAATCACAGTCACCAAACAAACAGGTCCAGTTAACCAGTTCCTTACATCATTTTACACCTCCCAATAAAAGGGAACATTTACTCAGTCTGGATTGAGTGGATGATGGTGGCCGAGGGGATAGATCATAAATCTTTCAATCTGTTTAATCTTTCTTCCTTGTACGTAGGAGTATTGCTGGAACATTGCAGCAATGTATTCCACCCAGTTATATATGTTCCACCCTGTTTATAAAAGGAGACAGGGATAGAATAACAGATCAGATGCATCAAATGCCTGGTAGGGAAATTTCTAGATACCTTGAGTAATGCTGCTCATAGTTTGAAATGCCCTGGCATCAAAATAATTCATAACCTCGAGGCACCAGTCAGCGCATTGAAATTGCTGCTCAGGAACAGGGAGAAACAATTCCGTCCCCACGTGCTTGCTACAGAGACATAGGAAGACATAGGCCTTTCGGCCTGGACAGGAGGAACTGATCAGCCTCTCGAAACTGTTACTTGTTCACCTTCTCAGACCTTTATAACAAAAGTAGAGTCATCAGCATGATTGCTCAATTACTGAGAAATAAAATATAAATGCAACATTCTGATTTTGATTTTATTTTACAGAAACAGCAGAAAGGTTTTCAGTCAATACGAACTAAATGGAATGTGAAAAGGCCATTCAGTCACATTACACAAGAGCAGCAGGAGAGCACACCCATGCACACCCATGCATTGGAGCCGGTTACAGAGGAGCTGCAGGTGGAGAGCACACACCTATTGGAGCCTGTTACTCAGCGGCAGCAGTTGGAGAGCACACTGCTATTGGAGCCTGTTACTCAGGAGCAGCAGGAGGAGGGCACACAGCTATTGGAGTCTGTTACTCAGCGGCAGCAGTTGGAGAGCGCACTGCTATTGGAGCCTGTTACTCAGGAGCAGCAGGTGGAGAGCACATAGCTATTGGAGACTGTTACTCAGGGGCAGCAGGAGGGGAGCGCACAGCTATTGGAGCCTGTTACTCAGCGGCAGCAGTTGGAGAGCGCACTGCTATTGCAGCCTGTTACCCAGGAGCAGCAGGTGGAGAGCACATAGCAATTGGAGACTGTTACTCAGGAGCAGCAGGTGGAGAGCACACAGCTATTGGAGCCTGTTACTCAGACGCAGCCAGTAGAGAGTACACAGGTATTGGAGCCTATTACTCAGGATCAGCAGGTGGAGAGCACATAGCTATTGGAGACTGTTACTCAGGAGCAGCAGGTGGAGAGCACACAGCTATTAGATTAGATTACTTACAGTGTGGAAACAGGCCCTTCGGGCCAACAAGTCCACACCGCCCCGCCGAAGCGCAACCCACCCATACCCCTACATGTACCCCTTACCTAACACTATGGGCAATTTAGCATGGCCAATTCACCTGACCTGCACATCTTTGGAGTGTGGGAGGAAACCGGAGCACCCGGAGGAAACCCACGCAGACACGGGGAGAATGTGCAAACTCCACACAGTCAGTCGCCTGAGGCGGGAATCGAACCCGGGTCTCAGGCGCTGTGAGGCAGCAGTGCTAACCACTGTGCCACCGTGCCGCCCACTATTGGAGCCTGGTACTCAGGAGCAGCAGGTGGAGAGCACATAGCTATTGGAGACTGTTACTCAGGGGCAGCAGGTGGAGAGCAAACAGCTATTGGAGCCTGTTACTCAGACGCAGCCGGTAGAGAGTACACAGGTATTGGAGCCTGTTACTCAGGAGCAGCACGAGGAGGGCACACAGCTATTGGAGACTGTTACCCAGAGGCAGCTGTAGACGGCACAGCTATTGGAGCCTCTTACTCAGGATCAGCAGGTGAAGAGCACACAGCTATTGAAGCTTGTTACTCAGGAGCAGCAGGAGAGAGGCACAGCTATTGAAGCCTGTTACTGTAGAGCAGCAGGAGGAGAGCACACAGCTATTGGTGCCTGTTACTCAGGAGCAGCAGGTGGTGAGCATACAGCTATTGGAGCCTGTCACTCAGGGGCATCTGGTGGAGAGCACACAGGTATTGGAGCCTGTACTCAGGGGCAGCAGGTGGAGAGCACACAGCTAATGGAGCCTGTTACTCAGGAGCAGCAGGAGGACAGCAAACAGCTATTGGAGCCTGTTATTCAGGAGCAGCAGGAGGAGGGCACACAGCTATTGGAGCCTGTTACTCAGGACCAGCAGGAGGACAGCAAACAGCTATTGGTGCCTGTTAAAAAGGAGCAGCAGGAGGACGGCACGCAGCTATTGAAAACGGTTACTCAGGAGCAGCAGGAGGAGGGCACACAGCTATTGGAGCCGGTTACTCGGGTCAGCAGGTGGAGAGCACACAGGTATTGGAGCCTGTTACACAGGAGCAGCAGGAGGAGGGCACGCAGCTATTGAAGCCGGTTATTCAGGAGCAGCAGGAGGAGGGCACACAGGTATTGGAGCCTGTCTCTCAGTTGCAGCAGGAGGAGAGCACACTGCTATTGGAGCCTGTTAGTCAGGAGCTGCAGGTGGAGACTGGAACACAGGAACTAGAGGCAGTCATTCAACTGCTCTAGGTTGGGACACAGGAGCAGGAGGCCGTCACTCAACTGCTCGACATTGGGACACAGAGATAGGAGGCAGTTATTCTCTGATCTGATTGTGATTCTCTCATTCCATTTTGAAGAGATTCCCCTCTCTGCAGTATCTGCTTCTTTTGATGGTCATGTTGCAGATCCAGATGCTGTCACTACAGTCACCATGACTCATCCAGAATGGGTCACCAATGCATCTGGTCTTCCTCAATTTCCACAGCAGCTTAAAGCACAGACTCCAGGAAACCTTCCCCATCTTTTCCACTAACGTTCCAAAACTAGAATTAAGTTAAATGTCACTGATGTGGTAGTGAGAAGCCTGGTCTGGATCACTAACAGTGGAAAGGATTCCTTGTGTTACTGAGCACATGATCAGGAGAGAGTGATTAATACAGGCGTTCAATTGATAGGCGCAGAGCAAGTTAGAAAGTCTGCATCAAAACTGCTGAAACTCCACTATCCAGCATGGAGCACAGGGCAGGATACCGAGAAGTCAAATAAAACACACGCTGTGATTTTTGAACATTGTTTCTAAGCTGCTTAATGTTGGAAGCTGATGCTCAGTTTAAATATCAACAGTTTAAATAGCAACAAATGGGAGGGATTTGGGAAATAGACAGACGGAGAGAGACTCAGAGTCAGTGTTGTGGAAGGATGTGTTTGCAGGTTTCAAAATGCTGAAGTGAAGTCATTTCGATAGCATCAAGAACAAAGGCTAGTATTTCCGACAATGGTGAATTCATGGGATATTGGTGTAAGGTCAGACAGAATCATAGACTCTCGGAGATATACAGCGCAGAAACAGACCCTTCAGTCTAACTCGTCCATGCCGATGGGATATCACAAATTAAACTAGTCCCATTTGCCAGCATTTGGCCAATAATAATGTAAACCCTTCATCTTCATGTACTCATCCAAATGTTTTAATCATAACAGCCTCCACCACCTCCAAACGCAGCTCATTCCACACATGCACCATTCTGTGTTCGAAAAGTTTGGTCCTTGAGTCTCACCTGATATCCATGCCCTCTCGTTTTGGAAAAAGATCCTGGCTATTCACCCTATATATGCGTCTCATACTCCAAGGAAAATCACCCAAACCTACTCACCCTCTCCCTATAGCTCAAATCCTGGCAACATCCTTGTAAATCTTTTCTGACTCCCTTCAAGTTTCACAATATCTTTCTGATAGGAGGGAGTCCAGAATTGAATACAATACTCCAAAAGAACCGAAGTAATGTGCTGTACAGCAGCAACATGGCCTCCCAATTCAAATAGTCAAAGCACTGACAAATAAAGGCAAGCATACCAAATGGTTTTAACAGTATTCTGTAGAATGTAACACAACCTTCAAGGAATTTTGAACCAACACTCCAAGACTTTTTTATTCAGCAACACTTACCATTAAGTGTATACATCATGCCCTGATTTGCATTTCCAAAATGCAGTGCCTCACATTTATCTAGACTAAACACCATTCGCTGCTCCTCAGCCGATCAGCCCACCTGATCAAGATTTAATTGTACTCTGACGTAAACCTTCTGTGCTGTCCACTACACCATCAGTTTTGGTGTCATTTGCAAACTAACCAA
Source organism: Chiloscyllium plagiosum (assembly GCF_037043375.1). Classification (NCBI taxonomy): domain Eukaryota; kingdom Metazoa; phylum Chordata; class Chondrichthyes; order Orectolobiformes; family Hemiscylliidae; genus Chiloscyllium; species Chiloscyllium plagiosum. The sequence continues at coordinate 16,200,622 of NW_028270188.1, forward strand.
CTATCGCTGCTGTGTTCACATCCAAATGACCTATATAAATAATGAAAAACAGCACTGATACTTGTCGCACACCACTGGTTAAAACCCTCCAGTTCGAAAAGCAATCCTCCATCACCACCCTCTATCTCCTACCTTCGAGCCAATTTTGTATCCACGTGGCTAGATTTCCCTGCATTCCATGTGAACGAACCTTGTTAACCAGTCTACTGTGCAGAAAGTTGTCAAATGCTTTACTGAAGTCTATATCGGCAATGTGCACCTCTGCCTCAATGAATCCTCTTCGTCAGTTCTTCAAAAAATCGCAGTTAATTTAGTGAGACACCATTTCCTATGCTTAAAGCTACGTTGACCATCCCGTATCAGTCCTTGCCATTCAAAATACATGAAAACCTTGTGACTCATAATTCACCAACAACTTGCCCATCACTGACGTCAGGCTCACCGGCTTTTCCTTACCATCCTTCTTAAACTTTTTAAAGTAATGACATCACTTTATCAAACCTACTATGTTCTGGCACCTCACCTGTGACAATCAATGACACAAATATCTCAGCATGCGGCCCAGAAAAACCTTCCCTAGCTTCCCACAGAGTTCTAGGGTACACCTGATCAGGTCTTGGGGATTTTACCATCTTTGCAGGCTTTACGAACTCCAGCATCTCTTCCTCTGAATTTCAGACACTTTTCAAGATGTCACTGTTTACTTCCGAAGTTCTTTAGCTTCCATATCCTTCTGCACAGTAAATACTGATGCAAGGTTCTTGTTTAATATCGCCTCCATCTCCTGGGGTTCTGCACATTGGCATCTTGGTGATTTGAAAGTGGTCCAAAACTCTCCCGAGTTACTCTTTCGTCCTTAATGTATTTGTACAGTCCCTTTGAATTCTCCTTAACCCTATTTGTCAAAGCTATCTCATGCTCCATTTATGGCCTCCGGATTTCCCTTTTAAGTGTACTCCTACTGGCGATAGAATCTTCTCGAGAGTCATTTTAAATCTGGAATTCAGAGCCTGATGACGATGATATATCTAATTTTTATTGTTTGAAAAACCCAACTAGTTCGCTGATGCCCTTGAAGGAAGCAAACAGTCATCCTTTCCTGGTCTCGGTTACATGTGACTCCAGGCCCACAACAATATGGTTAACTGTTAACTGCCCTCTGGACAATTAGTGATGGGTAATAAATGCAGGCTAAACCAGTTACACTCTCATCCCGTGAATGAATACAGTAAAAACATCGACTCCTGATACCTCTACATGACATATGCTTCCCTCTTATCCGTGACAAGGCCATCAATTTCTCCAGTCCTCCAGCATTCCTTACACATACCAGCCTTACCGTTCACCCTAACAGAGGCATACTGTCTCTGGGCTCCTGACATCTCATTTTTGAAGGCTTCCCTCTTCTCAGCTGACCTCTTATCTGTGAATATCTATTCCAAACCAGTTTGAAAGTTAGAATCACAGAGTCATAGAAATGTTCATCATGGAAACCGACCCTTCTGTCCAACTCGTCCATGCCGCCTAGATACCCCAACCTAATCTAATCCCACCTACTAGCATCCGGCCTTTCTCGCTCCAAACCCTTCCGATTCATGTACCCATCCAAGTGCCTCTTAAATGTTGCAATTGTACTAGCTTCCACCACTTGCTCTGGTAGCTCATTCCATAAACGTATCACCTTCTGTGTGAAAATATTGTCCCTTAGGTCACTTTTATATCTTTCCACTCTCACCCTAAACCTATACCCTCTTGTTCTGGACTCTCGGACCCCAGGGAAAAGACTTTATCCATTTACCCTATCCAAGTTCTTGCCTAATATCATCAAGTTCGCATTCGTCCAAATTAAAACATTATCTTTTAGACCCAGTTCATCCGTTTCCATCTCTGTTTTAAAACTAATAGAATTATAATTACTTGTTCCAAAGTGTTTCCCCACTGATAACGCAATCTCCTGCCCTACCTTATTTCCCAAGTGTAGGTCAAGTTTATGTCCTTCTCTGTGATGGAGAGCATGGGACAAGCAGCTGCAGCTTTGTGACTGTTAGTGGTTTCAACAGAATCTATGACTCACTGGGCTGAATCTAACAATAATTTGTCTCAGTGACATTTTCATTGAGTGCGACAGAGGGATCGTCTGTACGAGGCTGAGCAGGTTTCCTGGTGCTATCTTATCAAACTCACCTCATTAACTACCCCCCCCATCCCATGGTGTGCCTCTTATTCAATACCAGCCCGATTCTCCCACTCATCATGGCTAGAGGTACACACCATCCCTCGGATGCCCCTAGAAATTCCGTGATCTCTGGCACTGGTGCCATCTTCAAAAGGCCAAAGGGCACGCGGTTGAGCTTTCTTAGTTAGAAGTTGCCCTGCACAGTTTACCCTGAGCATGGCAGATAAGGGGCAATTATACCACGGTTTTTTTGACAGGGGTTTGGAAGTCCTGGTGGATGGGCTAGTACAGAGGTGAACCATTCTCTTCCCAGAGGGAAAACCACCACCAGACCCACTGAGCACGGTCCGAGTTTACCACCCAGATCAGTGCAGTATTTTCGGTCTGAGGAAATGTCCAGCAATACAGGACAAGCATCAATAACCTTCCCTGCTCTGTCAGAATAAGGGTCACTGTATTCTCTCTGCTCCCTCAAACTCACTGTATATTTGTTATAGCACCAACCACCGAATTAGGCTCATGCTCCACCACTCTCACTATTGCACTTTCTCTTCCTCTCTCTCCCAATTTCCCTTCACTATACCACCCACACTAATAACACAGCATGGACATAACACTATGGACTGACTCCCTCCTGACACCTCACCATTTCCCCTACCACACCTACACTGGCACTAAGAGCAGGGCCACCCACTGCAACCTTCCCTCCCTCCCTCCCTTTTTTCCCATTTCGAGAGAAACAGCCTGGAATAGGACAGAAAGGGTCAAGCAAGGCGGTGGAGTGCCAGATATCCGCTCCCTCATCCCCCCGCACCCCCGCCACATGGGGATGCCCCTGGTATGAGTCGGAGAGGACTGGAATGCCCAGTGTGGAGATTCTGAAACATCCATGTCCCACCAACCGAGTAAGGAGCAATGTTCAGTGAAGGGCAATTCTCACTTTAAACCCACTGGCAGTTCCGTTTCCCCCCAGCACAACTCAGAAGCCGTGGTCCTGATGCCATCTTTCTTTTGTGTCGAGCTGGTACAAATGGAAACCCCAACGTCTCGGTGGGCAGGAGGGTGGGCTTACATCACATCGTCATCACTACCTCCCAGGATGGGAGCACGGAGGCTCCCTCCCATACCTCCTCCTGTAAAAAGCTCAGATACTGAAAATAATCTGAGACATTTACTGCTCCCCTAATTTGCACTGCCATTAACAAAAATCCGTCCTCATATGCATCCAGCATCCTGTGCTCCTGCAGCCCTTTTAAAACAGTACAGATGTTTTATATTGTCTGTCCATGTTATTCCTACCAAAGTGCATCATCTCACACTGCTCTGCATTGATGCTCATCTGCCATAATACTGAACACTACACCAATTTGTCACTGCCCTTTTGGAGTTCCACACTGTCCTCCACACACTTTACAATTCTTCCAGGTTTGGTTTCTGCAAGCATTGAAATTGTCCTACAATCACACTCCACACATAAATACTGACTCACTCACAAGTGTGAACAAGCACAATGCGAACACACTCCCCAAGAACAGACTGAAAAAACTGACACACACCAGAGAGCAAGTGATATATTGACAAAGTTACTGGAGCAATAGAAATACTGAGACACTCCATGTTTGTATTAGTGTCAGTGTATGAGTGAGTGTCTCTGTGTCTCTGTGTTCGTGTGTGTTTATCTGTGTGCATCAGTGTGGGGCGAGTCTGGCAGTTTCTGTGGTGTTAATGTGATGAACTATCCCCCTGACATGAGTTTCTGAGGAAGGGGTACTCAACCCAAAACATTAACTTTCATTTCTATCCACAGATGCTGCCAGGCTTGCTGAGCTTTCTGTTGCTGTCAGTCTCTGCTGATCTCCCCACACCTCTGTACAGGTGGTAATGTAGGGCGAAAATCATAGGGAGTTAGTTTAGGAAGCTCAGAGGGAGTGTATCAGCTCACAGCACCATCCAAACTGAGAGCACCGTCAACACACATATACGCACAAACACGCACTACAAACACGCACACACACAGACATGTACACACATAGAGCTGCACATAGACAATCACGCACAGATACACAATACTCATAGCCACCCCCACACACACACTTACACACACACTACAAACGCGCGCTCGCACAGACACGTATACAAGACATATACAGCTGCACGCAGACACTCACACACAGATACACATACACATAGCCACCCAACACACAAGCTTACATACAGACACACCCGACACACACACCCAGACGCAGAGAGCCACACAGACACAAAGAGACATACACACGCCCATGACACACACAAACACACACACACATGCTTACACTCATGCAGACATATATACCTTCACGCACACATACGCATGTACTCACGCAGACACACACACACACCCGCAAAACACACACAACCACAGATTTCACCCGTTTCTTCATTCCCCCCCACCCCAACTTATCCCATATCCAAACTTCCAACTCGGCACGTCCCTTTAAAACCCTACTACTGTCCATCTTCATTCCAACTATCCACTTCACCCTCTGCTCCGACCTATTACCTTCACCCCACCTTCATTTAATTGTCGCCTTCCCAGCTACCTTACCCAAGCAACACCCCCGCCCATTTATCGTTCAGCCCACTTGGTCCACAAGCCTTATTACTAATGATGGAATTATGCTCGAAATTACAACTTTCCTACTCCTTGGATGCTCTCTGAAATTCTGTGCTTTTCCAGCACCACACTCTTTGACACAGACACATACGCACACACAGACACAGAAACACACACAGACACACACACATACAAACACAAAGACAGCCATGCTACCCACACACGAGAATATCCACTCTCCCCACACAGAGACACCCACACTGCCCACACACACACGCATACACTCACACACAGACACATACAGCCAGGTATACTCAATCAAACATGAACACATTTTAACACACACAGAGACACACATATTCCCACACGCACACGCATACACTCACACACAGACACACGCATAGATAGACAGACATACACACTCAAACAAACATGCACACTAACACACACAGACACCCACACTCCTCACAAATGCACGTATGCTCCTCACGTATGCTCATACACGGACAGACGCACTCAGCCAGACACACAACTAACACACATGCAGACACGCAAAAAGCACATTTACGTACATATATGCACAATGAAACACACACAGACACAAGCAAAAACACACACACAGGCACACAGATACACACTGATATGCACATGCACACGCACACAGACAGAGGCATACACACATTGACACATAGAAAACACCCTTACAAACCCCCTGCACACAGATACCCACAGTCCTCACACACATGCAGAATCACAGATACACACAGACACACAGGCACTCGCACACACACACACAAAACAAACACAGATATTATCACACAGACACACAGAGATACACAGACACATGTACACACCGACACACGCAAACACAGACACACAGACAGGCACACATAGATGCAGACATACATTGACACACGCGCACAGACACTTCCTGTAAAATGCAATGTTTAGTAACTTACTCTTCCACATAATCTTATGCATGCGAAAGGATTGAAAAGTCCGAAAGCAGACCAGCAGAGTGTGGCATTGTATCATTTTAAACAAAGGTGGGACAGTCAGAGGGAGAGGGAGGGAGGGAGAGAGGATTTGAACCCCATATCAATGATTCACCCCCAAAACAAAAGAGTTCCTATTGCTCAGAGATGCAGAGAAAGAGTTACAAACATATATACACACATTAATGCAGGAGCACAGATAACATGCACATAGAAATACAGACACACGGAGACACCTTTAGACACACACAAATGTACAAGCGCAGACAGAAATATGCAGATAGAAGCTTGGGCACACAAACACACATGGTGTCATAGAGTTATACAGGGGGTTTGGAAACAGAACTATCTGCCCATAAACTCAATGCTAACCTGAAACTCGACTGTTCCCACGTTTCTGGGCTTGGACGTTATATTTCCAAAACTTCTCGTATTCTTTTACTTTAAAAAGTCTTCTAAATGTTGTGACTTTACCCACATCCATCATTTCTCAGGTCGTTCACTCCATTTACGAACCAAGTGATGTGTAATAAAAATGCACTTCATGGATCGTGATCAGGTATATACAAGAACTCTGTGGGAAGCTCGGGAAGTAATTGCTGGGAATCTTGATGACATGTTCTTATCATCAATAGCCACAGGTAAGGTGCTGGAAGATACGAGATGACCAACGTGGTGATATTATTAAACAAACTGGGAAGGAAAAGACAGGGAACAATAGACCAGTGAGCCTGACATCGAAGGTGGGCAAGTTGTTGGAGGGAATCCTGAGGGACAGGATGTACATGCATTTGGAAAGGCAAGGACTGATTAGGAATAGACAACATAGTGTTGTGCGTGGGAAATCATGTCTCACAAACGTATTTTTTGTTTTGTTGAACTAACAAAGAGGATTGATGTGCGCAGAGTGGGAGACGTGATCTATTTGGATTTCCGTAAGGCATCCGAAAAGGTTCCCCATGGGAAACTGGTTAGCAGGTTAGATCACACGGAATGAAGGGAGAACTAGCCATTTGGATACAGAACTGGCTCGAAGGAAGAAGGCAGAGGGTGATGGTGGAGGATTTGTTTACATACTGGAGACTTGTGACCAGTGGAGTGCCACAAAGTTTGGTGCTAGGTTCACTGCTGTTCGGTGTTTATATAAATAAATAGGATGTGAAAATAGGTGGAATGGTTAGTACGTTCACAGATGACACCAAAATTGGAGGTGCAGTGGACAAAGAGGAAAGTCACCTCGGATTAAAACAGGATCTTGATCAGATGGGCCAATTACCTGAGGAGTGACAGATGGACTTTATGTAAATGTGAGAATGCTGCATTTCGGATAGGAAAATCAAGGTTTGACTTATACATTTAATGTTAAATCCCCAGGAAGTGTTGCGAAACAAAGAGACCTTGGAGTGAAGGTTCATAATACTTTGAAAGTGGAGTCGCAGGTATATAAGATAGTGAAGAAGATATTTGTTATGCTGGCGTTTGTTCGTCAGTGCATTGAATATAGGATTTGGAAGATCATATTGCGGCTGTACGAGACATTGGTTAGGACATTTTAAATACTTCATGCAATTACCGTCTTGCTCATAGAGGAAGGATATGTGAAAACTGAAAGGGTTCAGAAAAGACTTACAAAGACGTTGCAAGGGTTGGAGGCTTTGCGATTTATGGAGAGGCTGAATAGGCCAGTGTTATTTTCCCGGAACATCAGCGGTGGAGAGGTGATGTTAGAGGATTATAAAGTCATACATGGAATGAATAGTGTGAATAGCTAAGATCTTTTTTTCTGCAGGGTAGCACGTTCCAAAGCTAAAGGGCAGAGGTTGAAGGTGAGAGGAGAACTAACTAAAAGCTATCTAAGGGGCAACGTTTTCAAAGAGAGAGTGCTGTGTATGTGACGAGCTGCCAGAGGAAGTTGTGGAGGCTGGGACAATTACAACATTCAAAAGGCATCTGGATGGGAACATGAATAGGAAGCGTTTATGAGGATATTGGTCAAATGCTAGCAAATGGAACTACGTTACTGTAGGACATCTGGTCAGTAGGGACGAGTTGGATAGAAAGGTCGGTTTCCATGCTGGGCATCTCTATGACACTATGTCTTCTGTAAAATCTACTCTTCTCATCTTAAAATCATACCCTTGTATTGAAATCCACCACGCTAAGGAAAGGACACCTGCCATTAAACACTACATTCCCAGCAACATGCTGGTAAATCTTTTCGGAACTGTCTCCAGTTTCCTAATACCCTCAATGTGACTGGGTGGCCAGAACTGGACACAGTACTTCAGGAGAGAAGTCACGAATTCCCAGCACAACCTGAAGATAATGTTCCACCTCCTGTACTCAAAGGTCTGAGCAATGAAGGCCAGCAAATCAAACGCTTTCATACCCACCCTGCCTACACATGATGCAAACTTCAAAGAACCCCTAGATCTCTCTGTTCTACAACACTACCAATGGCCTGACATTGAATTGTATATGCCCTCTCGTTGCTTGTTTTACCAAATTCTGATAACTTGTATTTAACGAAATTAAACTCCATCTGCCACTCCTCAGCCCAGTGAGTGATAGTACTGGGGTAGAAAGGTTTGAATGTAGTCCGCTGCCTTGGATCATTTCGTGGTTTTAAGAAGAGGGCAGTCACACGTTACAGGTGGAAAAGAGTGATGGGTGTTTTTGATCCAGAAAGAATGCTCTTTCTTCATCCCTGGTGTTCAGTGATAAGTATCTGTTCCAGATCCTTTATAGTGCAGAGTGTGTCTGCAGGATGTCTTTCCCTCATATTGCAGATGTCAGATCATAGCCACTTAAGGTGGAAATCATAGTTAAACAATTAAAGATCTTCATAGTTTTTCTCGAAGGCAGAGCACATAAACACAACATCCTATATTTGAGGTGAGTACCTATCATCTGTTAAACAATGTAATTCTTTTAACTGTGTAATTCAGTAAAAGTGAAACAAATTTTAATGAATCCACACAGAGTTGAAAGCTGACATTTAAAATGTGACCCAAAATGTGGGAATGGTTTAAGACTTGTGTATTGTGCAATGCCCATGCAGCTGAGCCAGAGCTCTGGGTTAGATTCCAATACCTGAACTTGCGTGGTAATGCCTCTCACTCTGGAACAGAAGGTTTGGATTCAAGTCCTGCCGGTCACGGAGGTATGTCACAGAATTTCAACATTTGATGGACAAACACTCAGGAGAATAATATTGCAGCTTTAGGGATTGTTGCCAAGTGGTGATAGTGTAAGCCCAAAAGTCTAGATTCAAATCCCATAGAGGTGTTTTGTAATGTGACTGAACAAGTTGATTAAAATGATTTTAGAATTGAGATGTGGTGGAGAAGGAAGAGATGTCAGAATTGAATTTCAGAATTTAGGCCTGGGATGACTGAAAACACAGCCATTCGTGTTAGTTTGAGTCACATTTGCACCTTCTGGAGGTTTATAACATCATGAAGACCTTGGATAGGGTGAATAATCAGGGTCTTTACTCCAGGGTAGGGAAGTCCACAACTAGATGACATAGAATTAAGGTGAGATGGACAAGTTTAAATGGGACCTGAGGCGTCAATTTTCAGAGACTGGTGCATATATGCAATAAACTGCCAGAAAAAGTGGTGGAGGCTGGTACAATTACAACATTTACAAGGGATCTGGGTGGGGACATGAATTGGAAGCGTTTAGATTGATATGGAAGAAATGCTGGAAAATAAAACTAAGTTAATTTACAAGATCTGGTTGGCACGAATGAGTTCAACTAAAGGTTCTGTTTCCGCGCTGCACGTCTCAATGATTCATTGATCTAATTAATTATGATGTGCTTGCAACCTTCTTCACCTTCCACTATATAACTAAATTTGGTGTAATCCGTAAACATGCTAACCATGCCTTCTATAATACTCATCTATAACATTGATATAAATGAAAACCAAAAGTGAATCCAGCACTATACCCTGTGGAACACCGCTGGTCACAGGCCTCCAGGCCAAAACACAACCCTCCTCCACTAACCTCTGTCTACTGTCAATAAGCAGAAACATTCGCATGCATACAGACGTGCAGAGACACAGACACAGTTCTGTTTATTTTTTTCAGTCAGAGGTACATCCGTGTTGATTGATAAGGGGATCAAGGGTTACAATGAGAAGGTAGAAACATTTTGTTGAGAAACATATCAGTGATGACCGAACAGCTGATCAGACTCGACGGTCCAAACAGTCCAGTTCATGGTTTACACAATCGGAAATATTGACCCAAGAGAACAATGGAGGTTGAGTTTGAAAAATACTTTAATGAACAGAGTCAATGGGAACGTGGGATAGGTTTGAGAGGCTGGATGATCTACATCTTTCCAATTGGTTGTACCCTCATTTCTAAAATAAAAGATAAGTTAACTTGCTCTGAGATTCATACACCTTTAAATTTAGAGGTTCCACCGTTTAAAATTGAGAAACGGATGTTCCTATCTCCTTGTGATTGTATTTTCTGTGGTATTCTCATCCCCCGGGAACGGTGAAGACTCGGTCATTGAAGATATTCAAGTCTGACCTTGACTGACCTTTGTTCGACAGGGAAGTCAGTGTTTGTTAACAATAGACAGGAAAGGGCTTTTCACTCGCAAACAGACCAGCCAGGATCTTTATAAACTGAGCAGCCGGCTGGAGCGCCTATCCCATGTTTTCTCACTGCACCCATTGAGGCTATCAGAATGGAAGAGGGAGACCCCATTTCGCCAGTCAGTATTACTGCAATGAGGCAGGAGGAGATCATTCTGCCCCTCTTATGAGATACATAGGAATAGAGTGAAGGAGTTGGACATAGTGTAATAGAGATACATATGGAAAAAAGACTCTCTAGTCCAACTCATCCTTGACAATCAGATGTCCTAAAGTAATTTAGTATCATTTGCCACCATTTCGCCCATATCCCCCTGAATCACTCCTTTCAATATATCCATCTGGATTATTTTTAGATGTTGTAATCACACCAGCCTCCTTCACTTCCTCTGGCAGCTCATTCCATACACACATAATAGTCTGTATGATCAAATTGCCCCTTAGTTCCCTTTTATATAATTCCCCTCTCACCTTAAGCCTTTAGGTCTGGACTCCCTTACCCCAGGGAAAAGACTTTGCCTATTTACCCTATCCATGCCACTCAAGATTTTATAAACCTCTATAAGGCTATAAGGTCCCCTCTCAAAGACAATAGTTTATTTTAATTTTACAGCAGCAATTTTTCAACGAAGCACGAACAGCCAAAAATGAAATTAATGATGAAGATTATTGTTTGTGTTGTTAAATGGACGAATGTTAATCAAGCTAATAAGAAACCTCCCCTCCTCCTCAGTGTCTGTCTGATGAAATTTGAGCACGACTGATCTTGCGGAATGGTTCTATTACTGCATCTAAAAGAAAGCATTTTTGACCTGACAGCAATCCCGTCAAACGTTAGTCTATATTCAGTGCTCATCTTTTAAACTGTCAGGGGCCTGGATCATTGATGGTACGAACTTCACCTGATCATATGACAACAAATGGCCCGAATGGACGACCGCTTAGCTCAGGAACAACTCGACAACCAACTGCACATTATAGCAGGAGGCCATGTAAAGTTTCTAAGGGAGCCCTGGTTCGAACCAGGAAATATGTAGTAGAGAAAATTACTTGTTTTCAGGTTGGAAAGCTGTAACTAGTGGAACTCCTGAGGGATAAGTGTGAGTTTCTGAACAGTTTACAATCTAGGTTAAGGATTTGGATGGAGGGGCTGAATGTATTGGAGCTCAGTTTGCTCATACACCAGGATAAACATTCAATAAGATGTGAAGTGGTGGCAGAGAGTCTGCAACCTTACGCACAACAAAAATGTACAATGTCAGTGATGGGAAGTTTGTTTTGGAGGAAGCATAAAACAGCAGTAAATTGTATAACTGGAGGCAGAATGCAGAATTCGGTGGGACAAAGGGATTCGTGTGTCCTGGGACATGCATCGCAACAAGTTCATCTATAGATGCAGCACGTGATTTGGAAATTAAATGGAATGATACTTTTTCTTACAAAGGGTATCGGGTATGATTTGAAGGTTTTTTTTACTGCATTTGGACAGGCCATTGCTGAGACGGCATTTGATGTACTGTGTGTGGGTTGTAATTCCACTGAAGTAAAAAACAAATTGCTTTTGAAACTTTTCACATTGTTACCCTTTACTCGTTCTTGAGATGAAGGCATTATGTTTTGAACAATCAGAAGTTTAGGCCTGACAATGAGAAATGTTCTTATTGACCATGTACGATTTCGTGCGAGTGAATACCTGATGAATATTTTATCTTCTATGGGAGAATGAGACTGGGAAAGTAATTTAAGAATAAAATGCCTTCATTTAAGTACGGATATTGTGAAGATATTAAAAGTTGTATTATAAAAGTGTACGGGAACATAGAAACACATCTTCAAATCTAATGGGGCGATTTGTTATGAAAGAAATGGCTGTGTGTCCTACGGCAGCAAAGATGTACCTACATGGAGCAGGGAACGTGATGGAGTCGTACAGTTCCGACACTGTTCAAAGAGACCTCATCTGGTCCAGTTTGCATCTGGATAACGTTAATATGTAATTCAACTCAGCGAGTGGGGAAATGTAGCCTTCCTGAGAAGGAACAGCCTGTTGTTCCCTTTCTCTTCATCTTCCTTTTCCCAGCAATGTGTGTGAGCTGAAACTTTTCAGTCATCTTTACCACTCAAGGAGGATTCCTTTCGAGGAATCACTGGAATCACCCCACTACCTGAAGTAAAGGGAATTCAGCTAAATCCACCTGTTCCAGGAAGTTATCCCATTACCAGTAGCTTGTAAGAGCAGAATAGCTCCATAAGCTGAATGGTATTTGGAACAATCACTCATGTTTCCTGTCATCATGACTTCAATTAATATTTGGTCAAAGTTCTTTCAAGCTAACTCTCTGCAGAGATTTCATTTTTCAGTTTGTCATCAAACGTGTGCATCTGTCAGTATTTTTAGAGAGGGAAACATCGGTACTCAGATTTGCACTATCAAAAATGTTTGTCATTCATCTTTCCATCGTAGTTTGAGTAACTTTGTTTCGGTCATAAACTTGTTAATTGTAGAAGATTAATGAATTCTACCGATTTGTTCCTAATTCTGACTCAATCTGAGACCTATATTGTTGGTCATATCACCAACTTATTTATATTAACAATTACAGTGATCAGTGGAAGCATGGGACGAGGAAAGGGAATAGTGACCTAAACTATTGATTAGTGAGCCTGCCGTGGGCACGTTGTTGGAGAGGATTGTGAGGGATAGGATTTACATGCATTTTCGGATGCAACTACTAATGAAGGATAGTCAACATGGCTTTGTGCATGGGAAATCTTGTCTAACAATGTTGATTGCGTTTTTTGAAGAGGTGGGAAGAAAAAAAATGAAGGCAGTCTAGTAGATCCTATCCATACAGTCCTCAGCAAGGTGTTCAACAGGATTCCACATGGCAGACAAATTAGTAAGGTTAGATGACAAATGGATCCAAGATGAGCTAACCAATCGACTACAAAATTAGAGTGAAGGTAGGAGACAGAGGGTGGTAGAGGACAGCTTTTCAGATTGGAGCACTGTGACCAATGCTTTAACACAAGGTGCTGAGTCCACTGCATTTGTTATTTATATAAATGATTTGGGTATGAATATTTGCCTTTTTATTATGTTTATAGATGACATCAAAATTGGAGGTGCAGTGGCCAGCAAGATTTACCTCTGAGTTTAATGGAATGTCGATCAGATGGGCCAAGGAGTGACAAATGGAGTTAAATTTAGACAAATGTGTAGTGTTGCATTTTTAATAAGATAAAACAGGGCAGGATTTACATAATTAATAGTGGAGCCATGGGGAGTGTTGTCGAACAAAATGGTGCAGGCTCATAGATCTTTGGAGATTCAGTCGCAGGTAGACCGGGTGGGGAAGGAGGGGTTTGGGATGCTTGCATTTACTGGTCAGTGCATTGGGTATACGAGTTGGGAGATCATATTTCGACAGGGCAGGATATTGGTGAGGCCAGATTTAGAATACTCTGTTTAATTCAGTTCTGTCTGCTGTAGGAAGGATGCCTTTAAACTCGAGAGGTTGCAGATACGTTTTACAACGATATTGCCGAGCATGGAGGGAATGAGCTGCAGGGAAAGGGTGGGCAGACTAGGGTTTGTTTACTCTGGAGCAACGGAGGCCGAGATGTTTATAAAATCGTGAGTGACATGGACAATCTGAATAGCAAGGTCTTTTTCCCAGTATCCGGGAGTCCAAAACTATAGGATAAAAGCTTAAGGTGAAAGGAGAGAGATCGTAAATGGACAAAATTTTCATGCAGATTGTGGTGTGTGTATGGAATGAGCTGTCAGAGAACGTGATGGAGGCTGGTACAATTTCAACATTTAAGAAGCATCTGGATGTGCATATTAATAGGAAGGATTTAGAGGATATGAGCCTAATTCTGGCTTCACAAGAATGAGGGAAAGCCATTCAGCCCATCAAAACTGGGCAAGAAGATGGTCAGTCCTTTCAGTCCCTCTCGGCGGTTACACAGAAAGACAAGGACTCTGCTCAGCCCCACACGTCATTTACACGGGATCTGAACGTGACCATTTTACACCTGGAGTCACTTAGAAAGGAACAGGAAGAGGTCACTCAGCTTCTCAAGTCACTAACACAGGAACAGGAAGGTGTCAATACATAAATACATACATAGAGCAGGAACTGCACAGAGAGACTGTTCAATGTTATTCCCCGTCATTACCCAAAATACATCCGTGTTGTGTTATCGTGGTTTGTTTGGCAGGGGGAATGAAGCCATTTTTTAAACCTGTCTCAAAAGCATCTTCCACAGCTGAGTGATGTTCTTTCTGAAAGTCAAGTGGGTGAGGAATGGCGAACTGTTTCAGACTGAATGTATTATAACTTCTGACAGGATTGTGAACAATGTAACGTTGAGTGGAGGCTCACACAGTAACTGCGCATTAAAGTGCATTCAGAGCCCGTACATCTCTGTCAACCGAAATGAGGGTTCTTCACAGGCGTGTAAACTATTGGGAATCGAGCATCCTGTGGGAAATCTGGAATTTCTCACCTTATCAATGGCTGTTTGAAACATCGTAATGAGTGTCTGTCCATACCCATTAAGTTTCAACTTCTTATTCTCTCACAGTGCTACGGGTTAAACACATAGTTACTGCACTACCTCCTGATTGTACTATCATGCCAGGGTTTGATCTGGTGAAAATCATTTGCACCGTCTCGGTGACATAGAGATCATTATTTATAAAGCATCACTGACAAGGGTAGCATTTGTTATCCACCAATAATTGCTCTTGACTGTGAGGCTATTTGTCAAGACAATATAGAGCCAACCATATTGTTGTATGTCTGCAGTCACACTTAGATTCTTTACTAAAGGCTATCAGTAAAATAATTTTAGAAATACTGATGTCTTATTGTTGATGTAAGTAAAATGAGGTTTAATTCCAATGTTTGCCAAACGAATTTAAGTTCTATCATTGGCTCTGGTAGAATTTGAAACAATGTATTTAAAGCCAGAACCTGTGCCTCTGAATTACCCATCCGGTGACATTATTACTCTGATATCGGGTCCCTATTATGAAATAACTGGAGAGACAAGAACAAGCTTATTGTCAAGATATTTGTATCTGGAAGACTGATCAGAAAAGAACTGGAGCCATAAAATTCGAAGTTAACAAGGGGACAGGTGACTGCTAATTCAGCAACAGCACTGAGGCTGAGAAAATACAGAGACACAT
This sequence comes from Chiloscyllium plagiosum, assembly GCF_037043375.1. Lineage (NCBI taxonomy): Eukaryota > Metazoa > Chordata > Chondrichthyes > Orectolobiformes > Hemiscylliidae > Chiloscyllium > Chiloscyllium plagiosum. The sequence goes on from NW_028270188.1 coordinate 16,216,214, forward strand.
AACAGTTCAGAGGTAAAGAAGATTTAAGTGTCTGAATAGCCTTGTTCCTTCTTAGATGTTTATGAATGAGGAGTCTGAAATTAATGGAATGGTTTTTGTGACTGAAACTAAGGATAACAGTTTATGTATTTGTTAAATATAAATAATTGAAATAGCAATAACTTTCACCATTGCTTATAGAATTGACAGGTCTTGGCTCACCAGGATCACCAACAACAGTAAGGATGGGGTAGTAACCTACCTGAATAATCATCAGTACGGCTTCTATCAGCAACTCTAACCATGGCCAAACTCGAACAAGATAGTAAAGACACAAGGATAAACTCCTGTCCATTATCAGAACATTCCAGTCTAATGTTCTCAGATTCTGATCCACCGTTGGAACATTCCAGTCTATTGTTGTAAGATTCTCTTTCTCTCCCTCTTTCTGTCCTGCAGATCCAAATCATCTTGAGGATGACGCTATTGCTTATACAGTGGGATAACAGGTTGAAGGACGCCCCGCATTAATAGAAGAGGAAACCCTCCAGTGACGCAATTAGGTTCCATGGAGACTGACATCAATCACAGGCACTGAACAAACAGCTCCAGTTAACCTCCATTCACTATAACCCTCATATGCCACAATAATACTTGGTCTGGGTGGGATGTTGACATCGCTGACTATTGGGTGAATGGCACATATCCAGTTGCAAAGTTAGGGGTGAAGCAGAGAGTTGATGCTTTCTCTTCACAAGCTCGATGGTTCCACTGTATTTTGGCAGAGTTGGAATTGTTGGGCTGCCGAGGCCGTCTGTGTCTGATCACGAGGACTGCTGCATCCTTTCGTTTCATTTATTTATGTTTTACTTCGACATTTATCTGGCCATCACTTAATGGCTTCGGCAGGGTTAGGCATTTTTAAGAGGCTCCTACAGTGCCATAGACAGTGTAGATACAGTCTATTCCTTGTGGTCCTTGCAGCCGCGGCCGAGTCCTATGGAGCGATGGTCAAACTCTCACAGAGCCAGGATCTAAGTTTTACCTTTCGCCAGTTATTGCTGGGGTCTCAGCAGGGTTGGAAGGTAATAAATCGCTGCAGGATGCTACACACTCTCTCTGAGATTTCTCTCAGAATTGTCTTTTGATGTGCTTTCCTCCTTTATTGCAGAACTGCTTGTGAGACAATCTGTTTCCTGCATGTGCTTTTGACAAGTGTGTGTTTATGGGATGTTACCATATTGGAACAGTAACTGTTTAGCACTTAAATAAACTGTTGTTCTGTTAAGTTTTCCAATAGTTATTCCAGGTTCCTCTTGTTGTTGCTGTATTTTGTCGACTGTGTTTGAATAGATTGTGTTTTGCTCAAAGTTGAATATATTGCATCTGAAATTGTATCTGAATTGTATCTGAAATAAATCACCTCGCATTTACCTTTAAAATAAGAATGTGTTCGGGTCGAGACTACCTTTTCCATGTGCATTGAGAGGATCTGCTCGGGTCCATAATAAGAGGGATAGATATTTACGTTTTACTTGGGTAATTACATAATGGACAACATGTTGCAGAAATATGGGGTTTGACAGCAACATGTGCCTTGCAGGAGGATTGATAGCTCTACGAGGAAATGGACCGGATACTTAATCCACCTCACAGACCTAGCCCAGACACGTATAAGCCCAGTATGGAACATTGTACAGACCAGGATCTGTACAAACCAGCAAACTGTCCAGGATGGAATACTGTGCAAGTTTCACCAGTCCACAAGCTATCCCTTCAATACGAGGAGCAGACCACACAGGGGCACTGATTCAGAAACCCGGATGAAATGGTCTATCCAGCATGAACATGCAGTATGCAGCCCACACCAGTGTCTTGCTCTACAAATGCGGACAAGGTACCTGCTCAGTATTACAGCTGTACAGTGGATAGCAGTGAATTGATCTGTAAACTAGGAGCAGTTACCGTCCCAGCATGTCAGGCTGTGTACACCACCCCAGTGCATTGCTCCATAACGTTGTGTTAGATCACTGCCCAGCGTGAGGAATCTTACAGCCCATGCTGGAAGTGACAACATGTGCAGCTCCCATCCATTTCCAGCTCCATGTCTCCATTGTGCCATGACAACCGGTGCTGTGGGTATAAACATCACTGCCACAGAGAGATGTTATGGGGGAGGGTTGTGGGGAGACAAATTTAAATACCAATAAGCAAAAAGATTTTGGGGAAAAGAGAAAAGGAGATGGGGGAGACAAATTCATGGAAAATCAGAGGTTTCAGAATGCTGAAATAAAGATATTTCGGCAACATCCAGCAATATGAGCCAATATGCTCAGGAATGATGGGTGAACGGAATATCAGTGTGAGTTCTGGTGTTGGAGATTTTGATGAGCATTTGGTTTGCAGCTTTATAACTGGGAGTGGCCTCAGGAGAGTCTTCGACTTATTGGGTTGAATCTGGCAATAATTTGCCTCAGTGACATTTTCTTTGAGTGTGACAGAGGGATTGTGTGCACGAGGCTGAGCTAGTTTCCTGGTGATATCTTATCGAACTCACTTCATTAACTGCCCACTCCACTCCATGATGTCCGTATCATTCAATAACATCCCGATTCTCCCACCCACCATGGCTGGAGGTATTCACCATCGCATGGATGTCCCTGGATATTCTGTGGTCCTTGCACGGCTGCCATCTTTAAAGACCAACGAGCTCATGTTTGAGCTTTCTCAGTTTGGATCTGTCCTGCTTAGCAGATAAGGGGCAATTGCACCATGTTTTGTCGACAGGGGCAGATGGATTGGCTACTACAGACAGGGATCATTCTCTTCCCAGATTGGGGTACACCACCAGATCCACAAGCACGGTCTGAGTTCACCAATCCAGATCAGCGCAGTATCTGCAGTGTGAAGAAATGTGCAGCAATACAGGAAAAGCATTAATAAACTTGTCCACTCTGTCAGGATAAGGATCATCGTATTCTCTTGTTCCCTCACACTCACTGTTACAGCACCTATCACTCTCACTACTGCATGCAGCACCTTCCCTTCTTCTCTGACTTTCTCTGTCTCTCTGTCTGTCTCTCTCTATCTGTCTCTCTCTCTCTTTCTCATCTTTGCAATACCCCCACAAGGTGGTAGAATATTCTGGATCATGCCGATTATAGAATGTTCAGATAATGTTCCAATCAATTCCCATTTTCAGAAAAAAATGTCGATGTTCCCGTATGTGATGCATAAAGCGAAGGATTAGAAATGTGCGTTTTTCAAATCGCATATAATTCAAATCCATCATGAGACTATTCAGCCCTTCAAACATGCTCTAGCATGTCATAAGATCGTCGCTGATTTGATGGTTTTCTCAGCTCCATGCTACAGGAACGTTCAGCCATTCAACCCTCTGGGTTCCTGTCACTAACCAGACGACACTCAGGCACTTCTACCCCGGTTTTCTTCATGTGCCTGTTCGAAGGCCTTTCCCACGGGAACAGACTCTCATAACAATGTATTCCATCAGCTCTATACTTCTCCATAATGTCAAGCACATTTTATATATACCCATCAAAAATATGTTCTTATTTAATTATTGTTGATATCCAATCACTCTGGTTACTTCACTTCTCTCACCTCAGTATATTCAGCCAAAGACAGTTTTAAATCATTTGTCTCCTTATAAAATGCAATTTCTAGCAGACAACATTTTTGTCCTCAGCTGTTATCTAGACTGATATCTGAATTGCATCTTCTTTCCTTGTTATGAAAGTTTCTCTTACCCGTTGTCAGTGACTGTTTCTGTCTGTAGCAGTGACACAGTCTTCCACTCAGTTGGCTGGACGTCTGGCTTGTGATGCAGAGGGAAGCCAACAGCGCAGGTTCAAGTCCCCCCCGACAGAGTTTACCATGAAGGGGACGCTCTCTCACCCTCAAACCATCACCCGAGGTGTGGTAACCCTTAGGGCAAATCACCACGAGCGGTCTCTTTCTCATGACAGAGCAACCCCATGGTCATCTGGAACTGTATTCTATCACTGTTAACATTTTAAAATGTCATCTATGTTATAATTTCGTTTTGCATTATATTCCAAGATGTTCTGCTGCCATTTCATTTGTACCGATGTCAGCATTTCCACCACACTGCACATTCCTGCCCATTTCACGATAATCCTTGACTCTGTTGTTATTTACGAACCTTCTGTCTGTGCTTCAAAAGCATTCAATATTTCAATTTTTCTGCCTCTAATGCTCTGCGGAGAAGAGAGTTCCAAAGACAGTTCGAGAAAACGAAAATTACTCTCATCAGGATTGTGAGGTATTTTTGGCTCCTTACCTGAGAAAAGATATAATTCCATTGGAAACATTTCAAAGATGTTTTACTTCATGTATTCCAGGGATGAAAGGCTTATATTGTGGAGACTTTAACAGATTACTCGTGTAATAAGAGGTGTTCTTATTGAAACATACAAGATCAGGTATTATACAAACACTGGGTGTTTGTATAATCCAAACTTGCTGTCATTGTCAGAGAAACTCTCCAGAGTGGAAGAAGGACATTCTGCCCATCGAGTCCACACTGACCCACCAAACAGCATCCCACATAGCCCTGTCCCCAACCCTATGCATGTAACCCTGCGTTCCCCATGTCAAACCCACACATCCATGGGCACTATAGGCAATCGAGCATGTCCAACCTACTCTCAGCAGCACATCGTAGGACTTTGAGTGAAACTGGAGCTCTGGCAGAAAAGCAACAGAGACATGTGGAGAATGTTCAAACTACACATAGGGGGTCGCCCGAGGTTGGAATTGAACTCAGCTCTGTGGTGATGTGAGGCAGCAATGGTAATCACAGATTCAACATGCTACTCCGTTAGTTCTATTAGTTACTTGTGGCTCACTGAAGAAATCAGTCTGACTTGTTCCTATCACTGAACCTGACCCAGTCTGAGACCTTTATCATTGGCTATATCACCAACCTGGTTACATTTAAAATTTTTTGTGAGCAGTGGAGGAGTGGAAATAAGAAAGCAAACAGTGACACCCTCCAAACTCAGTCAGAACATGAATGAGGAAAAATTCACAAAATGGGATTTCATTCCAGTGGTAATTATCTTTCCCAGAAGTTTGGGATGGCTGAAAAAATATATTATATCGAAGTTGGCTTTGTCTGATTGTCCATATACAGATGAATCAGGAAAAATGGTGCATGGAGGGAAAAGTGCAGTTGGGACCACAATACGATGCGCCAAGATCTTATTTACTGGTGTAGTAGAGTCAAAGGGCCGAATGGCTCATTCGTGTCCCTCAGCCCCATGTTCCGATGTTCCATTCAGCCCATGAGACCAGCTACACAGGAGCATATCGAGGCCACTCCGATGGTAAGGTGTAGTTTCAGAAATGTACTTGGAAAATCCAGGATTGGTCAGGAAGTGACACCCCGCCCACAGGCTTCCCCTCTCTGTAACGTCTGCTGCAGATGTGGGTCATGTTATAGACGCAGATTCACTGTGAATAAAGCCTCCTACCTCACCCAGGGTTAACTCAAACAAGTCCTCTTCTCCTCCTGAATGCAATTGTACTGCATGACTTCCATCAAAATATCCAGTTACTTTCCAAAAGAATAACATGAGAACAAAAGAAATAGGAACAGGAGCAGGCCATTCAGCCCCGCACGCTTGCCCTGTCATTTAATATGAACATAGATGACCTACTCCAGAGCTCAACTCCGCTTTCTTGCCGACACCTTGTACCCCTGCACAACTCTCTGGGTTTGAGAATTCCAGACATTCACCACCTTCTGAGTGAATACATTACTCTGTATCTCAGTTTGAAATCGATCTTCCAGATTCGGTATCTACATTCCTGAGTTCAATACCACACCCAGCAGTGGAAACACGTTCTCAACATCTAACTTGTCATGTCCCCTCGGTATCTTGTATTTTTCAGCAGTATTACTCCTCATTCATTTCAACCACATTGAGTAATTGCCTCCCCATTTTAGATGTTCTCAATAACACAACCCTTTCATCCTAAGAACCCACCTAAAGTGCCAAACTAGTTACTTGCTGTATCAGCATGCTGACGTTATGTTTCATACACAGAAACACTCCAATCCCTTTGTACTGTTCCTTTACTGGAAGTCCTCTCCATTGAATTGCAGCCTGCCTTTTGATTCTCAGCGTCATCCTCCATCTCGGATGTACATTGCACTCAGCCCTCTTCTTCATGCTATCAGTATAGATTAACTAGGAGAAAGTGAGGACTGCAGATGCTGGAGTGCCAGAGTTGAAAAGTGTGATGCTGGAAAAACATAGCAGGCCAGGCAGCATCCGAGGAGCAGGAGAATTGACGTTTCGGGCATAAGCCTGAAGAAGGACTTATGCCCGAAACGTCGATTCTCCTGTTCCTCGGATGTTGCCTGGCCTGCTGTGTTTTCCAGCATCCCTTTATTTCAACTATTAGTACAGATTGTAAATAACTGATGCCATCGGACTGATATCTGTGGTACTCCAGCAGATACACTTTTATCATAATCCTGATTCTCCGATTTCTATGTGTTAACCAATCGTCATCCCATGCTCATACATTATCCGTCAAACTATGATCTTCTGTCTTGTGTGAGAACCTTTATTTTGTGATACCTTGTGGAAAATCTCTGGAAAGCATCGTGTCCGCCAGTTCCTCTTTATCAAGTCCGCTTGTTACGTTCTCAGGGTTTTTCCAGAAATACATTACATGATTTTAAAGGGCAAAATGTAATTTCCCGTTCACAAAACGACACTGAATCTGATTGAAGCTTTTCTAAATGTCCATGCTGGCCAGCTTTTCCAAAATAAATTAGTCCCATCTGCTTGCATTTGGCCCATATGCCTCTAAATGTTTCCCATCCATATGTTTGTCCAAATATCTTTTAAATGTTACGGTTGTACATGCATCTACCACTCTTCCTCTGGCAGCTCATCCCATACCTACACCACCCTCTGTTTAAAAGTATTGTTCCTTCATCCCTTTTAAATCTTCCCCTTTTCACCTTAAACTTATGCTTTCTATGATTGAACTCCCCCAACCTGTGGAAAAGACCTTGGCTATTCATCCTATCCATGCCTCCCATGATCTTCTGATTTCTATAATGTCACCCAGCAACCTCCTTCACTCCATCTGATACTAACTTCAAGATCAAGTATTTAAAAATAAACATCGCAAATTTGAAAAAAATACTAAAAGTGACTGGTAAACAACACACAGTCCAAACTTCATATTGTGATTTGCTTTTCTCTATGTTACAATACTGAGGCAGCATGAAACTTTTACTAGTGTCAATATGTAGTCAAACACCTGAATTCATTTTTGCGAAGAGGGTGATGACCTTACTTCTGGCCAGATCTACATAATAGCACATAGTTAACATTCTCCCTCCTGACCTTGTCTGGTTATGTCTCCTTCTCTTGCACTCAAGAGAAGGAACCCCTTTCCCCCATTCATATCTTAGTTTAAACCCGTTTTACATCATCTTGTCGTTCACCACTGCTAAACATCCGTTTATCTGTTGCCACATCCTCTTTTCCTGTCATCCATCCCCCACCTCTGTCAAGGGATTACAAGCCCATTTTCCAATCATTTTCAGTTCGGAAGAAGCATCATATTAGACTTGAAACTCTAACTCTGTTTTTATGTCTCTGCAGATGCTGCCAAACCTGCAGAATGTCTCCAGAAATGAATAGGAACAGCACAAATGTTCAATTAAACAAATAATTATGGATACTGGACCTAAAACTGCAAACATTGCTGGACAGACTGTGCGAATTAAATCACAGATATTGCAGATATAGTTGGGTTATCAGGTGCTGCTGTAAACAACAGCAGCAGAAGAAGCAGAATTTTACTCAATCATAGTCTGAAACCTTTTCCCAAGGATAATCCCTCAGTCTACCATTACCATCAAGACAATCCATGGTTAAGTGACGAATGTGTGTGAACATGCCAGAGTCAGAACTATGTGTACCTAAACTTGACGATACCTCGTTAAAGCTACCGTACTTGATTGGTTACACTCCAAACAACAGAACTCACATCTGATAGAGAGGGAAAATTGATCCCAATTCAAACAGATCATATCTAAAATCTGCATTACTGCAACATCTAGGGATAAAGGTCGATGGAACATTAAACAACTTACTGGCGGTGAGGACTCCTGAAATATCTCTATCCTAAATAACGGAAGAGCCCGGTACATCGTGCAAAAAAACAAGGATGTAGTATCTACACCGTCCGCAGCCAGAAGTGTGGAGTTGATGATCCACCTCATCCTCACCACGATGCCCTCAGAATCTCAGATGACAGTCTTCAAGCAATTCGATTCGCTTCCCGTGACATGAAGAAACAGCTGAAAACAGAAGTTACGACAAAGGCAATGGTCCCTGACCTCATTCGGACAATAGAACTGAAGACTTGTGCTGCACAACAAGCCATGTCCCGGGGGAAGCTGTTTCATTCCAGCTCCAATTCTGACATTTCCCTGGCAATGCGTAAAATTACTCAGGTATGTCCAGTCCCCTAAAATGGTTTTAATTACAATCTGACCAATTACCACCCCAACTGTCCCATCACGATACGAGTAGGAGTCATTTCCGACAAAGCTATCAAGTAGAACAGACATACTCTGCTTAATGTGGTTTCTGATAGGTACCCATGTGGAGATGGTGCGGTTGTGGAAATGTCATTGGATTACTAATCCAGACCAGGCCAATGCTCTGGCAGCTGGTGGAGGTAAAAGACAATTAATATAACATCGTGTTGTAAAATCTGGTCAGTAGTAGTGACCTTGAAGACAATTTGTAAAACCAATTTCCTTCCCCAATGTACTTTGAGGAAGTGAATCTCCCCTGCTTTCCTGGTCTTGCCTAAAAGTAACTCCAGACACACAGATATGTGATACACTATTCAATGGTCCCTAAATTGGCCAAGGAAGATGCTCAATAGCATCAAACTGCTCCCAGGTCTGAAAGGATAAAGCTGGCCACAACACCCGGCACCAACGTCAGTATCAGAAAAGGGAATGGGACACACAGTCTTGATGACCCTGCAGAGGCCTCCTTACTCACATCTGAGAGCTTCTGACAACATTTACCGAGCTTTCCCAGAAACTGCACAGAAACATCGGGAAAGGAATAGGCCATTCATCACACTGAGCATTTCCCCCATTCTAGCTCATGAAGGAAATCGCCTCAATTCAGTATTCCCATACAATATACGTATCCCGTAATGTGATTAACCATCGGAAAAATACAAAAAAGGAACTGCAGTCGTAGAGTTTTCTACCCCATTCATTACAATGACAGCTGGTCCTTTATCTCCACACCATAAGTCTGTTATCGTCACCCTTTTATGCCTTGGTTTCCACAGCCTGAACTGGGTCCCTAGGTTCGCCAGTTTCTGAGTGCAGACATTTATTCTCATCTCAATGCAGAATGGCCAGTCTGCACCTAACACTGTGGCCCGTGGTTTTAGACGTCCCAGCCAGGGTAATTATCATCTGTGCTTCCAATCTGTCTCACCCTGTCAGAGTTTTATATATTTCACTGAGATCTCCGCGTACATTCCTTAACACAATGGAATACAGGCCCAGTCGCATCAAATTCTGCTCCCACAGCAAGCCTGTCATCTCAGAGATCAGTCTGATCATCCTTCACTGCTCTCCCTCAATGTTAGGTTTGTCCTTTATTAGGTAAGGAGACCAACACATCACACAATACTCCACAATATTTGAGATGGGGTCTAACGAAGGTCCCCGACAGCTGCAGGTAAACACCCTTACTCCTGGACTCAAATCCCCCTGAAATGAAGGCCAGCACATTATTTATCTTAATAACTGCTTTCTGTTCATGCAATATTGCTTTCAGCGACTGGTGTAAAGGGAGATCCAGATCCTTTTCAATGTTTCAGCTCCCCACTTACTCGGTCCATATACCCTGGTCAGCGTGCCAATGCCATTCCCAGTATTGACTTCAGGGTTCAGAACTCACTGCCCTGCATGGACCTCGGAGGGCTGCGCAGAAGGAAACAAATAAAGGAGCATAAGTCCCTTTATAGATCAACATTTTAGAACCAATTCCTTTTCAAATGGCCGGCTGTTGTTCTATATATTCAACGAAGTGCACAACATCACATCTACCCATAGTGATCTGCATCTGCCAAATACTTACCCATTCACTCCACTTGTCTCCATCAATTTAGAGCTTTTCTACATCCTCCTTACCCACTGACAATCCAACATGGCTTAGTGCCGTCAGCAGGCTGGGACATATTGCATTTGGTTCCCTCAACCAAATGTTGGATGTGTGTTTGGAATAGCTGGGACCCAATCCCCGATCCCTGTGATACACCATGAGCCTTCGTCTCCAATAAAAGGGTCCTTTTATTCCGGTGTTTCTGGTTCAAGGGCTCCTTTGCTGGAGCTTGTACACTCTAACTTGTTTTTTTCCCTCATTTTCTCCCCCTCTCTTTTATTTCTGTAACTTACTGACCTTGTAGCTTGGACAGCATCAGCAGCAATGACAGCCTAAACATGCAGACTTTGAGTGAACTCGGGGCATGGACCTCGAGAGGTCTCAAGCGGAGCAGTGTCAGAACCTTGAGCTGGACCCAGTGCAGAGGAGAGTGTGTCCCTGCTTACTTTTCCGGAGCAAGCACAGGACCTTGAATTGGCGACGTCTACATCAGCAGAGGCAATGTGTGCGAGGGAGGTCCAATAGCAAAAGGTGATGCCGCAGGATCGGGAATTCGTTGTTGGTTGGGTGCTGCGCTGGTGCTGCTGAAGTAGACGGTGGAAAAGCATCATAGAATCATCGATGAGATAGGCACAACAGTAAGACACATGTCTCTGACATTGGTGGGTCTGGCATTGAGGGCGACTAGGCGGTTATGGAAGAGTATTAGCCCAGCAGAAAAGATGGCACCTGAGGATCAGCAACTTCGATGTTGGTGGCCTCTGGTGTCGATGGTGATGAAGCTGGTGTCCAGTGATGGGGGATGCAGGTCTCACCGATAGTAAGGAGCTGACTCAGGACCCATGGACTTTCTTCCAGCTACACCCTTTCTTTTTCAAGATGCAATATTCAAATTATTTATAACTTTGCCAGTTTGAGGCAGAAATTTCTTGTATTTATGCTGTAAACTACACATGAGAGTAAACTCAAAATCTATATCAAAATATTCCACTCATTGTTTCCTTCCAGCTATGTCGTGCTAAGGCCATGTCCATATGTTAGCCCTAGTTCCATAACATGTGATGCTACACACTAGTTTTGAGACTTTACGGAAAAACATTCCAAAAATTCAAATAGATTACATCCATTGCTTCACCATAATTAATCTACCAGCCAGTATCTCAAATATGATTCCCATTTTAAAAATTTATGCTGACGTTGTCTATGTTCTTTACTTTCAGTCCCAATATTTTCTTCAAAACCATGAGTTTACTAATTTCATTCTATTCCTTTTTTTCACCTGACTTGGGTTTCCTGGTCGTGCTGGGAAGTGTTTTTTTTTTGTTGATGTTTTGTTCTGTGAAGACAGATTGAAGTATTTGCTTCACAGTTCTGCCATTTCCCTGTTTTCCATTCTCCATTCTCTGGTTTCAGATTGTAATAAGCTGCTATTTTTCATTTTCTTCCACAATAGCATACTTTTGGAAGCTATTGCAGTTGAGTCGCATAATCTTTATTAATAGTGTTTTCAGAAACCCTGCAATTTCTGCCTTAGGCTGCTCAATAACGACCTTTCCACCATCATACAATCAGAGGAGGAGATATTCTACACGATCAGAAATGCATCACGATCTACACTATTCCCACTTTCCTATATGCAGCCTGTAGCCGGGAATGTTATGAGAGTTTGATGCTGGTCCATGTACTTCTTTACGGTTGTGAGGTGACCCACGACAACTCCCCTCTCAGAGAGTACATTCCAGACCACAACACACTCTGGGTGAAAAACATTTTTCAATCCTCTCTAAGCCTCAAAGTCTTCAGTTTAAATGTCTTATCCCTTGTTCTTGGCCCTTTGACTAAAACAAACAGCTGCTGTCTGTCCACCATGTCCATGACCTTTGTAAACTTATCCTTCTGAATCACGTCCCACTCATCCCGATCTGCTCCAAAGTAAACAACACGAGCTTATCCAATGTCTCTTCATCCGTGATAAGCTCCATCCCAGGGAACATCCTGGTGAATCTCCTCTGTGCCCCCTCCAGCGCAATCACATTCTTCCAGTAATGTAGCTCCCAGAACTGCACACAGCATTCTATCTATGGCCTAACCAATGGTGTGGTTAGATCATATTACGTATGCCTCGATGAATAAACAAAATGCCTACAGTCCCATGTGCTTTCTTAACTAGCTTATTACCCTGTCCAATTGCATTCAGAGATCTGTGAAGACTAACCCTCTGAGCTTCCTAGTGTGCTGCCATTCATTGAGTATTCCCCTGTCTGGTTCCTTCTTCTAAAGTGCATCACCTCATATTTATCAGGGTTATATTCCATCTGCCATCGATCTTCACATCTGACCATTCCATCTGTATCTTCCTGTAAAATAAGGCTTTCCTCCTAACTATCAACCAACTAGCGAACCTTTGTGTCAAACACAAACTTACCGATCACACTACCAAATTCTCCCCTCTCACTGCCCCTCCACATTCAAATATACGTCATTTATGAATACCACAAAAAAAAGATACACGGCACTACTCCCAAAAGACACTGGTCTATCTCCACCACATTTTTTGCAATGTGGGACCACATTAGCTGCTCTCCAGTCCTCTGGAAATTCCCTTGTGGTCAGATGTGTCTTGAATATTTGGGCCAGGTCATTTCCTCCCTTGGCTGAAACATTATCCTGTGATACAACTCGTCTTGACTTTACTTCATCCCAAATTGCATCTTATTTGAGAGCTCACAATGCGTCTTCTCGAATTCTGTACCTGCATCCTCCGTCTCCCAGGTCATACAGATACGAAGCTCTCATGAAATAATCCATCATTGTTCTCCAGCTTCACATGCTGATTGACCCCTTCATTTCTAATTGGCTTTAATTGTTCCCTGGTTATTCTGTTCTACTTGATTATTTTTGGTAGAATATCTTGGGATTTTCCCTAACCTTGCCTGCTGCACTTCTACAAGCGCATGTGTTAGTCAGTCTCCTGTGTGTGAATTTTCTAAATTTCCCTGAAATCACGTCGTATTCTTTGAAACAGTACAGAACACAGGTATAATCTCATCCGCACTCCATGCAGCCTGTGCAGAATGTCTTTAACTCTATGTTCCCGTTCCCTTTAAATGAAGGCCAACTTCACTTTTACCTTTCCATTTCCAAATGTCCCTCCTGAACCGCTTTGGTTTAATATTAGTTCCTACTTACTGTCTGAGCTCTTAGACCTAAATATCTGACTACATCACATCTACTGGTTTTCCATTGTCTCTGTCTACAAGAAACACCTTCAAACATTTTTTAAATAAAGTCATTAAAGGTGATTTCTTTTCGGGGGAGATCCAAGATATTGGCGACCCAGTAGGTTTGCCCTGCTCAGCAATACACCAGAACCCAGACAAAGTGGTGCATTCAACGTTTTCTTTCTGACACATTGTGTAAAAATACTGACCCCCTGTATTGCTGTATGTCAGTTGAAGTGAGTAAGGAAAATGACTAACTGTAAAGGACCATGTGGATCGCAACTAGTAGGCACTGCCCTGCAGCCATGGAAACACCCGCGGCCGTGGCGTCCGCCTCTGCGAACCCGCCAGGGGACTTACCATTAGAGCAGAGCTTGGTTATGGAGTACGTAAAAATCCGATAGAAGATTGATTCAGAGATGGAGGAGACCCAGACCAGGCTGGAACCGATCTCGGTCATGCTGCAGAAACATGACTAGTAGATCCAGCGTCTCAGACACATGCCATGGAGGTGGAGCAGCGGACAGTGTCCTCTAAAACTGCAGTAGTCATGTAGTCGGATCCAGGCCTTGGGATGGCGGGTACGGGCCTTGGAGGAGCAGGTTGACTTTGAAAATCGAGGCCATCATAAGATTATCTGCCTGTTCGGGATGGCGGAACGGGAAGAAGAAGGTCAGCCGTCAGTTTTTGGAGCAATGGCTCCGGTAATTTTTGAAGCTGGAATTCGAAGCGGGCCGGGTGCAGGTCGAGCAGGCCCACCAGGTCGCAGTGTGCAAGCTCGGGTCAAACCAGCACCCCCGCCCCGTCCTTGTACAATCCAGCACTATGGAGAGAAACCAATGTGTCTTCAGCACTGGGGAAGAATCCACAGGCTCAAAGATACATAGGATCACGAATTACGTTTTTCCAGGATCTTTCTATGGCCATGGTCTACAAGAGGCAGGCCTTTGATAGCGTAAAAAGCGGGCTGAGGGAATTGAATATTCAGTATACTGTTAGATACCCGACAATATTAGTTTCAACCACGGAGGGTCCGTTTTTAATTTTCACTCACTAGAAAATGCAAAGGACTTCCAGGACACCTTTAAATAGATTGGCTGGCTCACAGAAAATGGGCAATCATGTTCTCTTTGTTTCTTCTGTCATTTGCCTCATTTACCTGTTTTTTTTTTTAATATATGGGGGACCCATTCATTTCTCTTTCTCTCTTTTCTCATTACATCCTCCCCTCCCATTAACCTTTGATGTTTCCATAATATCCCTCCATACCCTTCCTATTCATGTATCCATCCAAATGCCTCCTAAATGTTGCAATTGTACCAGCCTCCACCACTTCATCAGGCAGCTCATTCCATACACGTACCACCCTCTGCGTGAATAATTACCCCTCAGGTCTCTTTTATATCTTTCCCCTCTCACCTAAACCTATGCCCTCGAGTTCGTGACTCCCTGACCCCATCAATAAGACTTTGCCGATTTACCCTATTCATGACCCTCATAATTTTGTAAACCTCTATAAGGTCACCCCTCAACCTCCAATGCTCCAGAGAAAACAGTCCCAGCCTGTTCAGCCTCTCCCTACCGCTCAAATCTTCCAACCCTGGCAGCATCCTTGTAAATCTTTTCTGAACCCTTTCAAGTTTCACAACATCTTTCCGTTATGAAGGAGACCAGAATTGCACCCAAAATTCCAATCGTGGCCTATCCAATGTCTTGCACAGCTGCAACATGACGTCCCAACTCCTGCACTCAATACACTGACCAATAAAGGAAAGCATACCAAATGCCTTCTTCACTATCCTATCTACCTGCGACTCCACTTTCAAGGAGCTGTGAACCTGCACCCCCACGTCTCTTTGTTCAACAACACTCTCTAGGACCTTACCATTAAATGTAGAAGTCCTGCTAAGATTTGCTTTCCCAAAATGCAGCACCTCGCATTTATCTGAATAAAACTCCATCTGCCACTTCTCAGCCCATTGGCCCATCTGGTCAAGATCCTTTTGTAATCTGAGGAAACCCTCTTCGCTGTCCACTACACCTGCAATTATGGTGTCATCTGCAAACTTACTAACTGTACCTCATATGCTCGCATCCAAATCATTTATGCAAATGTCAAAAAGTAGGGGACCCAGCACCGATCCTTGTGGTACTCCATTGGTAACGGGTCTCCAGTCTGAAAGACAACCCTCCACCACCACCCACTGTCTTCTTCCTTTCAGCCAGTTCTGTATCCAATTGGCTAGTTCCCCCTGTATTCCATGAGATTTAACCTTGCTAATCAGTCTCCCATGGGGAACCTTGTCGAACGCCTTATTGAAGTCCACATAGATCACATCCACAGCTCTGCCCTCATCAATTCTCTTTGTTACTTTTTCAAGAAAACTCAATCAAGTTTATGAGACTTAATTTCCCACGCACAAAGCCATGTTGACTATCCCGAATCAGTCCTTGCCTTTCTAAATACATGGACATCCTGTCCCTCAGGATTCTCTTCAACATCTTGTCCACCACCGACATCTGGCTCACCGGTCTATAGTTCCCTGGTTTGTCCTTACCGCCCTTCTTAAACAGTGGCACCACATTTGCCAACTCCAGTCTTCCGCCACCTCACCTGTGACTATCGATGATGCAAATACCTCAGCAAGAGGCCCAGCAATCACTTCTCTAGCTTCCCACAGAGTTCTCGGGTACACCTGATCAGGTGCTGGGAATTTATTCCCAGCACCCGTTTCAAGACATCCAGCACTTCCTCCTCTGTAATCTGGACATTTTGCAAGATGTCACCATCTATTTCCCTATATCTTCCATAAGATTTTCCGCAGTAAATACTGATGCAAAATATTCATTTAGTATCTCCCCCATTTTCTTCAGCTCCTGGCTGATCTTTGAGGGGCCCTATTCTTTCCCTAGTTACCCTTTTGTCCTTAAAATATTTGTAAAAAATATCATTTGCATTATCCTTAATACTATTTGCTAAAGCTATCTCATGTCCCGTTTTGCCCTCCTAATTTCCCTCTTAAGTGTACTCCTACTTCCTTTATACTCTTCTAAGGATTCACTTGATCTATCCTATCTATACCTGACATACGCTTCCTTCTTTTTCTTAACCAAACCCTCAATTTCTTTAGTCACCCAGCATTCTGTATACCTACCAACCGTTCTTTTCACCCTGTCAGTAATATAGTTTTTCTGGATTCTTGTTATCTCATTTCCGAAGTCTTCCTATGTTCCAGCCGTCCCTTTACCTGCGAATATCTGCCCGACCCTAGCTTTCGAAGATTCTTGCCTAATACCGTCATAATTGGTCTTTCTCCAATTTAGAGCTTCAACTTTTAGATCTCGTCTATTCTTTACTATCAGGATTTTAAAACGAATATAATTATGGTCGCTGGCCCCAAAGTGCTCCCCCAGTGACACCTCAGTCACCTGCCTTATTTCCCAAGAGTAGGTCAAGTTTTGCACCTTCTGTGGTAGGTGCATTCATATATTAAATCTGAAAATTGTCTTGTACGCTCTTAAGAAATTCCTTTCCATCTAAACCTTTAACACTATGGCAGTCCCAGTCGATGTTTGGAAAGTTAAAAATCCCCTACCATAACAACCCTATTATTCTTACAGGTAGCAGAGATCTCCTTACGAGTTTGTTTCTTAACTACCCTTTGCCTATTGGGGGGGGGGGTCTATAATACAATCCCAATAAGGTGATCATCTCTTCCTTATTTCTCAGTTTGATCCAAATAACTTCCCTGGATGTATTTCTGGGAATATCCTCCCTCAGCACAGTTGTAATGCAATCCCTTATCAAAAATGCCACTCCCCCTCCTCTCTTGCCTCCCTTTCTATCCTTCCTGTAGCATTTGTATCCTGAAATATTAAGCTGCTGGTCCTATCCATCACTGAGCCATTTTTCTGTAATTGCAATTCTATCCCAGCCCCATGTTCCTAACCATGCCCTGAGTTCATCTGCATTCCCTGTTAGGCCCCTTGCATTGAATAAATGCAGTTTAATTTATTAATCCTATATTGTCCCTGCATGCCCTGATTGTTTCACTCACTTCTGTTCTCAACTGTACCAGTGTCAGATTGATCTTTTTCATCACTATCTCCCTGGATTCCTACGCCACCCCCCCCCCCCCCCCACTACCCACCTTATTAGTTTAAATCCTCTCGAGCAGTGCTAACACATTTCCCTGCCAGTATATTAGTCCCCTTCCAATTTAGGTGCAGTCCGTCCTTCTTGTACAGGTTACTCCTACCCAAAAGAGATTCCAATGATCCAAAAATATGAATCCTTCTCCCTTACACCATCTCCTCAGCCATGCATTCATCTGCTCTACCCTCCTATACCTACCCTCACTTGTTCGTAGTACTGGGAGTAATCCAGATATTACTACCCTTGAGGACCTCCTCTTTAAATTTATGCCTAACTCTCTGTAATCTCCCTTCATAATCGCAACCTTTTCCCTTCCTATATCGTTGGTTCCAATGTGGACAATGACCTCTTGCTGGCCGCTCTCCCCCGTGAGAACATTCTGCACCCTCTCTGAGACATACTTGACTCTGGCACCAGGGAAACAACACTCCATTCTGCTTTTTCTCCGCTGGCCAGAGAAACGTCAGTCTGCACCTCGGACTACAGAATCCCTTAACACAATTGATCTCTTGGAAGTCGTCGTATCCCTTGTTGCATTAGAGCCAATCTCAATACCGGAAACTTGGCTGTTCGGGCTACGTTCCCCTGAGAATCCATCACCCCCTACATTTTCCAAAAGAGCATGCCTGTTTGAACTGTGTATATCTACAATCGACTCCTGCCTTCGGTGCCTACCTCTCTTACACTTCCTGGAGTTAACTACGTGACTGTATCTGAGACTTCCCCCCCCCCTTCCTATAACTGCCATCCATCACATACTGTTGCTGTTGCAAATTCCTCATCGCTTCTATCTGTCTCTCCAACCGATCCACTCGATCTGGTAAGATTCGCATCCAACAGCATTTATGGCAGATATAATCCGCAGTAACCCTTAAACTCTCTTCAAACTCCCACATCTGACAAGAAGTACATAACACTGCAAAGGCCATTTTTGGTCCTTCACAGTCTAGAGACCCAGAAAATAACACCGCCTTATTCCTCTGCAAAACACTGCACCGGTTTAAATTAATAGTTATGGCTTATATTTTAAGTTTAATCAAGATACTTATCTCTAAAAAGATATAATCAAGAAAGAACCCACTGCACTCACTACTGCAGCCTTTCTACTGGACAACGTTAAAACAACGATTAACCTATCGGATTCTGTGTTGTGAACTTCACCCAAACAGGCTTCTCCAAGATAAGTCGTGAAATTCAATGTTTGTTAATTTTCCCAGATGCACTCCGATGTCCAGCGATATATGAATTCAAAAACAGCAAAGGGAATAACTGTGTAGGTTCTCTCTCTGTCTCTCTCTCTCTCTCTCTCTCTCTCTCTCTCTCTCTCTCTCTCTCGCTCTCTCTGTCTCCCCTCCACTGCCGGCACCATCTGCTTCCTTTGTCTATTCTTCTCCCTTTTTAAACTGCTGTTGTTTTGACTTTTTTCTCCAAAGTTCCAAAACAATGCAACAGCATAAAACAGCAATTGCTGCTCCTGGAATTCGAGGAAATAATCTCCACCACATAAAACACCTCAAAAAAGGTGGAGCTCTTACAGCCAGAAATGTTTCCTGCCCCTGGTACATCCCTCAAATTTGTAACAGATACGCTCTCCAGGTTGATGTCCCTTGGGGGTGCGTCATACAATTATAGGGGGAGACTCTAACCCGACATCTGGATCCCAAGGTAGATAGCATGTTTCAGGTTCTCGAGGATATTTCCCTGCAATCCAGGTAGCTGGTGGATCTAAACAGGGATTTGTGCCTGGTGGATGTGTGGAGATGGTTCTCTCTAAGGGTCGGTACTTCACCTTTTTACCTAAGCCACACAACTGCCAAACTAGGATTGACATGTTTTTGCCTGATTGGCCTTTTGAATTCAGTGCTGTTTTGTAGAATTGGGAACATAGCCATTTCTGATCATGTGCCAGTTTACATGAAGGTTAAGGATGGTGGCGACAGGACAGACTCGCAGCACTGGTGCATGGATACTTTCCTCCTGAAGGATAGCTAGATTATTGAACATTTTTCATGGGATTTAATTTTTTTGTACATTAATTTGGACAGCCAGAAATCCGAACGTGCTCTGGGAGATTGCCAAGGCATGTGCAAGGGGTTTGATTATTTCTTACTCGGCGACTCGGAAGTGGTAGAATCGTGCAGCTGAGACCGCATATTTTGAAGACCGTCTGTAACTAAATTGCAGCAGAATACAATACTCCGGGCTGCTCTGAACGCTGCCTTCATCCGGACAGCAAAGAGAGTGATTTCATTTGCGAAACAGAGGTTATTTGATTATGGTGATAATCCGGGTAGATATCTGGCATACTTGGCCAGAAAGAAGTGTCCCCAGTCTATCACATTCATTCGTGACTGTTCTGTTAATATGACCTGCGATTCCAGAAAGATTAATGCAACATTCAGGAAGTTATTTTCTGTGTTGTTCCAGTCAGAGGGCTGTGAGGACAGATTGGCGATGATGGAGCTCTTTGTTTGGACCCTGGATCAGGCCCAGATGGATTTTAGAGTTAGATTTAAAAGGAGTTCATAGATTTGCTGGCTGGGCCAATGTTGGATATGTACAATACAGTCAGGACTGCCTCCCATCCTCTCTGAGAGAAATAAATATTTATCTTATTCTCCAGAAGATTGCACTTCATGTCGGCCTATATCACTATTAAACGTGGACTATCATATTTTGGTGAAAATGCTGACGTTGAAGCTGGAGAAGTTCTTGCTCTTCATTGTGAAATAACACCAGGCAATTTTTATTAGGGGTCACAGGTCGTATAATAATATTAGGAGAGTGCTAACATGGTTCAGGTGTGCCAGCAAGGGTCGATTCCAGGCTTGGTAGTGGATGCAGAGAAAGCAGTTGACTGAGTGGAGTGGCCGTACTTCTTTTATGTCCTGGAAAGGTTTGGCATTGGAGGGGTCTTTGTCAGGTAGGTGGCTGTGTTATATAGGGACCCTAAATCAGCGGATTTCACTTATGGTGTAAAGTCTGAGAATTTTACCAATGGCTGAGGCAGCCGTCAACGGTGTCCCGTTTCACTGTTACTATTTACAATGGAGATTGACCCGTTGGCAGAGACCGTCCGGAGTGACCACAATATAATTGCCCTGGAGGCAGGATCAGGATGGCATAAGATCACCCTTTACACAGATGATGCTCTTCGCTTTCTAACTAGTTCGATGATATCTATGCCCCATTTAATATAAGTGATTAATTTATTTGGATTTTTTTCAGAGTATAAAATCAATTTTATGAAATCAGAGGCCATGCCTGTCTCGGATCATATTAGAGTATCTTTTCAGATTCCCTTTCAGATGGTCAGAGGGAGGTTTCCTGTATTTTGGCATTTTTATCACCCCGGCCTCAATCAATTAGATAAGGCTAACTTCCTGGGAGGATCTTCTGATACCATAGTTGGGTAGAATTGCTCTGGTCGAAATTATATCCCATGCAAATGCACCTTTTGATGCTGCCCAGGTAGCCTATACGGAGGTTTACAGTCGGCTTTGATCTTTTATTTGGCATCACAGGTGGCCTCTTATGGAGCTCACCCGATTTCAGCTTCCGCGGGTCTGAGGGATGTGGATTTTACACACTTTAAAAAATATCAATTGAGTTCCCTCCTAGCCTATGTGGCTGATTGGGCTTGCCAAGACCCGCGGTCAATGTGCTTGGACATCGACGTCTCCCAGGCAAAATGTCCCCACATTAATCTGTTGTTCATGGACAAGATGAGGACTGTTATGGACCATTGCAGAAATCCACTGTCCTGAACACAGATAAAACATGGAGAATGATGCAACAATGTGAGGGCAATCTACAAAAAAAAACTTACCCTTTTACTCCCATTGTAGGATTGTTGGATTCTGACTTCTGGCTTTGGGAGTCTGGAGGAGTTTCTTGTTGGGGAGACTTATTTGATGGGGAGGGCATAACGTCTTTCGAGCAGCTGAGCCAGAAATATGAGCTATCTAGAAGATTAGGGATTTTTATACAGGAAAGGACTACATTAATGGTTAGTCCCCATAAGTCGAATATCGAGTTGAGAGTCCTTCAGTCCACGGTCTCTCTCTCTTGGTCAGTACTCTCAGGCATTTAATAGGAGGTAGTGTCTCAAAGGACATCGAGCAGCTGTGTGGATTTTGCGTTCAGCAACTGGGGGTCGATATCTTCACCAGAGGAGTGGGCAAATATTTGGAAGAATGTCTAGAAGATTTCGATTTGCAATAGGACGCAAGCTATGCAACTGAAGGTACTCCACAGGGTTTATTTGGCATCGGAGTGGCTTGCCAAATTTAAGAACGTCCCCAATGTGCCCAAATGTAAAACAGATGTTAGTACTCTTACTCATTGCTTTGGCCACGCCACAAAAATCGTAGATTTTGGGGCGCTATAGCGAATGTTTTGGAAGGGGTCTTGGGAAACGAGGTCAAGATAGATCTGATGTCCCGCCTCTTGGGTTCGCCGAATCTTTGTGAAGAGATTGTTTAGTATCCTTTCATTTTGTGCGAGGAAGAACATTCTGATGAGGTGGGTGCCGGAATATTCCCCAGGATTCTCGGGGTGGTGTAGGTTAGTTATTGAGTACATCTCTCTGGATTTCCTTGCAATTATCTTGCATCAGAAAATTGAACTTTTTGATAGGACGTGGCGGCCCTTTTTGAACCATGTAGGCGGGGACTTATTGGCTATTTTGTTCAGGGCCTTTTTGTAACCATACGCATTGTGTCTGGTGTCCTAGATGCCTCATGGGAGGAAATATTCTCAACAAACACGGTTTCACAATGCCAACTCTCGATACACTAAGGAGCCAAGTGGGACCCACAGACGGAACATGCAGGACAGCTCAAGCTCAAGTCTTGCACATTATTTCTGAGCCTGATAATGATGTCCTTGGGAATCCAGGGATATGAGCACCAACTGCTAGGTTAAGGTGCAGAAGGACGGATATTCATGTTATAATTGGATGATTACTTCACTGACAAATCGAATAAGCGTGGCTCTTCTCAGAGAAATAGGACTAGTTGGAGATATCAGACTTTGGGGGCGGGGTCCAGTAACAAGAATGAGAACATAGAATAAATATGCTGAGCGATAAGTTCAAATGGTCAGTTATATGAGATGTCTAATCCGGCGCACAGGATCAAGCACCATAATCCAGATGAGATATCTGTTTAGCATGGAGCACAGTGCAGACCAGGCTAGTGTACTGCTCAATACAACCCACTACTCTGCACAGACAGTGCAGACAACACCAGTCCATGGGGCGCTGTGCAGTGTATAACAGTGAATTGCTCTGTAAATCTAGAACAGGTACCCTCCCAGCATGTAGAGTTGTGTACATCACCCCAGTGCATTGATCTGTAAACCTGGAGCAGTTACCCTCCCAGCATGTAGAGCTGTGTCCATCACCCTAGTACATTGTTCAGTAACATTGTGTTAGATCACTTCCCAGCGTGGGGAAACTTGCAGCCCATGCTGGAAGTGACAGGATATGCAGCTCCCATCCATTTACAGCTTCATATTTCTATTGAATCAAGTAGAACAACTAGTCAAAAGGAAGGAGGAAGTTTACTTAAGGTTGAGGAGGCAAGGATCAGACAGGACTCTAGAGGGTTACAAGTTAGACGGGAAGTAACAGAAGAATGAACTCAGGAAAGCAAGAAGTAGGCATGAAAAACCCTTGGTGGGTAGGATTAAGGTAAAAGCGAAGACGTTCTACACGTATGTCAGCAACAAGAGGACGGCCAGAGTGAGAGTAGGCTTTATCACAGATTGTGGAGGGAAATGGAAGAGGTAGGGAATGCCCTTAATGAATGCTTTGCTTTAGCATTCACTACTGAGAGGGGTATTGAAGTTTATGGGGAGAGCGTGAAACAGGCTGCTATAATAGAACAGGAGGATGTGATGAAAAATTTGAGAAACATAAGGATAGATAATTCTCCTTGGCCAAACAGAATGTAAGCAAGGATGCTACAGGAAATGAGAGAAGAGATTGCTGCGCATTTGGCAATGATCTTTGCATCCTCACTGTCCACTGGAGTCAGGCCAGATGAAAAGAGATTGGCAAATGTTACTCCCTTGTTCAAGCAATGGAATAGGGATAATCTTGGGAATTATAGATCAATCAGTCTTACGACAGTGGTGGGCAATGAATTGGAGAGGATTCTGAGAGACATGATTTATGAATACGTGGAAAAAAAAATCGTTTGATTGAGATAGTCAGTATGAATTTGTGAGGGGCAGGTCATGCCTCACGAATCTTTTTGAACTATTTGAGGATGTGACAAAACACATTTATGAAAGTAGTTCAATGGATGTGGTGTATATGGATTTTCGCAAGATTTTTTTATAAATTTACCCACAGTAGGCCCATTCAGTAAGTAAGGAGGCATGGGGTGCAGGGAAATCTGGTTGTCTGGATACACAATTCCTGGCCCATAGAGGACAGAGGGTGGAAGTAGATCGAAGCATTCTGTTTGGAGCTCTGTGATCAACGGTGTGCCGCAGTATCAGTTTTAGGACCTCTGCTTTTTGCGATTTTTATTAATGGTTTGGATGAAGAAGTGGAAGTATGTGTTAGTACGTTTGCCAAAAACACAAAGGTTGGTGGAGTTCCGGATAATGTTGAGGTATGTTGTAGGTTGCAATGGAACATTGACAGGATTCAGAACTGATCAAGTTAAACCTGGAAAAGTGTGAAGTCATTCACTTTGGAAACTCGAAATAGAATGTAGAATATTGGGCTAAAGGCAGTATTCTTGGCAGTGCGGAGGAACAGAGGGATCTTGGGCTCCATGTCCAGATATCCCTCACATTTGTTACCCAGTTTGATGGCAAATCGGCAAAAGCGAGGACTGCAGATGCTGCAGAAAAATCGACATTTCAAGCAGGAGCTCTTCATCATCTGATGAAGAGCTCCTGCCCGAAACATCAATTTTCCCACTCTTCGGATGCTGCCTGACCTGCCGTGCTTCTCCAACTCCACCCTAATCTGGACCCAGGTTGATGTGCTTGTTAAGAAAGTATATAATGTGTTGGCTTTCACAAGCTAGGGATCTGAGTTTCAGAGTTGTGAGGTTATGCTACAACTCTATAAAGCACGGATTAAACCACTTTTTTTTAAGTTGAAGGTGTGTGTAGTACCTTTTAAGAGACAGTGAATGTTGCTCTCCTCTGAGAGCTTGCAAGCACCTGCTGCATGTGACCAGCTAGCAGTCCCAGAGTATACTGGAAAAGATAAAACATGCAACGTTTGACGGTGAAACAGATACCTTGAGTTGTGGCTGCTGTTTAACAACAATTCGAATTTAACCAATCAGTTTAAATTATGCCCCAGGATACTAAAGTCCATCGATTTTGAATTTATTGTTTTGCCAACATCCAACCAAAGAGATGATCTAATATTGAGGGGCATAATAGAAACAGGCAGTTCGCGAGTTAGGCTGAGAGTAACTGCCATCTAGTGAGAAACTGCCATGCAAAACTCTCTCTATCAAAGATACTGTTTTTGTATGAAACATCCTTGCACTAAAATTCAGAAGACAACCCAGGAAGATCTTCAGTTGAAAGAAGGAGAACACTGGAGATGACAGTAGCTGTGTGGATTTGAAATTAAGTAGATGCAATATTAATATGGGCTTTTCTTGTTGGAACATGATGTTGTTATAAAGTTGGAGGCAGATACCAATCAGTTCAGAGAAAGAGGGGCTTAGAGTTGTGAATAGTTGTTCAATGTTCACTTTTAGAGTTAAGGAATAAACTGATATTATTTATCCTTAAATAGTGAAATTTGGGATTTGTCACTCGTACTTTAACAGCTTACGAGGCCACTTGAGCTTTTCTGGCTGTTTGGTTTAATTAGCGGAAGGGTTCATCGCCATGATGTAATACTACACGTGGAACATTGTGTTTAGTTCTGGTCGCTTTGTCATAGAAAATGAGTGGAAGCTATAGAGAGGGTGCAGAGGAGTTCCTGCAGTGAAATAGAAATATTGACACACAGCACACAGAGCAAGTGAAATATTGAGAATGTCACCACACGAAAGAAGTAAATACTGGCAGATTCTCCATGTCTGTATAAACATCAGTGTGTGAGTGTGTGTATAGTATTTATGTATTGATTATAGTGTATCTGTGTGTGCATATGCATCAGTGTATCAGTATGTATCTCTGTATGTCTGTATTAGTATCTGTGTGACTGCATCAATTTCTGTGTGTGTGTGTCTGTGTATCTATATTCATTACTGTGTGTCTTTCCGTGTCTTTATTCGTCACTGTGTGTACCTGCGTGTCTCTGTTTGTATCCGTGTGCATAGCGGATATGTCAGCCTCTGTGGTGTTTAAAGTGAAGCAATGCCCACTCGGTTAGCCTTCACACTCTACTACATCGACGGCATTCCTGGTGAAGTGCTCCGGCCCAAAACATTGATTTTCCTGCTCCTCGGAAGCTGCCTGACCTGGGTGCTTTTCCAGCAGCACACTCTGGATTCTGATCTCCAGCATCTGCAGACGTAACTTTCTCACATCAGAGTTTCAGTCTGGGAGGGAGACAGCTCACAGCACCATCCAAACTGACAGCACCGTCACCACACACACGCACACACACATATACAGGTATAGGGAGGATCGTAATTGTACTGAGGACGCTCAGAGTGGAGAATGCTCATGTAGAGTAATGTCTGCGCTCCCACTACAACCTGGAAGTGATTTGTCTTTGAAGATTATTCACAGATTGTACACAATAAATAGTATTTCCATTGCAACTGCATCCAATCAAGGTCGACTGAAACATTTGTAAGGTGATGTAATGCGTTTATTGCACGTTCTTTAACTTGAAATCTTTTGTAATGCACTCTTACAAATTATAAGTGAGAAAGGATTGAAAAGTTCTGAAACTGACCCGGTGATGTTGGTAATATCTCTCGAATAATATCACTAGGCATCAGTCGAAACTGTTCTGTGCTTAAAAAGGGGTTATTTGAAAACCCAAGCAGCCGTGCAATCTGAGAGACTCACAGAATTTGATGTCCACTGAGAGAGAAAAAAATCTGACATTGTGCAGGGGAGGCCAGCAGAGGGTGGCATTGTATGGATCTACACTTAACATTGACAGACAGTAGAGATGGAGGAAGGGGGAGGGTGTTGGTGTTAATTTCAGTGGATTTATCCCAAAAACTACAAAGACCACGTTGAACAGAGATGCAGATAGAGATACACACAAACATACATAGATACATTGAATACAAAACATATATAGATACAGGTATGAACACTTACACAGGAACACGTGCACACTCCTTCGCACAGAAAATGTAGTTTACTTACGATAAGAGATAAATACGTTTTTCATTAATAAGGGAATCATTTGATCAGTTGGCGAAGGCAAAAGAATGCGGCTGAGAAACATTTCACCCCTGATCAAACGGCACAGCAGATCCGATTGGCTAAATGGCTTAATTCTGCTCCATATTCCTATTTTCTGAAATGATTCATTTTGGAAGATCGAATTCAAATGCAGATTACAGGGTCAAAGGTAGCATTCTTGGCCGTGTGGAGGAAGAGACGGATCATAGGGTTCAGGTCCGGAGGTACCTCCAAGTTGCCATTCAAGTTGATAGGGGTGTTAAGATGAGTATGGTGAGTTGGTTTTCGTTAACAGGGAGATTGTGTTTAAGAGCCGCATGATTATGCTGTAGCTCTATAAAACCCTGGTTAGACCACACATGACGTATTGTGTTGAGTTCTGGTCGCCCCATTACGGAAAGAAATTGGAAGCTTTCCAGAGGGTGCTGACATGATTTACTAGGCTGTTGTTTGATCAGGAGGGCATGTCTTATGGAGAATTTCCAAGGGAGCTAGGCTTTTCTCATTGGAGCGAAGAAGGATGAGAGCTACATAATATAGGTGTGCAAGATGATGAGGCATAGATAGAGTGGACAACTGGAGACTTTTTAGCGGGGTGGAAATGGCTATCATGCAGGAAACATAATTTTAAAGTGATTGGAGGAAGGATGGAGGAGATCTCAGAGACAGTTTTTTTTTTCTACAGATAGTGGTAGGTGAGTGGAATGCACAACCAGCGGTGGTAGTAGAATCAGATACATTAGGGACATTCAAGCAACGCTTGGATAGACACATGAGTGATATTAAAATGAAGGGTATGAAGTTTAGTTTAGTCTTAGACGAGGATAAAAGATTGGCACAACATCGCATTCTTAAGGGCTGTGCTGTGCTGCACTGTTCTATGTTCCAATTTCCTACAATCTTGTGAGCTTATGGTATCTGGAGTTCATCTAACCTCATTTGAGGCTAAACTTGGAAAGTATTTGATTGTCAGTTGTTAAACAAAATGTGGACAGGTTTGAGTTTTGAATGGCCCATATCTGTTTCTAATTGTTGTGTCCCTGTGTCCAAAGGTTGGTGATTGGCTAGAGGGGGATACATTTTAAGAATAAGGGCATTCCCATTTCTGACTGAGACAGGGATGTTCCTTTCTCTTTAGGGTTGTGTGATCTGTCATGTTCCCACGCCCAAGCAGCAGTGAAGACTGGGTTTCTAAAAACATTCAAAATTGAGTTTCATAGATCATTAATGAACAAAAGAATCCACGTTTATTGGGAAAAGACAGGAAAGGGATGTTTCGTTACAATCACATCAACAATGCACATTCTAAATGGAGTAGCAGGCGCGAAGGGCTGAATGGCCACCTGCTGTTCCTAACCCAGGTCTTGTTCTCTCTCTCAAACTCTCGATTCTGTTACAGAGGGAGAGGAAGATCCAATTCAGCCCGTCAGCAATGAGAGACGAGGAGAACGTTTTGCCCTTTAAGGATTTACAAAGGAATTGATAAAGTCATTCAGCCATTTGAGTACATTACAAAACACATGAGGAGGCCATCCAACCTTTCTGAGCTGCTACTCATGAACAGGGAACCCTGAGTATCTATCAGGAAATAGACAGTAGTGATTGATGTTTGTTTTCAAACATCTTTACCGTGGTGGAGTTCCTTAGAGATGAGTGCAAGATCAACAACTATTTCGAACCTGTCAATGATTTGGATGTGGGGACTGATTGGATTGGAGCTCAATTAGCTTAGCCACCAAGGTATTCTTTCAATAAAATGTCAAGTGGAGGTAGAGAGTCTGTAATGGGGTAGAGACAGGGGAGGTTACTGTGTAAACCTACAACAGAAACAGTATAACCTGGGCTCATGAAGTATATGCTGTGACAAAAGGGTAAAACAACAGTAAACAACTTAAAAGGAGAGAGATCACAAAACTCAGTGGTACAAAGGGATTTGTGCATCTTGGTACATGCATCACACAAAGTTATTATGCAGATGTGGTAAGTGGTTAGGAAAGTATATGGAATGATTCTATTCCATGCAAAGGCTATCAGGATATTTTACTGCATCTGTACAGGGGCTTTCTGAGGCCACATCTGATGTATTGCGTGTAGTGATGATTCACTAAACTGAAAAATAAATACACTCAATTGATTCTGAAGCTTTCTCAAGAAGGCCTTATTCTGTCTTACAGTTCAGAAACAGACCTTTCAGTTCACCTTGACCATGACGACCTGGTGTCCTCAATTAATCTCGTCCCATTTGCCAGCACTTGGCCCATAACCCTTCCTATTCAAGCATCCATTCAAATGGTTTTTAAATGTTGTAGTTTTCCCAGCCACCAATACTTCCTTTGGCAACTCATTCCATATACTCCGAGAAAATATTACCACTTTTATTTCTTTTAAATCTTTCCCCCTTTACCTTCAAACTATGTGCTCTAGTTTTGGACTCCCTAAACCTCAGAAAATTTCCTTGGCTATTCACCATTTCCATGCCCCTCATGATTTTATAAATCTCTACAAGGCTAGAGCACTTCAGGTTTGAGAATGAGATATTTGCGTACTGAACCATATAAGATCTTGAGGAGAGTGCATCAGGTGCTTGGCTGATGGACATTTCCTCTGGTGTGGGAAACTAGAACTAAGGCTTCAAATTTAAGAGAACAATGTATTCATTTTAACACAGATGGTCCAAAGGCATGAATTTATTGGACAAAATTATGAGGACACATACAAACGCATCTTCAAATAACAGCTTATAAATTGCGCCTACATGGAGCAGGGAACAAGGACGAATTTGTACAGTCCCAAGTATGTTCAACGAGGCTTTACATGGTCCAATTAGGTGTTCAGATAACATTATTGCATATTTCATAAAAAAAGTGGAGACGATGCAACCTGCTAGAGAAGTCACGGCTTATTGTTTCCTTTGTTTCCTTGTTCCTTCTCACAGCAACGTATGAGAGGGGAAAACTCATCTTTAGCACTCGTGAAGGATTCTTGTTGAGGCTTCATTGGAATCTCCACACTGCCAGTCGCAAAGGGAATTCAGCTAAATCCAAATGTTCCAGGAAGGAATCCGATTGACAGCAGCTTGTGGGAACAGAATGACCTCAGATGCAGAATACAATTTAATATTTCTTTTTGTCTTGAATTTAACTTTTGCTACGAAGAGCTCTTTCAAACTGATATTCTGCAGAGTTGTTTTTCTGTTTGTGTTCATGCATGTGTATGTGTGTGACTGTGTACACCTGTGTATGTGACACTGTGAGTGTGGCAGTGTATGTGTATGTGCACGTTTCTGTGTATACAAACTGCGTCTCAGTATACATTGAAAGATAAATATTAAAGTACATATTTGTCCACACTGCTTTTCATGTACCTTTTCAACATAGGTTGAGTAAGTTTACTTTGGTAAATTACCTTTCCAAATTTAAGCTATCTACCTCACTTGTCCATAACAAAGAACCTGACCTAGTCTGAGAACTACATCATTGGTCATATCACCAACCTAGTCATATTTAACATGTGTCATAACCAATGGAGGAGCTGAAGTAGAAAATAAAACAGAGACATCTCCATGCCCAGTCTGAACGTGGATGAGTTGAAATTCACAAAGGTCTGTTTGAGTGGGAATGGTCTTCCCCAGAAGTTTGTGGTGCTTGTGTGTTTACATTTATTCAAAGCCATGCTACTACGATTTCGGATAGTTAAAGGACAATGAACTACAGACAGGAAAATGAGGCTGAAGCCACAACCCGATCAGCCACAATCTTAGTGCCTGGTGGAGAAGGCTCAAAGTGTCTAATGACCAATCCTTCTCCTCTGTCCCATGTTCCTATGTTCCACTGAAACTCTCAAACCTGTAGGACAGGAACAGTCGGAGGCAATTTACACCAATAACCTGTGCACAGAAACAGCGGAAACCATTCAGCCGATGAAGACTGTCACACACATTTTGACATGGCGTTGGAAAATATTCTTGGGAAAAGAAAGGGTAGGTGACGGAGTGAAACATCTCACTCCCTGATTGCAACATCCAATAACAGAATTGCCAGGAAAATAACTTCCCAATAACAGAATGACAGAACGTCAGATACACGAATAGGTCATTCAGCCCTTCTTGTCTTTTTATTCCCGTCAATATGATCATAGCTAATCTGCAAAATCCTTAACTGTTCTTTTATGCTCAATCCCTGCAGCCCTCAATATTCTGATGCCTCAAATATCCATTGTGCCCCCTTCCAAACATCATAGTGATCTACCTTCCCTATCTCTCTGGAATACAGAAGTCCTGACAGTCACGACCCTCTGTGAGAAGGAAACGCCCCTCACAAACACACTGTGACCTATTCACATGAATAAAAGATATGAACACGCGATAAGAGTGACTGGCCCTGATATCAAGGCCGGATTTAACTGTGGATGGTATCAAGGAACCCGAACAGAACTGAATGCAATGGGAATGAATTGTAAACTCCCCACTGGTTAGATGCATTCAGAGGACAAGGGAAGATATTTGACGTTGGTGAGGATCAATCATTTCTGTCACAGGACATCTCAGGGCGCATCCTCAAGGTAGCTTCCTTCAGCTGCTTCAACGTCTTTCCCACATCATACGGTCAGAAGTGGGAGATGTACACTGAGGATTTTTAAGAATAATTTGCCATCTGTCCACTGCTGAAACAGTCCATGTCCATGTGCAGCAAGGCCTGTGTTGCTAAAGTGAAGGTAACATTCATGTCCCAGTCCAACTTGTCCCACAGTTAAATAAGAGGAGCTCAATCAGCACCTCAAGCTGGTTGCAACGAAATGTATTCAACCCACTGAAACTATTGGACAAGAACAGGGGTAGCCCATTCAGTCCCTCCTGCCGATTACACAAGGAGGGAAGGAGTCGAGACAGAACATCGAGGTGCTAAACAGGAGACAGGAGTTGCCAAATCAGGTCTTTGAGTCTCTTCCATGTGAACAGGAAGAGGCTATTCAGCCTGTCAAGTCAATTATACAGAAATAGGAAGATGTCATTGATGCCCCAACATGAGAGACAGTGAAGAAGAGACTACACAAATAAACTGCTCTATGTTGTTCCTCCTGGATCCATTATCAATGGGGCACGTGTAACTTTAACTTGGTTTACTGAAGGTGAGAAAAGAAGGTGGATGGTTCATGCCAAGTCTCAACTAAATAGCTTCTGTCTCCGAGAAGACAGACTGATGTTTTGATTGAGAATAGAAACTGGTGGGAATGGCTACCTCTTTCAGGAGTAAGGTATTGTGGCTGCTGACAGATTTGTAAACAGTGCAGGTTCGCACACCAATTGCATATTGACACTGTCAGAGTTCATTCAGAGCCTGGAGCTGCCTCTCAACCAACACTGGGGCTCCGTGCAGGTATTGGGAATCAAATATGGAAAAATTTAATGTTTCACATGATCACTGTCTTTGTCTTGACAATATGAGTGTCAGTTCCCAATCTTCAAGTTTAAATGTTACAGACTGTCATTCGCTCTCAGCGTCACGGATTAAACACACATTTTCCTCACACTTTCCTCACGGTACCATCATCCCAGTAATAAGTCTGGTGAAACTACTTTGCACTATTTCAGTTGCAACGAAATCATTCCTTATAAAGGAGAAAGAATCTGTACTCTGGCTTAAATACTGATCAAGCAACACTCGACAACTGCAGGAAGATGAATTTACTTCAACACTTGAATCATTTTGTAATGAAGGACAACATACCATTTACTGTCCTGATTATTTGCTGGCTTGTGTGAATTGTGTAAGTGATAACTGCAGTTCCTAATCTCTCATCTTCTATTGAATTCAAACCGAAAAGGACTGTATTTGTTGCTCACATTCAAATCATTTTTTTGCCTTGTGAGAGGCTGTGCTCCAAGCACTGATACATGTGATCCATATCAGCAATGGCCTTTAGTCCAGGGCAGGACCTTACTCTCAGTATTCTCCCTATTATCCAATTCTCAATCCATTTAGTATATTCAACTCTTACACAAGGACTCTAACGTTCTTCCTTACCCGTCAAAAGCCTCCTAAAAATCCAAATACACTGTTCCCATTGGTTGTCATTTGTCGATGTCACAATCAACATCCTCCACAAACACCAAGTGATTTATCAAAAACGATTTCCCTGTCTAAAATCTAGGCTGACTCCGCAAATCATATCTTTATTCTCCAAAGATGTAGTTATTATGAATTACTAAAAAAATCTAATATTTTCCCTCACATCTGAGATCGATGTATTCATCAATCGGTATTCTGTTTTCCCTCTCTCTCCTGTTTTAAATATTTGTGGCCACAGTAGTTACTTCTAAGTCTGCAGGATCCTTTCCATGATATAGAAAGCTTTGACATACTTTGTCCTCCCTCATAGAGTTAATGAATTGACAGTAAAGATCTAAGCCACAGACCCATCGTGTCTGTACCTGCTCCCGAAAGAACTACCCGGCAAACACAACTCTCCAGCCCGAACTCTGGAACCCTCGAAATTCATAACTCATTTAGTCCAGTTACTTACCAATATTCAATACAATGAGCTTTGTTTTTTTTTTCCAGTACTTTCTCTTTGATAATTCTAACTTCTTGCAGTTCCACATTTTCGCCAGTCACCCGAACATTTCGGGAAGATTTTCTATTCCTTCCTCTGTGGAGACAGAACCAACACATTCACCACACCGGACGGAGATGGCCTCTGTCACCTTGTGAGTACATGAGAGGATCGCACTCTGGCAAAATGGATGCTTCACCCACTCCTGTCTGGATAGTTTCAGAATCAAGACAGTTGATGGGCATTTTGAGTACTGTCCTCTCCCTGGTGTGAGACTACAGTTTGTGCGGATGGAGGTTTCACAGCTCTGTGACCTCATTGCTGAAATTAACTGGCTTCACACTTTGCAAATGGGAAAGGTATAACATTGTGAAATCTTTGTGGAAATCTCAGAAAGGATAGTGCAGTGTCCTGCTCCTTCCTATGCAGTTTCTGCAGACCCAGACTCTCTCCAAAATTCAGTGCCCAAACCTTGTCCAGAGTGGGGCCACCAGACCCTCAGGTTTCCCTAAATCATTGCAGTAGCTGATAACACAAACCCAAGGAAACAATCCAGAGAACCTCCACTCACTTTCCAGGGACGGGTACAAGTCAAATCTCTGGATACATGTCACACCCACTCAGAGTTAAGAAATGACCTTTTCTCCTCAGTTTCTATTCCTGGCTGACAAACCATTGCAGCTCTGCACAGTCACTGTGAGCTGAAATATTACTGCTTCTGTTCTCCATGGAAATAGTTGACAATGTAACTGAACAATTTTCTGTACCTCAGTCACACTAACAGCAACACTACCATTACCAGTTTAGATGCTGGGGATCCGATGGTACAGTACTATTATCTCCAGATTATTAACCAAGGGGCCCAGCGAATGACTCTGACATGGACTTGAATCTGCCTCCTCAGATTGTGGAATTTGATTTCAATGTAGTATTTGGGTTAACAATCTAATGAAGATTGTCAATTGTCAAATAAAAGCAAACACGTGGCCCACTTGTTTCCTTCGTGGAAGGAAATCCATTATCTTCACGTGGTCAGGTCTACATGTGACACCAGACCCAAAACAATGTGATTGACTCTCAATTGCCCTTTGAAATGGCCAAGCCAGCCATTCAGTTATATCACTACAAGATCTCAAAGAAATGAATGCAGGTAGATCTAAGCACTGGCAGCCAACAGCATTTGGACTGCATTGGTTCAAGCAGGCAGCTCACCAACACCTTCTCATGGGCAACCCGGAAAGTGAAATATATACTGGCCCAGCCAGTAACAACCATGTTCCATTATTGAATAAAAGAAGATGACCACACTCAGGGAAGAGAGAGAGAGGCAACATACCTCGTTTTAAGCAAGGACTTGGATATATATCTACAAAGGCATGATACTCACGAATATGGAACGATTAAAAAAACAATGAGATTAATATCACATTTTATTTCCATCCCAGCTGATTATCAACAATTCCTTTCTTTGATTATTGTTCTCCATCTCTCTATTTCTCCATATATTCACCTCACTCGACCAACAGAATTTAACTTTTTCCCAGCTGCTTTCAGATCTGATGCATGGTGAGTGGACTCAAAATGTTAACTCTGTTTTTGTCTCAACAGAAACTGCCAAACCCGCTCCGTTTCCCCAGCACTTTGTGTCTTTTTGTTTCAGATCTTCAGTAGCTTTCTTTGTTTGATTTAATGTTTATTTTTGGTATTTCATGGATATCATCATCACTGCCAAGGGCAGCATTTGATGAGCATCACTTATTGCCCTTAATTGAGACCATTCCACAAGGCAGTACAGGACCAAGCACATTGTTGTTGGTCTGAACTCACTCTCAATCGAGACACGGTAACGATGTTAGATTTCTTTAGCAAAGTACATCAGTGAAAAAGGTAGATTTTTAGAAAAAATGCTCCTTGTTTTATAGTTACAGTTTGTGCATTT